>NW_004955439.1:6493852-6496562 GCF_000276665.1 Chinchilla lanigera
CTTTTGTATTTGGACCAAGGCTATTAAATAACCTTTTAAATTTAGTGATGGAGAAAGAATGAATGATGGTAAATGAGTATTTATTAAATGTCTACTGGAGAGATTTTTTTAAAATTTTATACTAAAATTGATTGTTCGAAGATAAAAAGTTTATCTTATGTGTACCTCTTTCATTTATAAGATTCTATCTAGAGATACATGGGAAAAATAACTACAATTCCAATTTTATTTGATTAAATCCATTAGGTTATAATATAAGTAGTCCTTCTGAAAAGAATAACTTTTGGATTTTGAAACTTCAGTTAGCTTTGAGTGTAGAAAGTAGATGACTTTCACATGCCTATAGCAATAGACTAGTGTGATTTTTGTCTTCCAGGGATTGATGGTTGAAACAGAAAGCTGAAGTGACCTCTGAGTTGGTCTATCTCAGACAGATCAGTGTTCAGTGTTATCCCTGATAGCTCCAAGCCAACTAGGTTTCTCTTGCTGTTGTGAAACCCAACCCTCCCCTGCCCCGTCCACACGCATCTTGGGTTGGCCTACGCCATCCACTCATTCACTGAGAGAAAACCACTATGTCTCTACTATAGCAACAACCCTAGATAAGTGTCTCAACTACACTTCCTGTACAATGTCCGGATTATATCTATGCCCATTAAGAAACAAGGGCAGACTTAGAACACTATACACAAAGGCCTTCATTTGCCTGACCACACAAAGCTATGATGCTGTAACTGCACAGGACAGTCTGAAAGTTCACCTCCTATCAGTATGTCTAATGAGTATAATGCTGTGTAGTGGGTCATCCTTGACACTGGGGAGAGGTATGGGAGAACAAATCATTTTCTCAAGGCCATATTCCACCTGGGAAATGATCATCTTGCTGCATAATTTTGTTTTGGTTGGCTTTTCTTTCTGCTTTTTAGCTGTGACAAATCACAGTTATCACTGTAGAAAGAAGACTGCTGAGATGAGCCAGGGTAAAGCTCTCACACTTAGCAACACGCAAAAGGAAAATACATTAAATGTTTGAAATTATTGTCCTGTTATACCACAGAGGTGCTAGTATGAAGATGTGTTTACATGTTATCTTAATTAATTCTCTCTATTCTCCAAAGTTTTTGAAAATAACAAATAATAACCCTCCAAGATAGATATCATTCCATTTCTATTAATGAGAAGATGAATCTCAGAAAAGAGGAAAAATTTGTACAGATCCACACAGTTAGCATGGAGCCAAATTGGAATTTGAGTTTATTTAAATCAAAGTACACATTAATAATGATTATATCTGACTCAAGTCTGGGAAAAGGGACCAATAGATTTTACAAATTTTCCAACAAGAATTTTCTAAGAGTTGAATCAAATAAAGTAAAATATAATGAGGATACACATATAATGATAATTTAGGTTTAGAAGTAGTTTGTGTCTGAATGGGATGGTGAAGACCAGGCTTGGTAGCAAATTGAGTACATAGAGGTGGGCAGTGTGGTTGGTAAACTGCAAACTCCATGAGAATCACCAATTGGATGTAGGTGCCAGTCAAATAAAAAAAGAAACACGCAGAAAACTAAAGAAAAGAAGGAAAAGAAGAGAAAATAAAATAAAATGAAAACATCAATGTTTCCAGTGTTTTGTTAGGCTATTTTTTTTTAATTTTAAAGATAAAAAGATGAAAACATATTAACAAACACATATACATTTAGAAAATAACACAAAAACAATACAAGCAAGACAGAATTTCAGACAAGGTGACAGGAATTAGCAATGGTTGTTGTATTATGTATTGATATCTTCAAACTGGATACTCAGATAAAAAATATAGACATGTGAGATTGATCAAACACTTAAACATTAGCTGTTCCTTTCAACAGAGCAATAAAAGTCAGCAGTACAACTATGTTAGCTATCCTGTGTATACATATATACATATTTTCCCCCCTCTTTCTTTTTTCTTTTCCCACATCCCAGTTGTCCTTTTCTTTTGAGCAGTTGCCTTTCATTTCACAAGGTCTATTGTACCTCCTAGATTTTATTCACTCTTTCAGGTACTTACACCAGTGAAACAACACAATATTTAAACATGCAGGTCTGATTTGTTTCACTTATGAGTATGATCTCTAGTTGTGTCCATTTTCCTATAAAAGCCTTGAGGTTATCTTTCTTTATAGCTGAGTAATGTCAATCACCATGCACCAAACTCAAATCAAAATGGATTACAGATCTAAATATTAAACAGAAACACTAAATCTACTGGAAGAGAAAGCAGGTAAAAATCTTGATGACATAGGAGTAGGCAGAGAGTTCATGAGCAAAAACCAAACTGCACAGGTAATACTTCAAAGAATCAACAAGTGGGATCTCCTCTTACTGAAAAGTTTTTGCACTTCTAAAGAAATCACCAGAAGAATAAAAATAAAACCCACAAATTGGGAAAAAATTCTAACCAACTGTCCCTCAGACAAAGGACCTCTATCTGGAACATATAAAGAAGTAAAAAACATCAACATCCCCCCAAATTCAAAGACCCAATCCAAAAATGGGCATCTGAGATGAACATACACTTCTCAGATAAAGAACTACAAATGGCAAATACATACACGAGAAAATGTTCAACATCATTAGTCATTCATGAAATGCAAATTAAAGCAACACTGAGATTCCATCTCACTCCAATAAAAAGGGCTATCACTAAGAAATCAACCAATAA
>NW_004955439.1:6502605-6516540 GCF_000276665.1 Chinchilla lanigera
TCACCATGCAGTTCAGGCTGGCCTTGAACTCACCTTGTAGCCCAAGCTGGCCATGAACTCACAATAATCCTCCTGTCTCAGCCTCCTGAATGCTGAGATTACAAGTATCCACGACCACTTTCAGCCTAGGGATCCTAAATTTAAAATTGGCCTGACTCTGTAAGCAAGGGCAATAGAATTTGTGATGTTGATATTAAACATGAGTAATCAGTTCTTCCAGTATCTTAAATGGTACAAATAAGAGCAGCAACCCTAAAAGAAAAATAATGAAATTGATGTTATCTGCACATTACCACATTTAATTTACCGATGATAAAGCCAAGCCTAAATTAATGGTCCAAACTCAACTTGAAAATTAAGTCACAGAAGGAAGAATACTATTGTCAGTGCTTTGATATGACTTCCTTTGCTACTTATCAGTCTCAGCTAATATCTGGCCCACCCTTGCAGATGCTTAGATAACCTTTGGCTTGTGGATATTGTTTCCCTGGAGTATGTCTGTTCTACGTCAATATCAGCAATATCCAGAAATAGCATTTCATCTTTTTCCTGAATCAGAGGTCACACACTCTTTCAAAGCTGCCCACTGAAGACTAGTTTTCTGCCTGTGATGTGACTCCAGCTCTCAGCTCATGTGTAGAATCTAGGAGTCTAAGAGGTCAGAGATGAGCTCATTAAGCCTTTCTAAGTTCAGATGAATTCCCATCACATTTCTGGAGTTCCCTTTGATAATTCAGCCCTTAGGTACTCTGCAAGGAAGTAGCTTTCCAGAATTCTATTACCATATTTTTACAACATCAAAAAGTTTGTATGTACAAGTATAATTTCTATCAAGGGAGAATAAACCACCAAGTTTCTTGGAAATTTTATGGAGTTGCAGTTATTGTAGCAATAATTTTTATTATAATAACTTTTATTAACTTTTTTGTTATATTTACAGAGCTGTCTTAGTAGTAAAAACATATTTTAAACTTTAAACTTTAATAAATGAGCCCACTTTTTGGAATATCTCATCCAAATAAGTACTGTTTACTTCATCATTCTACAGAGTGAATGTCTGCCCCTGGGAGGCTCTTTCTTGGCCAAATGGGGTGTATAAAGGATGGAAGTAAGCCCTATTCAACTGAACAGAAAGTTCTGCCATCCTCTACCACTTTCAATAACTTCTTTCCATCCTAAACTGGCAAGGAATTACCGTACTTCCTATGAAAAATATATAGATAACTCCGGTTTCCAAGATAACAAAGCTGAATCTGTGTAACATAAGATATTGGGCCTATTTAGTGATTACTTGGTCAACTGAGGTAATGTGGATTATCACACCAGACTATCAAGACTTTAGGTTAGAATGAGGTCGGACTGTTCACATGTCTCAAATTAGCCAAACCATTGCAGGTTGTACTGGGCTGGGTGCTTTGCATATGCAACCTGCCAGAACAACTACAAAGGATGCTGTGGTGCAGCAGCAAATCCTGAATATCTCTGGCGTTAATTCCTCTCATGAAAAACTGGCTGAATAATTGCCTCGCTGGGGTGGTAAGAGAATATTTTCCTGTCTTTCTGGCTTATAGTAAACACTCAATGAATATCTCCCAAAAAAAGATGTCCCTTCAGGGTTTACTACATTTCATTTTTTAAACTACCAATGGAAACCTAACTATATTAAATCATATGAGGCAATACATTAACATTTTGACACAATCTAATTCATTCAAATTGGGTAGCCCATTAAATTGACTAGCATATTCTAGATGTCATGTCCTGACTAAAACATCTTGAAATTGCTAAGAGAAATATACTCTAAGAGTCCTTCAATCAGTTAAGGAAAGAACAGCTAGTTAAAAGAAATCAAAACCAACCTTCCTCCAGACCTTCTAGTCTGTAGTCTGATACACACGATGAAACATTTTCTTGGTGAGTGACCTGGTTGCAAAAATTATAGTTGAAGGGAAAGATCAGCTCCTGTGCACAACTATAAACCTGCTTGTCATTTCATCATGTAGGAAAACTCTGCTATACAGTTCATCCATTCTTTCCAGAGAGTTAATACAGGAGCTGCCTTCTTCAGACTGTATTCAAGATTATTTTTAAAAAATATTTTATTGTTGTTTACTGTCATGGTTTAAATACAAAGTGTCCTGCCAAGACTCACGTATTTAGAGCTTGATTTCAATGCAGCACCGTTCAGAAGGGTCCCTGACTGGATAAAGAGAGAACTAACCTCTTCGATGGATTAACTCAATTGATGACTAGACTATTAGGAAGTGGGTCAAGCTGGAGGAAGCAGTTCACTGGAGGATGCCTTTGAAGGATAGCTGGTCCCCAGTACCTTCCTCTCTGGCTTTTCCCTCTGCTCTGCTTCTCAGCTGCCAAGAGCTGGGCAATTTTCCTCTGCCACCCTCTCCACCATGAAATGTTTGCCCTAGGGCTAGCTGAACACAGACAAACCTCTGAAGCTATGAGCTAAATAAACCTTTCCTCCTTTCAGTTGTGGATGTCAGGTATGTTTTCCCTTCATATTTTGCAAAGCACAGGTGAATAATACATGTATTCTAGAACTAGTCCATATAAATCTCTATATTATTTTGTGTCATATATCATATATTATTAGGCCAATGATTTTGCACTTTATAAAACTATTCATTTTTACACATTTTCTCTGTATTGTGGGGTGGGATGGGCAGTTTCTTTAACTCAAGGTTAAAATAGTTGCTATAACTCAGATTTTAAAAATTGATGGAGACACGGCACATTCTGAACACAAGGGGCAGCCATATCATGACCCTTCCCATGTGCTTTCAGCTTGACTGTCTTTTGTCTTAAGGCATCTTTCATAAGTTTCATATTCTTGTTTGTTTTTATGAATGGAAGAAAGCTCTAGCAATCTCGGACACCTGAGAATCCAGATGTCTCCTTAGCTTTGTGTGAATACAACGTGTCCACTTGCATAAGGAACACTGTGTGGATTGGTAGGGACGGTGTCACTTGCAGTGATTGTTGAGAAGCATCACAAAATATCAACAGTCTTTACCAAACCTTTGCCTTTACACAGCCCCTGGAGACAAAACACACGGGGACAACAGAGCTAATGAGTGCTGATGCCAACAGCAATAAAATGAGATAAAAACCTCATCCTCCCAATAGTGTGGTCTTAGCACAATTGGGCTATATTTTATTCTCCAGAATTCAAAGTTTTGTTTTAAATTCTGCACATCACAGCCATACTAAATATCCCCTTAGACAAGACACAGAGCTGCTGAGTAAGACCCCTGCAAATCAGCAATGCTTTTTCATAAGACCAACATCCATAATTTATATCTGCATACAATTAGCCTGTTTACATTTATACATTTTCTGTTTCCTTTCATGTGAAATATTCCACAAGATACTTGGTAATGCATTCAGAATAACCTTTTTAAAATAAAGACTCCAGGACCAAACTGTTTATAAAATCCAATACCTAATAAATACTTTATATGAATAAAAAAGTGTTTTCTTCATCAGAAACAGTGTATTTGTATTCTAGCTGGCCTCACTTGCCTTCCAGGCCACCGACCTGGCATTATGCACACCTTTATTTTTTAAATGTATTTGTGGAAAAAATAATTGCTATTCTGCTTCCTGGTGGTTGTACCCAGTATCAGATCACTATAAGAGTAATTTTGACTACCATGCTGTTTGACCTTGGCTGAGTGAACCCCTTGTAATAACATGATGGAAAGATTTTTAAAATTCAGTTATTTAGAAATTTTGTATTCATGATACCAAGATTCTGAATTTTCTCAACATATTTAGCTTACTAATTGAATTTTATTATTGAGAATATATGCAGCAGAGAAGGCATTTAAAATATTCACACAGGTTAGACAGTTGGCTTGCAGTGGTCTGGATGGTAGTGGCTCCACCATGTTGGTACCCAGGGAGTAGAACACTAAGCAAGCCCTTCCTATTGTTACTTCAATGGGCACCCTTCTTTCCTTACTATTGGTCAACTAGAGTGACACAAACTTGAAATGAAAGGAGCCACCTGAAGCAGACATCAGGAGTTGTAGCAACTCTCACACTTTTCTGGATTAGAGTGAGTTCTTAGCAAGGAAAAGCCTGGTCCAGAGTTTAGTCTGGCAGTGTCAAATCTTATCCAGACACTATAATCCTGGATAAAGGGAAGGTTCAAGGGGTTATCATACTGTGATCTTGAAAAGGGCCTACTGCAAAGAACCATCCTTCCATATAGGACTTAGATGAAACTTGCAGATGTCTATCCACTTCTTTACTAGAACAAAGCCAAACACAGGTTTCTCAAATTCCCTTTCTTTACTCATAAGTAAGCAACTGAACTGTTGTTATCCTTCAGTTGTCAGTTGGACAAACTGACCACTTCTCTCCTCCTGAAGGTCCCTGAGAACAGACTGGACTTAAAGTAAAGCATTCTCTGATCCACTGTTTTATCAAGACACCATTTCAGCCCACTTCCTCACACCCTGAGGAGAACAGCTTTCATTAATAGAATAATGCTGGGTTTCAAAATAGACGCATCTGCATTTCTCTTATTGCTAACAACAAGACATACAGCTTCTTTACAGATGAATGACAATTACTGAAACCAAGACTTGGTGTTAGGTTCTCGATGGATTGCCTTGTCAGTCTTTGCCTGTTTTAAGCCTCACTTGTATTGCTCACAACACTTCAGCTACAAATAATCCCTTCCTAGTCCCTTGAGCCATTCTTAAATGAAGCTGAAGGCAGCCTGAACCCCTTAGCCCTTCCACATGGAATATGAAATTAACCTTGTTATCTGAAATCAGGCTCAGCATCATAACCATCATAAAGCAGGTGTATGAAAAATCTTGAATTTCCCCTTGATGCCTATGTTTCTTTTCCTCCAAATAGTGGCCTTTCCCCAGACCATGTCTTATTAATACACATTAAAACAGACTCCAGACTGACATCTCGTCTTGAGGTCAGCCTCAAGTATCCTACCTAGTCCCCAACCCAGAAATCATATCATCGTCTCCTGCTTGATTCTGAGCATGCCAACCTCTCTCCATCCCTGCTATAACCACCAGTTCATAGCACTGTTTTCTGTCTTCATACCAAGCCTGAGCTCCCTAAGAAACTGGACAAATTCATTACTCCTGATGGCTTGCTCTAGCACTAAGGAAGTTTCCCCAAACCCTAGCTCTTGTCATACCCTCGCTTCCCAGCCAAACATGATTTCAGGCTTTCCAGAATAACTGCAAAAATTGCTTATCAATATGCCCTATATCAGTCATGTTCAGTTGCTAAAATCCTATAACATTTGCTTGTTATTCTATATGTAAATAAAAGCATCTTTTTTAAAATAAAAGAGATATAGCATGAAAGTCTTGATTTATTTCAGCTATTTGACAGAGAATAAGAAAAATAACCACTAAGATATATGCATGACTTTTAAGAACTTAATATCATGAAAATATACATGTATACAATGTAAAAATTTTAAAAATCATTTGAAAGTTTTGACTTGCAATATCTCCGGGCATCTTCATTAATTAACTCATTTATTCAGCCATCCATCTACTTATTCATTAAAATAATTACTATTAATGTTTCTATATATGTCAGGCACTGTGTTGGTATTTGGAAAGTGAACAAGATAGACCAAACACCTGTCCTCGTAGAGTCTGAGGGAAAAAGTGTTTAAAGAGGGTTTTAAATATGAATCCATTTAATATGCACATAAATTATAGGGTGAGTTGTACCTGTCCAGGCAAGAAACTATATTTATTAACATAGTGGGCTAGAGAATACAATTAGCAAGCTTCCTCCTTCAGTTCATGAGACTTTTTCTTCCTTGGCACTAAAATCTATGCAGCTGTGAACTCTTTTTCTTAAAATAAAACCTGGAGTTTTCCTTCCTTTCATTTCAGAAAAGGGAAATCAATGCCAATGCTCAATATTAGAAAAACAAATGAATAGCCATAAATGTTTGCCTTTGACATGTGTCAGTGTCAGTGTATGATACACATCAGTAGGAAAGAGCTTTACATTTTTTAACATATATTGGAGTTTTTCTTCTGAATGTTGGAAAATTCATTTTGAATCTGTCAATGAGGTATAAAATTTTGCATAAATAAATATATTTACCATTGATTACATTTTCCATTGAGAAGAATGAGTTAAAAGGAAATGGATTCATTTATTTTTCAGAATGAACAATGTACTCATGAAGGAGTCAGAAAGCATCTGCTATACCACCCTCAAAGACCAGGGCTACTTCTCATCACTGGTGTGTTTGTTGTTGTTTATTTTTACCGTGGGTGTTCCAGTAAAAGGCAAAGCAGCTGCCTCTCATTTTCATAGCTTTCAACATATACATACTTTATTTGTTTTGTGAGAAGTAATTACAATTATTATATTCCAGCGCACAGCCTACAATGCTGCAGCCAACTTTAGTCCTGCTTTTTTAATTCATCAGAACTGAGATTGAGCATGTGTATGATTCTTCGTTCATAGGCAAAGAAACTGTAAAGCAAACTCACTTCTCAAAAGTACAACTGAAAATCTGAGGTATTAAGAGATTAACAGAGAGAAGAAGCAATTTTTAAGAGAAAATCAAATGTATTTTAAACTCTAAATTATTGCTGCAAACCCAAACTGACCCAAATATATCAACTGTGATGTTAGCATAAATAGCATCCAGCTCCCAAGTTCCCAGGATAAAGATTTGATAGAATGCTGGAGTAAAAGGGAAGACTGGATATTAAATCCAGTAATTCTCTGCTGTGACTTTATGGATTTCATTAGATTTTAACGAAATCTTTAGACAATCCACGTAGCTATTACAAACATTAAAAAATTGTGCACTATTTTAGGGGAAGCCTCAAATCCTTCCATGGACCATGGGCTCAGAGAAAAAGACCTTGTATCATTTTTTAAAAGACAAGGAAACCAAGATATAATAGAATAGTAATTTCACCAGTATCACCCAGCCGTGACTTTATTATACTTCTAATATTGGATCTGCTTCTCCCCTGAGATGGAAATATTGCATCACTTCCAACAAAGTAAGAGTAAGAAATTACAAAACTGAAAATGTATGTTCCTAGGTAGGTAAATGATGAAAGATAATACAAGGGCTGATCAAAAATACAGTGTGTATTTAAATTAAAAATGAATTATTGCATTAAAACACACAGAGTCATTAATCCCCCTAAAAGTACTGTCCCTCCATTTGGACACACTTATCTCATCTTTCTTGCCACTTTCTGAAGCAGTTCTGGAAGTCCTCTTTCCTGAGTGGAAGTATGATTTGTGAAGTATAATCAAAGCTACAGTGACTACTGCTGCCGAGTGCCACCCAAGGGAAAGTTAGGCTTGTGAAAGCATTATGGTGTGTCTTTATCCACTTTACTTAGCAGATCTGACACTGAAACTTACAGCTCTTCTCCAGAGTAAAAATGACCATGGAAAGCAAATGTTTGGAGTCGATTTACTGCATCCAGGCAGCCATGCATTAACTTTCAGAGTGTCGCAGTTTAAATACAAAGTGGAAAGACTCATGCATTGAAGACCCGATCTCCAACTCAGCAAAGTTCAGAGATGGAACCTAAAGAAGTGACTGAATCATGAGAGTTTTTAACCTTGTCATTGGATTGACCTGTTGATGCACTCATAATTGAATGGGCTATTAATAGATGAGACCCAGGAGGAAGAAAGGCATAGGGGACATGGTCTTAAATGGTATATTGGGACCATGACTCCATATATTCCCTTCCCTTCCCTTCCCTTCCATTCCCTTCCCTTCCCTTCCCTTCCCTTCCCTTCCCTTCCTTTCCCTTCCCCTCTCCTCTCTCCTCCCCTCCTCCCACCTCTTCTTTCTCCACTTCCTTCCTGGCTGCCACAAGGTGAGCAGCGCTCCCAGACCCTTCTGCTGTATTTCTGCCTCATTACAAGTCATGGAGCCATCTAATTGTACACTAAAACTACGAGACAAATAAACTTTTCCTTCTTAAATTGTTATTCTTAGGTATTTTGTCACAACTGTGAAAATATGGCTAACACATGGAGTTACTTGCTATGTTTCCAGTATTCCTTCTCATCATTGGTCTTCAGTGGATAAATCATGGGAGAAATATGGGAAAAGGTAGAAGCATCACAGACAGATCTAGAAGATGAGGTAAGTAAGGGACAAATCTGATCTTATGGTTCTATTTTTGTAACACAAACGTACATGTAGAAATAATAGAGAAAGTATTAGTTTAGGGAGAAAAACTCATAAAAACATAAAGAAAAAATGTTCATAGCTGTTAAAAAGTAGACAATTTCTCCTATTCTCTCCTCTTCCAATAATTTTCAGTGTTTTCCTGGCTTACTGTAGTTTAAAATGAGAATTTTATTCATAGAAAATAAATATTTAAAGACCAACTAAATGTCCTAGTGATAAATAGGATATTATTTCAAAATTCTAGATAAATAAGGAACACAGAGAGAAATATTGAAAAGAAGAAACCAAAGCTGTCACAATTCAAATTTTAAAAGAGAATGGTCAGTAGAAAGGTTACTTGTTTGAACAAAGAGAAAGGCGAAGTAAGTTTGGTACCTAAATATTCAGATCAAAGTTAACCAATGAGGTCATTCAATAAATGCAAATTAAAACAACAATGAGATTCCATCTCACCATGAAAGAATGGCTATCATCAAGAAATCAAACAAATACTGGAAGGGCTGAGGGGAGGAAGGAACCCTTCTCCACTGCTGGTGGGAGTGTAGATTGGTAAAACCACTGTGGAAATCCGTGTGGAGATTCCTCACAAAACTAGGATTAGAAGTCCCACTTAACCCAGCTATTCCCCTTCTAGGTATTTTCCCAGAATAATTAAAAACATAATATCACAGCGATATATGTGCAACCATATTTATAGCAGCACAATTTATCACAGCTAAATCTTGGAAACAACACAAATGTCCATCAACTGAGGAATGGGTAAAAAAGATTTAGTATTTTTATACAATGGAGTATTACTCAGCTATAAAGAAAGCTAAACTAGAGGCTTTTATAGGTAAATGGATGCAACTAGAGACCATACTCATAAGTGAAATAAATCAGGCCCACACATGTAAACATCATATTGTCTCCCTAGTGTAAGAACCTGAAAGAGTAAATAAAATCCGAAGCATACAATAGATAATATGAAAGGGAAAGAAACTGCTCAAAGGAATGAACAACTGGGAAGAAGGAAAGAAGAAAAAGAAAGAATGAAAGAAGGGAAAATAGATAGATAGATAGATAGATAGATAGATAGATAGATAAAAGGATATCTAGGATAATTGTACTGCTGATATCTAATGGTTTATTGAAAGGAACAGTTAATGCATAATTCTTTGTCCAATTTTGCATGTTTATATATGGTACTCTGAACAACTCATTTGAAGACAACAATATGCAATATAGCAACCACTGTTGAATTTCTACCATCTTGTTTAGTGAAGCTCTGTATCATTTCTAATGCTTTTTTGTTCTTTTTTATTCCTTTAATTGTCTGATCAATCTTGCATTCTTACATCTGGTAATCTGAGCAACTTCATTGGAGATAACAATATGTAATATAACAACCACTATGTGGTTGTCAAGACAACCACAAGATAAAATTCCTATCATTTTATCTTGAAACCCTGAATCATTTTTATTGGTTTTGCTTTGTTTTGTTTTTGTCTATGTTGCTGTTATTTTGTTATTTTTTATTCTCTTTAAAATAAAAAAATAAAGTTAACTAATGAGCTAAGAGAGCAATTTGACGGTGGAAGAATTCAAGATGTTCTAAAACCATTGACAAGAGTTTCTGAAAATCTTATTCTTGTGGAATATGTTTTATGTTTATTTTAGAGACTTCAGTGATTTAAAAGCTTTCTAGTAGAGATTGAAAATTGAAAGAGGTGTATTTCTATCTCATGTTACAATTGAGTAAGATTACTATATAATACACTATAAAAAGCAAAGGCCTTGCAAAATACAAGACAGGTTCTTCAAAGAGTTTGTGCTTCAACCCAGCTACATCAGAAAATGCATCTGTCTGGGGAATAAAATACATGGTTGCCATATACATGACAGATATAGACACTTACGGGCCTTAGAGAGAAAAAGCCACTGATATTAATTAATCTAAGAAGTGAAATGCCATGTAATATAATTATGTAAAAATATTAAAACACCACCTTGGCTCAGTATTAGTCCCCTTCTTAGTCTGTTTTGTATGTCTGTTAACAGAGCAGTAATTTGTGATGAACACATACTTACTGGCTCAGAATTCTGGAGACTTGGGAACCCAAGATCAAGAGGCCAGCATCTGTCCTCTTGCACCATTATTCCAAGTAGGGAAGGCAAAAAGAGAAGGAGAAAGTAAGATGGATTTGCAGCCTCAAATCCATTTACAATGGGCATTAATCCATGCATGAGAGTGGAACTCATGACCTCAGCACCTCCCATTAGGACCCGCTTCCCAAGTGTGTCCAATGGGGATTAAGTTTCCAGTGGATGCTTTTTGGGAGACACACTGAAACCACAGCACCTGCCTAAGATGCCATGAGAACTATGGAATGTGTTCTACTAACTGTGAGTATATAACAACGCTTGGGCTGCATTCTTCATATATTTGCCTTTATAAATTAAGATAAATGATGACTAGACATTGGATGGGAGCAATCTGGACCTAAGCAACTATGACCAAGGAAAAAAAATCATGTTTTCCTCTAAGAAATGGGCATTTCCTGAACAAGAGCTCCCCAGCACTGCTGTTGTAGAGTCCAGCTGGTCACCCTGACTCAGGCAAGGAGTCCTGTACCCCCTTTATTATGCATCTTTCCTTGTTCAAGCCAGTGGTTACATGCTCCTGGCCAACACGCAGCCACCCCTCTATTTTCAAGAAGAGAAAGGAAAGAGCAAGAAGCTAAAGGAATTTAAGGAAAAATTTTCCTGGGAAAGGCCTTGGAAACATCTGACAAAAATGCTTCCCCCCATATTCTCATGCTATATTATAGACCTGGATGAAAAATAGAAATAAGAACTCATTTTATACACATAAAAGTTCACTTACCATTGAAACAAATCTTGAGATAACCAGGGTCAGTATTTTCTTCAACTTAGTTTGTCTCATATTTTATGTGTATTCAAGTTGATTTGTCTTTCCCACTCAGAGTATGTATCTTGTTCTTTTTTTTATTACTGTCACATCTGTCTCTTTATTGTCTGTAAGACTGTATTTTGAGGGAAAATAGCCTTTGCTGAATATGAACCTGTTAGTGGCCATTCTAAAAGCCAACAACTTTCCTGTTTTCTCATCACTACACCATTTCTGCTGCATGAGGATCAATCCACAGATGGCCAAAGCTACTTTCAAAATGTAGATATTTGTAAAGTTGATATCATAAGATATTAACTAATAAAACAGTAGATATTTCGATATTGAGTGTGAATATAGTAGGTCTTACAGGGTGTTTAATATGATGTCCATAGTCTTTTCGTCTTTGATATTTTCCAATGTAGTCCGAAAATGTTATGCAATTAGTGTTTAAGTTTATTTGTAAAAGTATTAAAAACTTCTATGTGAAATATTTTATTAAAATGCCACTTTGACATTGTAAAGCATAGGGCAGTAGCACAATATAGTCTTTAAAATCACATTTGCTTTCATTTTCTTTTCTAATAAAAAGACCATATACAGTCAATTTATAAAAAGTATGAAACTAATGTTAAGAGCAATTTTCAAAAAAAGTAAAATCACAAGTCTCATACTAATATATAATGAATGCTTGTCAAAATTTTATTTAGCCTATTGATTAAGTGAGAAAACTAGCAAAGAGGTTATAACTAGTTCAAAGGAAACATCGAAGAAGCACACATTTATATGAAGTAAAGGAACCTTGAAATAAATTTATAAATGAACTCAAAACTGGTTTTGCCCAAGGAAGGGAAGGTTGACAAATGAACCTCTACTGAACTGAATTAATCTGCATGTCTAAAGACAAAAAATTTGCATTACTCTCAGGTATCTACACTTTACAGGGTTGTAAAATAACTCAAAGGCAATGAAAGACTAAAATCAGATAGCTCAGAAAGGTGCTTCTAAATAATGAGCGCTTGTCTACTGGAGAATCCCTGAGCGATCTTTTGCTTAGTCCAAAAATTTTTTTTCACAACAAAGCAGAATAGGAAGAAAAAGTGAAAGGGAAGAAGGGAAAGAGGGAAGAAAGAATGAAGAAAAATAAAGAAATAGTAATAATAAAGAGAGGTTAAACCACAGGGAACATTTTGATGTTTTATTTTTTCGCAAGTCCATCTCACTAGAATTGTTCAGGATCACCCTGCATACGGTCCCATAGACTCTTTTTTTTTTTTTTCATTTAAAAATACCATCTAGGAATAGTGAACATTTTCTCACATTACACGTTTTTGTACAAGTGTTTACATAATATGGATATACCATAATTTACTTAACTAATGTGCTATTATATTGCTGAAATTTTAAAAGCTTTCTTGTAAATAACTGAACAAGAAAAATCTCAAGACAAATATCTTTATACACATCTGTAATACCTTCCTGAGTAATTCTTAGAATTTCTTGGTCAGTGCTACATGCGCTTTAATATATTTTGACAGATGTTGCTAAATTGCTCTACCCACATGCTGGACCAATTCTAAAATCCTGCCCACTTGATAAAATTGTATCCATTTCTCCAGACCCTGGGCAGCACAGAGAATTCTTCTTCTTCAGCTTTACTAAATCTGTGGGCTGTCTTAGTAAATTTCTAGTTGTTGGGACAAAATACCCCAAGTCGACAACTTAAATGAGACGTTTATTTTGGCTTGCGTTTTCATTCCATAGTTGCCTGGCTGCGAGATAGAAATGACGTAGTGGAAGCATCTAGGCAGAGGAATGCTGCTTATCCCAGGCAGCCAGAAGACAGAGAGAATGGGGAAGCTGAGAAGCGAGACACACCATTTCAGTCACCACCTCAGTGACCCACCTCCTGCCAGGCTCCACTCCTAACACCACAATCAGCTATTCAACTCATCAACAGATGAATCCACTGATAAAACAGCATGATCTAGTCCCCTTCCACCAAGACAGGAACTTGGGGAACATTTCAGATCTAAACTATAATGAAGCTAAAGTTTCTTCACTGCCTTCAATCTGTATTGAGCTCAATTTCATAGTATCAAAACTAAATTTTAAAAACATCTTGGGAATACGATTGCAAGGGATGAAAAACAAATTATTTCTTCCTTCCCCCTTTCCTAGCTTGGCATAGCTAAAAACTATTGACAACTAAATTTGACTTCTAGAAACTTTCAAGAAAAAAAAATCTAATGTATTCCTGAAAAGAATATATAAATGGTGAAATGAAAAGTAACATTACCATTCTATGGGGGAGAGAATTTGTTTAATAATGAGGCTTTAGCACTTCTGATTTAGTGAGATAAAAAGCATCTGTGTATTGAATTATACATAAAGGGAACAGTTTGTACCTTCTTCCTGCCTATGTCTACTTGTGTATCCTGTATAACTTAGGCCTTAACATATTTGAATGGTTTTTTTCCTTTATTGTTCAGAGGCTAAATGATTACCTCCCCACCTCCCAGTAGCATTTGCACAGCTTTATTTACATGTGTAAGCTGCAATATGGAGGCTCCAGTTTTGTGTCCATAAGGAAGAAACATAAGTACATTTCAAATTTGTTCCTCACATCAGAGAGTATTTCCATCAAGATGAAGGAGAATGATATGAAAATATATGATTTTGGCTGGGCATGGTGGCGCACACCTACAATGCCAGCACTTGGAAGGCGGAATCAGAAGGATTGCTGTGAGTTAAAGGATAGCCTGGGCTACAGAGTGAGTTTAAGACCAGCCTAAATTACAGAGTGAGATCCTGTTTCAAAAAGAAAAAAATATATATA
>NW_004955439.1:6516640-6560082 GCF_000276665.1 Chinchilla lanigera
ATAGTGGAATAGAATAAACTTTAAAAGATCATAGCTCTACCTGAATCTTGGCTAGTAGATTTTCCTCCTGTTTTTCTTCCTTTTTTTTTTTTTTTTTTATTTATATATATGATATAAATATGATTTTGTTGTACAAAAAATCAAGCAAATCTCTATACTAGATCCTAAAGAAACATGAGCTTGGAATTAAAGGAACTAACTTTATTTCCTTTACTTCTTCTGGTAGATTTTCCTCCTGTTTTGCTCAGCCAGATACCCCAGTGGGAGGCCACAGCTGCTCAAGCCTGAGAGAACGTTATGGGAAGAGACCATCTCAGACCAGGGTTCACAATGCCATCCAGAGCTCAATCAAGTGGGATTTATTTATTTAACCCATCAGAGCCATCATTGTGTTCTCTGCAGAATGGAGCCCATAAGTACCATTTAAGCACTGCTGTGATAAGGGATATACACATCTTGAGTAAGCTGATACACTAATAGAACTCTAAATTATTAGGAGAAATCTGTTTGGCACTTCTAAATGAGTTAGGGATGGAGCAATTCCTCACTGCATTTGTTAGAGACACAGTAATTGCTCTGTTAAAATGAAAGAAAATATAAACTTATATGTGCTTTTAATTCAAGAAGAATCAGGCTCATGTTTAAGAAATGATCAAAATGAGTTCTTAAACTGATATAAAATAAAAATTATATGTTTGTTTCAAAGGACAATATTTAAGTCTTATGCTGAAAATGAATTTCAGAGAAAAAAAAATATGTCAATAGCTTCTTACTGAGGGTGACCGAATTCTCACACTGTACCATTATCATTAATTTTATGTTAATAGGGTTTGTTAGCTTAACTTTCTACTGTTACATATGCTTTGTGGATTTTTGAGTTGAGGGATTAGCTCTGGCCTATGGCCCCTAATTGGATACTGTCTAATTATTAATATTCATTTTTCCAAAGGGATTTGTTTCACAGAATTAAAAAAAGTTGATGAGTCGACGGTAGCTACTATTCCCCTCTGACTTGTGAGCATGAAAGAATGTATAATTCAAACAAAACCCTCATAAACAACCCCAGTGTCATTATTATAAAAGAATGCTCAATGTTCTTCTCCTACATCCTGCTTTTCAAAATATTGAAGATAATTGGAATTATATACTCAGTAAATCCCATGTATTCTTTTGACAAATTTATGGACTAGTATGGATTCCATTTCCTACCAATAAATCTTTGGTAAAGTTCTCCTTTATTCAAATTTCAGTAGAAAGGAAGGGAGCTATGTTTTCCTGCTCTTGATAGGGGAGATAATTCTATCAAAGATAAATTATCTTTCATAACCAAAATATAAATGGCCTATCCTCAATATTTGAAGAACACTCCGTGAAAAAATCAGAAACAAAAAACTCTGTGTAAATTAAAGGTCTTTTTTTCAGAACTGGTAAAAAAGAAAGAAGAAAAAGAAAAAGAAAAAAAAAAATGACAATCTGGGCAGAAATCTTCATAGGCAAGATGAAGAAAATCAAAACAGTCAAGATGAATGATAGACAAAATAGTAGTAGGAAATTTATCTGGAAAAGGCAAAAAGTATCTGTCTCCATACAACTATATATCTCATTCTCCATGGTCACACACACTGAAAGGAGATGAAAGAAAGATGTCTCTCATGATAGAAATACCGTGCTTGGTTTTATTTTCACACAGTTTAGGTAAAGTTTTGTGAAATTTTTAGATCAGTCACTTAGAGAAAGAGAGAACTTGCTTCATAAATTCTAGCCAGAGAGATGAAAAGATGACATACCTTTAAAACTTTTTTTGTTATTACTTTTAAAATGATGTATAAAAAGTGATTTTTCAAAAAGCTAGAAGTAATCTGATAGTAGAAAGTTGAATTTGCATGATGTTTATAGAGAAAATATTGATGAGGCTTTCTATTAATATACACATTAAAATTAACTTTTTCTACTAATTGCTTTAATTTCTGTGCATCATCAGTTCTCAGGTGGAAGCCTTACCGGTGTCAAGTCAAAATATACTTGCATTCGTTCCTCTAATCTCTACCAAGAACTACCTGCTAACTAACTGTGAAGGACCACAGGCAAGTGACTGGAAGTCTGAGACTTAAGAGTCTGAGACTATGGTTATTTTACAGTAGGAGAAGGACCTGACTTTCCTCCAAAGGTCTTAAGGAGTTATGAGAAAATGTTCAAAATCATGCTGTCAACTATGTAGTAAGATGTCTCCAGATAAGTATTTGAAGAGTCTATTATGTATCTCTTAGGATCACATACATGAACATGTGTATGTGTATATATGATTGAGAAATTCTTAATTTTTGGTTTTGGAATCTAGATCCTTTAGAAACTGAATAATGGAAATTTAAGAAAAATTAGTCATCATAGTTCAAAATTCAATCACTGAAAATCTGGATTAGAATTTTACAAAGATAAATCTTATTTGCGGTTAACTTTCTCTTCTTTGCCCTTCAGTGACACTGTGTCCTAGATCACCTGCTGTAAGTTGGCTCCTGAACGAAATATGCTCAATTATGGATTGGTTTGTTGGGACTGAAAAGGCCCCTGCCCTGGTCTCAGATCATGAGAGAGATACGAATTTCCTGTGCACATGTTGAAGACCCCTATACATATGTTGAAGACACCTGTACATGGATTAATAATAACCCAGTGTGTGAAGTCACAGAAAATAGTTCTCAATTCCATGCTGCATTTGGCCTGGTGGCAGGTAAGAGCCTGCTGTTGATCACTAGAACTACAACTTCTTCCTCCCAGCTGTATGAGGACGAATATTGGTCTTCACACAGCTAAGGACTAATCGTGGCAAGTGGGTGTCCATTAATCTCTCTGTAATATCCACTGTCTCACTTTGGTTGATTCTGCTGATGTCAGATAATGACCTCTCACGACAAGAATATATTCTTTGGAGATCAGTTCTAAAGTAATGACCCAATTTTTATCATGATAATGTTTTCTTCTTAATTGTAAACTCATTAAAAAGTATATGAAGCTAAAATCAGATATAATTGTATTAATATCATTTCAAAGACTTTGCCTCAACACAGAGATATTAGATTTTCATGGACAGTGAATCCTTTCGGAATAATTTGTATTTTAGTTTACTCCTTACCCATCTCCTCAACAATCTGATTTACAGGCTGACATTTTTAATCCAAGGTTGCTTTCCAAAGCTGCTTTTTTATTACCAGTTTCTGTTTTAATTCATGATGAGATTATATGCATATTTGTGACATAGAAACAAAATATTATTGTGCTACTTAATCCTATCACTAGCAATTTTTCAGCTGCACTTCACTGACCCATGCAAAGAGCTGGCACCTTCCCTGGCATGGTTAGAAGGCCTTTGTACATCTGCTTATTACATACTTAAGGCAAGGTTAAAGAGCAGATAGGTTGAGAGCATGAACTCTAGAGGCATATTCGTAATTTCTCCACTGGAAGTGGGAGTAATAATAGAACCTACCTTAAAGAATTATTTTGAGAATTAAATGAGCTATCATAAACAGAAGACTTGATCAGAAAGAGGCAAATAGATAGTATTTATGACATGAGCACTCACAAGTATAATTATTTTCTTGTAACACATGATCTAGAATTCAAGACCTGATTTGCTAAGAAGGTTCCAGTGTATTGGTTAAGAGCAAAAACTCTCAATCTAGGCCGTATTGACTTGAGTACTACTTCCTCTGTTGTGAGCTACAATCTTAGAGAAGTTACTCAACTCTCTATATTCCACTTTCCCCACTGCGAAACAGCTAACCAGAGTACCTACTTTATAGACTTGCTATGAGGATTAAATGATCATTTTCCCACTACTATATTATTATTACAGTACCCACACCCTACAGTGCAGTTATAATATTGAGTAAATGATCCCTATTATCACTGGTAGTACTAGCATTAGTACTATCACTATTATTAACTCTTAATACTCATTCAACTCTCATCCAACCCTCAGGTACCCTTTGCTGACCAAGCTAACTGACTCTTTTTTACTACCTCTTCTTATCATGGTAATTTCACATCCCTGCCTATAATCTCTGCTTATGTCTCTCTTATGATGCTCCATGCAGGAGACTAGGTCTTGGTTTTGTCTACAGGGTTTCCACCGGCTTTTAAGGATGAGCATGTGGTAGGCACACAAAAAGCCTTTTTTGAATGTACAGATGAACTGTTTCAAGGCTCTAATTTCAATGATTAGTCCTGCTAACCTGATGATAGATTTTGTAAGAGAAGTGGGTGGTGCCAGTCAGGATAGGGTGTTATGAAGTCAAAATCTATCTGCTTTAACTCCAATCGCAGAAACCATCCTCACTCCTGTCCCCCAGTCCCTTTTCCAAGGCATATCATTCCCCTTCCCACTACAGATTCAGGTAGCTCCATGGCTCTCCTCCCTCTTTGATTCACACAACCATGAGATGTCCCGGAGCTCCCAACCTGCTGCTGTGTTTTAGGATCTCACTGTAATCAGCAGCCAAGACCAGCGGGTTAGAAAATCCAGCTTAATTGAAATTGTGAACCTTGGCATATTCCAATAACAGAGTTAAGCAAAAACTCTAGCCTCTCTTCATCCAGCAAAATAAACCAAGTTTCAATAATTAAGCCAAAAGGCATTCTCACAGAGCCACAACAGAGAGGAAAGGGAAGAAAATATTTATTGAAATACTGCTGAGCAGAGAAACAAGAACGGGTGTCTCATTTTCATGAGCATCCAGCAGGCAAGAGGCATAAAATCATACAGTTAAATCGCAGAATTCTAACACTTTAAATCATGCATACATACATACAAACAAGATGTTTAAAAAATAAGTGTAGCCTTATTCCAAATCGTCAGTGCTTCCCTCCAGAATAAATTTAGTAATTTAGTCCTTACAACCTTGGCACAGTTTCTATAAAGGGTTAGGGTTAGGGTTACCAGAATAAATTTAGTAATTTAGTCCTTACAACCTTGGCACAGTTTCTATAAAAGTATAAGCAATTTTAGTCTCAATTGTCAGATACTAAATATATAAGCTGTATTTTAAATGTCTATATTTTAAGCATTAAAGTGTTTCTTACTCTCACAAATCAAATAAATGTGAAATTATAGCTCATAAGAGACTATTCTGAGACCATTGGTCATGCTTGTGTTGGTTTGGCCAGATTTAAATTTCTGACATAACCATTCTATAAAATTAAATTTTAAAAAAATAGAGAGAACTGGAAATTATCTTCAATAACCTGGTTAACTTATGTGAACTAGATTCTGCCCAATTTGCCAAGTTATTATTATAGAAGTTTGTTTTTGCCTTTTTTTAGTACAAAGTTTTATTCTTGCTTCACCTGATTTTGCCATCTTCCACTGCTGTAAGCTATTGGTAATAATCTAGTTTAACAAATCAGGATAAGCAAGTGGTTGTAAGAACTGAATGATTAATAACAGTTAAAGCTAAAGTTCAAACAGATTACAATTCCCCTCTTAACAATAATTAATTGAAATTGTTTAAAAAGATATTGACATAGAAAAGGAAATGAATTTTGGAGTATGTACTAAAAACATAGATTATTGACTCAGCAAACCATAATGGTCCTTTCATTATCTCAGAGGCTATTGTATGAAAACACTTTTGGAGAGTTTTTTAAATGAGTATTATTGACCTGATATACCACAATAGTTCCAAAGAGGGCATTAGTATCCATCTTGAAGCAAGTATTTATATTGTTTAAAATCATTATTGGCATTTGTGCATCAAATCTTTTTCAACTCTAGTGCAGAGGCTGCATGAGAAAGTGATCCAGTTATGTCTATTTAGAAGATAGTAAAACCTACTCTTCTGTATCCCTTAGAAGAAATGAAAGTATGTACTGTAATAGATTTATTTCTCATTAAATTGTATTGAGTGCTTTTCTTCCTTTGATTTAAGCCTCCTTTTGATGCCAAAAATAATGTAATGTAGGCTTTTTGGTAAGAAAATTAAATTGATCTCTGCATGAACTTGTTGGATGGTTACACTGGGTCGCTGTGGCAGTAGTTTCCTTTCACTATCAATTACTCAAAGCTAGTTAGAGGGTACCTAAGGTTATCTTTAATATCTGTCTTGACTGTTACTTTGTGGATGAAACCATTCTTGTTTCATGTTTTACTTGTTATAAATCTGCTCACCTGCAGCAACAGAGTAACTCAGATACATAGTTTAAATACACTGTGTAGTGTGTTAATGGGAACTTCACCTGGTCCTTGCATTTGACAATCTGAAATACTGATGGCTTGAGAAACATATTATTAAAGGGAACCTAATGTCCACCATCATTCACGTGCATCCTGATATAAACATCAGTTATGGGCTTACTAAACTCCAGGACTTTCAAAGGCAAGGTAGTGCCACCATCAACATAGAAGCCCAAAGACCACTTCTAACCAAGTTTCTGTGAGTATGTTATTCTCCTTAACTTTATCAATCCACTGACTGACCGCCTTCAGATCATGTACCATCACCTTCTTACCATCATTTTGAATGTTCCAAAGTAATGACAGAAAAGATGAGATGAGGAAGTTTCTGTGGAACCCTTGGGCTTCTGTGGTAGGACATAGCCTTTTGATTTACCACCTAACAAAATTTATAACAATGAAAGGCATCTAACACTGAAAAGGAAACCAGGGTTTTTTTACAAGGAGGAATGGTTATTATTTGATCAGAAACGTCCACACAGAGTAGATATTCAGTAACTCTTTCTTAAATGAATAAAAAATGAGTGATCAGAAAAGAGAGTGAATAAATGAATGAATGTATTATTATTAAAGAAAAAGAAAAGCATGTGGTGGCAATAATAATTACAGGAGGATTCAAATATTTCTTACCACTGGTGCAGAGGCAGTCCAACACTCTCTGCAGAACAAATTTATACCAAACTCTATTTTCTGATTTATTTTCATTGTGAAATTAAGGAAATGGACAACTTATAATGATATTGGCTCCAGAAAATCCTAAAAGTGAAACAGATTTAGAGCAATAATATGTTTTTAAACATTTTTAGTTTTGTATAAAATGCTAATAGTATCACTTGACATGTTTAGAATTATGTTTCTCCACCACACTCCAATAGAAGATAATTTTCTTTCTTTTTAACATATTGACAGTAATTTATCAATAATGCTGTTAGCACAATTATACTGCAAAGAAGCATATCTTTTTCAAATGTTTTTATTGCTTCCCTGTTAAAACCTTTTACACTATTTTCCCATTCTTATTGTTCCACGTGGACACGAGAACTATGTAAGAAGAAACAGCATCCTTTAGGGAGCTGGGAAGCCTTCCCAAATCACTGCCTAGAGAATGAGATGTGCTATGAAGTACTCATTATGCAAACAGTCAGGTAGCAAACTTGTTACTTAACATGTGAGTTTCTTATATACCCCCTTATTTTAATAGAATCTCCACTATGTGCTAAATCCTCTCTCAGGAAAACACATGAGAAAAGGAGACAAATATGCTAAGAAAATTGGTAATAGCCAATGGGAAAGGAATTCATATACAGTTAATGTACGATGCTTACTGGCCACTCTCCCACCCTTCATATTTACACAAGGAACACTGTGTACCACATAAGTAGGCTATAGCTTCCTATCCATTAAGAAGTTACTTTTTTTGGTCTCTTGTTCACAGTGGTGAAATTGTGCTTCTGCTGTAAATTTTGCAGTCTCCTGCCAGAGAGAGGTGTTGGGTAGCACCATCCATGCTGCTGCTCTGGTGGCCCTCAATGCAGCTCTGTCCCCACTCTCGGCCAAACTATTGGCCATGTGGCCCAGTTTTGGACTTCCTAAGTCTTTCATTCTCCCAAAGCATCATCTCCTTGTTTCCAGTCTTGCTCCAAGATTGAATCTCAAATACACATTTCATAGTGTCATTCTCCTATTTGGAGTATCTCTGTATGCTTCCACTACCCCTAGAATCAGGGTTAGTTGCCCCCTTGCCCAATTCTTGACTCTGCTCCACCATCCTTAGCTCTCACTCCTGTCTGATTCACTCCTGTCTGATATCGGTGCCTGTTAGGGCTTTCCTTGTTGATTTTTATGAGGTGAGCATTGGCTCAAATAGATTCCCTGGCAAAACTAGAGAAAAAAGGCTTTGCCAGGCTCTTCCAACTCAAGGAATGCATGTATATGACAATCTCAGTTCTTTGGGTACTCTCTTTCGGTCACTTTTTCGGCACTGTCATGTTTGAATTAAAGACTGCAAGTTCCTAATGCTGGACACTCAGTGAGCTGCCTCTGATTCCTTTAAATCCTAGAACCTAAATTATTATAATTTGCTAATGTTGCCAAAGTGCCACTGTTTTTTAACTTTTTTTATATAGCAATTAAGACAAAGAACAATTACTCAACTATGTTAGATACTGTAATAATGCTATGATTTCATTGTTTCCCAGAATTCATGTGTTGAAAACCTAAACCCCAACACAACAGTCTGGGAAGTGCGGCCTGGAAGAGGTGATTCATTCATGAAGGCTCTACTCTTCTGAATGGACTAACATTGGTGTCTCAGAAGTAAGTTATATACCTAGAGAATGAGTTATTAGAAAGTGAATTCTGTCCTCTCAAACTCTTTTGTGTGTTTTCTCTGATACTTTCCACCGTTTATGATGCAGTATGAGGCAGGATGTAGTCCCTCAGTCTCGGCTGTCCCAGCTTCCAGAATCATGATCCGAATAAATCTTATTTATTAATTACCTTAGCAGGCCTATTCTGTGGTAACAACACCAGATAGACTAAGACAGAGATAGAGATATAAGCAAAACAAGCAGGTTTTGTGTTAAAGCGTTTAAACCTAATTTATGATACTACCTTGGAAGCATAGAAGTCTAGATCATCTCATCCTGCAAATTTTTCTGTTCACCTGTATATAAAAATAAAAGCAGAATAAAAATACCTATTATCAGCCAGGCAAAAGTTCTGAGTGTTTTGGCAGCATAAGAAGAGTTTCTGTATTTGTGTTAAATGATACCTGTTTACTTCATACCCACACTTAGAAGCTTTGATAGCGAACTTTAAGAAAACAATTTAAAATGGGAGCCTTTATTCCCCTGGTGGAAGATCTAGGTTCTCTTTACATATAAAACCAACAAGCTTTTAAAAAAATAGCAAGAAGGTAATTTCTGAGAAATTTTACTGAAACTTCTCAGCTATATGCAAAGAAGTAACAAAATAATCTGACAGATCTATTTGGGTTTCAGAAGGTAATAGCAGCTCTTTGCTCAAACTGTTAAAAGTCCTTATTGCTAGAACTTTCCTTCATGCTGAATAAATGTATGCATTTTCACAGATTTTCAGCTTCTTCTTAATAAAACTGTTGGAGAACTGAAAGGTAGAGCTTCTTAATTGTAGTTCAGAATTAATTGTTCACACTAGATTTAGGCTAATTTACATGAAATTCTTATTACTTTGGGCAAATGTAATTATTGTTTATTTGCAAAAAATATTTCCCCATCATGAAAACACAAAACCGAATTCAATCAGAAAGCTTAATTTTTAGAACAATCACAATCTTCATTGATTCATCTCCCTAGAAATGAGAAAAACAGGTTAGTGAGTCCTTTCAAGGCAAGAAAATGTTCCTTTTGATTGGACATAGAGGAAATAGCTCTGTTTGAAGATCTCATTAAGCACCACCTGCTGCCTTAATAATGATAGCATAATTAAAATGTTATTCTCAAATTTTGTATTAGTTAGACATTGTGGACAGAGAGAGAAAGATGATTAAAACTATTGAATTTGAGACTAAGGTAGCAGTTCATAAAGGGCATCCTGAATGTGTTTGACAAATGCCTCAGGAAAATGCCAAAAATATTGTTGGTTTGGAAAGGAAATGAAGCCTGTTACCTAGCCCATGAGTGCTTTGCTTTGGGTATCACCAGCAAAACAGCCCTCTACTTCCTCTGATAGATGTCTCTTTTGACAGGAGACTCCTTAATTTGTATTTTTATGTTTAATGATTTACTAAAACATTTTCAGAAAAATTGAACTGGATCTATCCCAGATAATCATTTCAATAACAAAGATGGAGAGCTGTAGCACAGAAATTAGGATTTAAGTAGGGGATCATGAGAGAACATGTTGTCCCAAAGCAACGTTCACATTGACACATCAGTGAAGCTAACATTCCTCCTGTATTCATGTGGTGGACCCTATAAACAACATAGGACTAATACTCAATACATTGCATGAACTGCAAAATCAAATAACTTAATGTGGATTAAGTGTAAGCCACACAATGTTTTAAATGCTGTGAGTGGTGCAGAGATTACTCTCTCCCCACCTATTTTAACACCTTATCTCCTTCCTAGATGATGTCCAAAATCATCTAACATCGTAGCCATGCATCTCTGACCTCCTAACAGGTAAATTCTACTACTCTACCAGCCAGCTCCCCCGCCCTCTTAGTTCTGCCCTCGATAGACTGACTTTAATTCCTGTGTAGGTCTGCGCTCCTGAGACTCTTACAGTGTCTGGTGGTCTTCTCTGCTCTACCCCTCTACATGCACACACCGTGTTTTTTCATTTTTCTGTGACTATATATGCCACTTCCTCTGAGCATCCAGAGACTCCATCCACTTTGGAGAAACTGACTCTGCTTTTCACTCCCACAAAAGTCCACATGTCATCTTCTCATTACAGTATTAATCCAGTAATGCTTACTGAGGTTTAGTAGGTGCTAAATACTAGTCTGAGTGCTTTACATATGTTAACTTGCTTAAATCTTACAACGAACGTATGAAATAAGGAAATATTACTCTCATTTCAGAGAAGAGGCAACTGAGGTTTAGGAGGGTAAATTGTTAGACCAAGGTCACATAGGCAGCCCCACCCTGGAGACCACCAGACTACACAGAACTCATGATAGATAGGCCTGACCCTCTATCATTTCCAAATTCTCCTGCTCTCTCCCCTCCCCTCCCCTTCTGTCTCTCTCTCCCTCTGTCTCTGTCTCTGTCTCTGTCTCTGTCTCTGTCTCTCTCTCTCTTTCTCCATGTTTCTACAAACTCCTTTAGGGCAGAGACCATGTCTAACATCATATGCAGGTGTGTCACAATGCTACTTCTTAATATGTGTTTAATAAACAGATCTTAAAACTTAATAGAAAACAAAGCCCTTAGATTCAAGTGAACGGCAGGATGCACGTCAATGGAAAATGAAGTAGTTATTATGTGTCTAATTCACCGGCCCAGATTTTTCTTTTCACCTTCATGACATTTTCATGCGTATGTGGACAATTTGTGCCCAAACCACATCCCAGTGAGGCAAATACCAAACTGACTCGCTTTTGGTATTCCTGGAAGCTGCACGTGGCTTGGATAATCTACAGTCGTTTTTTCAGGTAACTGATGTCAAGTGGGAATGTGCTAGGGTAGAGGTGGTCTAAGCCATTTCAATCAATGTCAGGAGAGAAATTCAGGGCAACTAAAAGATATATATTCCTTGTCTTCTCCTGGTGCTGTGAAAATTGATCTCTAAAATGCTTTGACTCGAGGTGAAAGTAGCTGTATATCATAAAAGCAGCCTTGCAAATATCCCTTCACCCAAAGTAAGTAACAATTTTCGATGGGCAAATAGGAAAGGAAACTTATCTTTATTTTATGATCTTTGGCTATGGGAGTAGAGAGCAAGCTGGGGAAAGAGTTTTATTTATGTTTGTGATCACTTGTCAGCCTGGATTACTTCTTTATCATGTACATAGTTGTATGATTTCATGCATCATCACTTTATTCATCTTCTCCCATTTTAGGCTTTAATAAGCTCCATGAGAACAAGAATGATGCCCAGGGATGCCCCTGGCCAGGAGCAGCTACTTAATATACACCTGAAAGGAAATTGGTACATCTGGGATACGCCGGTAAAGAGGTGTCCATTATGAAGGATCAGCCTGAAGAGGGTGCCTCGGGGGGTCAGTTCTCCTTTAGATAATAAACACTTTTCTCAACCACAGAGATTACATTGGGGAAAGAAATTGAACTGAATGTTGATAACAAGGCTGTAGTTTAGAGTAAATTTCACAAATTCACATGGCCATGTTTTGGAGCTGCTTCTCAACTGAGTCTAGAAGTAGACAGAGCAGCATTTAATAAGCACTTATCCCAGTAAGCCCTGGTGTCAAGCTTTAAGAATCAAAGAAGAGCAAGACTTTGTCCCAGCACAGCAGCTGGTGCTATGGAAAGGCAATGGGAAACTATTTGGGGTATGTAATTTAACGGGCTACTGAGAAACCTCCTGCGTCAAGATAAGCAATATTTTAATGCAATATATTTTTTAAAAATTAAATTAATGTAAAACTCAATGATGAATAAAATGTCAACATTTTAAACAAAGACAGAATCTGTAACAGGGCTGTGCTGAGCCATATTTGAGCCTGAGGCAAAAAAAATGAGGAATACAGATATTTCCTTTATTTAAAATGCATACATTTGGTTCACTATGAAATTTCTGGCATTCATTTTGATTTTTTTGACATATTACATTTAAATATGATTTATTTTGATCCCCAAAGAGTGTGGATGACACTTATCTGTTATGCCAGAGGACTTTACCTCTCATCTCACCCTCATCCTTTGGGACAGAACAAACACTGAGGGTCAGGGTATTGATTGGGATTAGATGTGTTCATGGCCTGGGGATGCTACAGGTGCCCAGAATTTTTAGTTCATCAGTATTTGGGAAAAAAATGGTGACTCAGGGAGGGTTGCTGAAGGGCTAGGCAGTGAGCCAAGGTTAGCATGGTGCCCATGTGACAATGGCATGGTGGACACAAGGAAATGAGTAGAATGTGAAGAGGAAGGTGGAAGCTCATAGCATGCTCAGGGAAGCCGAGGGCAATGGGCTGCATCAGAGAAAACCATGCAACAGGGAGCAGAGCTTCATGGAGCTGTACCTGTTGTGTTTCAGAGTGTCAGCAGCTGCAGGATCACTGGGATACAGTGCATCAGGGTTCTGTGTTCCACACACAGCAATAGACAGTTCATCTGACAGAGAGCTCCATGCTAAGGGATTCTGTTTGAGCCACCTGCATTCTCTTCCTACCCATTATGGAATATATTTTTTTTGTGGCTTTCCAAAAACATATTAATCCAGAAACATGATTCTAGAAAGTGTGAAATTTGCTTTCCTGATGAGACTGGGGATTCAATGTGTCTATCACTGTATACCACCCAACGCCTGTGCAAAATCCTGGGCCTGAGCCCTGTGCTCCAGGCAACGAGCACTTTAGAGTCACTTCTCTTAAATGACTGGCTGCCTGAGGAGTACTGCGCAGCATGGCTCCAGGTAGAGAGAAGAAAAAGGAAATAAGCATAGAACTTTTTCTGAGGATTGGGAGGGATTAGGTTCACTCATGTGAGATGGCTGTCTTAAGTGACAATATTGTTGATATAGATAATAAGGCTATAGATTTGAGGGATGGTTGAAAAAATTAGAAATGATATTCAACGTATATTTGTAAAACTCAGAGCAAATTACTCAAAACCTTTCTCTGTGGTCCCCAGCCTCCTACTAGGCTCATTTCTTAACATGCTCCACTACAGCCTTGCATCCATCCCATGATCTACTCAGCCCTGTCTCTCAAAGTCATCATGGCTTTACTCATGCTGTTCCTTCTGTCAGCAAACCCTTTCTGTTCTCTTCCCAGGCAATCTCACCCACTTTGGACCTGGCATTGGGTCCTCTTTTGAGAAGCCTTCTGGTCCTTTCCCATCTAGTATGCTAGAACTAACTCTAAGCTTTAGAACATACTCTTAGTATTGTTTTTCAAATCATGATCACAATGCTCATTATGCACTAATTTCCATGTGATGTTGATAAGACTTCCAGATGGGCCTTGATATACAATGGAGTTATGTCTGAATAAAACCATCATTAAATAAAAATATTATAGGTCAAAAGTGCACTTAATAAATGATTCCTGATTCATTACAGTTGGGTTTAAGTTTTTTTTTTTACTCTGCATTGATACCAAAGCTATATGTGTGTAGTAGAAACGGAGCTTTGAATTTTGGATTTGGATCTCTTCTGTGGGTAAGATATGTTATGATTCTCTTTCATGATGCTGAATAGTCAACAGCAGCTCCCACTGAGCCTCACAATCTCAAGGGAAAAAAATGGATACACTGTTGTCCTTGGGGATCCTTAGGGAGCTGGCTTCTGAGTCTCCACTGTACCAAAATCCAAATATACCCTAGTCACTTGTATAAAATGATGTGGTGTTTGCATATCACCTATGCGTATCCTCTTATATATATTTTAAATAACCTCTAGATCACATATGATAGCTAATGTAATGTAGTTATCACACGTATTATTTAGGGAATAATGAAGGAAAAAAGATTATATGTGTTCAATATTTTCCCAAATATTTTCATTTCCTCTCTCTCTTCTCTGTCTCGATCTATGTCTCTGTCTCTCTCACGCTCTCTCTGACCCTCCCTCCCTCCCTCCATTCCTCCCTTCTTCTTTTCGGTACTCTACTATGGGTCAAATCCACAGCCTTGCTTATTTCTTAAATAATTTTGGTCTGATTTTTGATCCGAACATGTGCATAAACTATGAGATTTGGTAAGTTACTTGTATTGAATGAATTTTTGGCTTACTATATTTTCAACTTCAGATGAGTTTATCAGTAAGGACTACACTATGAATTGAGGAGAATCTAAACATTTAACCTACCAAACCTCATAGCTTAGTATTACATACCCTCCATAACCTGTTATTTCCTCTCCTGGTATCCAGGCCAACTGGAAACTGTGATTCTGAACTACCACTAACCAGCATCAAGAGTTAGAGAACAGTACCACCAGTGTAGAAAAATTCCAGAATTAAAACTCATAGTATTGTTTTTACCAAATGAGTTTTACTTTTGCATCATTGCAAGTTAGAAAAATTATAGGTCAAACTGAAATAAATTTGGTACTGTTGGTTGGATAACACCTTACTGAATAAAGTCCTTTGGTTAAATTAACTTGGAGACTTTAGCAAAGAAAATTTAAAATGGTAACATGTTGCACAAATCCAAGGATGAGAGGGAGTTAAATTAGTTGAGTGATTTTTTTAATCCAGAAAAGCAAGCTGATTTTCTAGTAACTATTTTCAGAAAATTGAGTGGAAAATCATGATTGGTTTGGAGTCTTACAAAATCAGATAACTCTTCATAAATAGTGTCACTGTCAGAGCCAAAAGAGAGGTTGATAGAAAATGTGTGTGTGTGTATATGTGTTATACGTATTATATATAAAATATCCTAAAATTTATTTCCACACATCAACCCTAACCCTGAGATAGCTCGTAGTAAAAAGCAGGTTGTTAGAGACGTTATGGAGTGAACCCCAAAGTCAGAAACAAAAACAAAGCAGGATGAACAAGAGTTTTACTTTTAAAATCACATTTTAGGTCCTATCTTTACTCCTTTCTCCTAAATGTCAAAAGCCAAGGGCAAAACGTGAGTCTCAAGATTTTCAGTCATTTGTCACTGTTTTATTACAATCTTAGCATTGTTTTAAATACCGATGTAGGTTTCTTTTTTTTTTTGGTCATGAAAATGGATGTGTAAGTGCAGAAAGACCATGCATATGATTAGCATAATAATGGGAAATCTGCACAAAGCATTGGCTCATCTTGACTTCTCTGACCTTCAGCACTTTAGCTGGAGTTAGGAATGGCTCTGGGTTTTTAGCCTTAGTATGCAAAGGTGGGTAGAGATGGCATAATTTCTTGAAATCATTGCCCTCAGAGAGTGACAAGGTGTAAATTTCCAAAATGTTTGAAATTTCTATCAGCTAGCTGAGCCTGGGTGTGTTGCAATGCATAGCACACAGCTCTAGTTAAGGATTTATCTCAGGCTCCAAGCCGCAGGCCAATGAACGCCAGTGCTGTGAAGGTGAAAGGCACACAGTCTCCAAAGCTAAAGAGCCATCCACATCAATTTGCAGCTGGCTAAGTGGCATCAGCAGTGGGAGAGCTATTTACACTCCCTTCCTAGCTGAGAATTATGGTGCTGTAACTGAGAGGGAAGCAAAGGGAATTGAAGGGGCTGCTCAGAAATATAATGGTCATTTATGGCTAAAGTACCCCCATAACAGTAGGCCCCTCACTTTCATCTGCAGAATACTTGAAGAATCTGCAATGAAACACACACACACACACACACACACACACACACACACACACAAAACACAGGCCCCCTGGAGACCTTCTGCACTATGGCCATTCATACTAAGGCATGGAATAGCATTCACTTTTGTGGATCCAATGGGACAAAACCAATGGATCTTCCTGAATTCTGTCCTCATGCTCCAAATGCTGACAAAGAAGGTTCCACTCACCAAGCAAAACAAGTAGAGGGAGATGAGAGGAACATAATTAGACAACATTTATCATACAATTCGAGAAAGTACTGTATTTTGCAGCAGTGTAAATTATAGTATTACTTTATCAAGATAATAATTTGTTTTTGTGACAAGAAATCACACGATTATGTGTTGCATCTGTATTGTTTTTTAAATTAGGCTTTTTAATTACACAGATAAATTATGTATATAAGAATTCCACTTTGAAAATTTTATGCAGCATGTCATCAAAGATCCCATTAAGTGTAAGTGTTGGAATCTGTTCTTCTCATAACTGACTAATTGTTCCCAGATAGGAAGAATTAATTCTTTCCTTGTTGACCAGAGCACCCTGCTGTGTACCTCCACAGACTCATCTGTTTCCACTAGGGACAACCCTGTTTACAGGGATAAGGGCACGTTTGGGTATCCAGAGCTCTGCCAGTCTCCACTCAAGGGAAGCTCTTCCAACTTGAGAAAGTAATAGGACTACTTTGCTTGCTTGATTCAGTATGATCTGGGGGAAAGCTACTTTTCCCTCCAAGTTACACAGATCAAACCCAGAAGATTTAGGGTGACCAAAAAGGTCAAAAATAGGAAGTCAATCTGAAGTTAAGATTCCCAACAGAGGGAGATATCTTAATCTAATACATTGGGAGGCAGCAGAGATTTGGGAGCTCATCACACCTCACTGGGTCTCAGTTTCTTCATTTACAGAATAAAGATGAAAGTAGTCCATGTAAAGCATGATATTAAGTACCGTAATTTCTATGAAAGACCAGTCCAGGGCCTTACCACACATACTACAAGTACTACATGAGAGTAATCATTCATATCATTTCGTTTCAAAGCAGTGATTTGAGACCAAGTCCAATCAGCTCTTCTTTCAAATTCTCTTTTTTTCAAATGGCCCATGTTAGCTTCGTATGATGTATTTATCAGTAGAGAATGGATTTAATATTGCCCTCTTTTTTGAGTCATGCAGGAAACAGAGCTGATTTGGAAAAATAGAAACTCAGTAGCTACTGAAGAATCATGAGTTATCCTTCCCATCATTAGTTAGTTGCAGGCAAGGAGATGCCAACCCCCTCTACATCTACTCACTGTTCCCTTCTGCAGATGGGGTAGGGATGCTCTAAACTCAGTAGGAATGGAGCACAGAAGACATATTCCCAAGATGATCAAGTTAGGAAGTTAGGAGAGTATGCCTGAAGAAAACAGATCGTACATCATGTAATACAGTCTTGCCTAAGTTGTTTTTATGGATCCTGCCTTTGAAACCATTCTCTGAACTTTTCAAAATGACTGGCTCATGTTGAAGAATATTGAAGACCTAGAAAACTCATGAGATGATTAACATTTACTTTTCCTCCTGCCAAGTTATCTTCCAGTTTACTAAAAACTTTGATTTGTTTCTCATTCATATGTTTTTGTTAAACACAATGTCCTCAAAATTAGTAAAATTAAGAGCAGTTACATTTCCATAAATGAAGGAGGTGGAGAAGATAAATCAGTACTGCGGAAAAAAAATAATCAAAGGAAAGCACATGTATTCAGGAATAAAGAGCTGCTTTGGGTCTGAGCATGTACGTATAAGAGAGGAACTCGTATCACAAAAATATGCTTTCAACACAGAAAAGTATAATTACATAAAGCAATGATTCAAAAGTGAAAGATGTAGTGCACTAAATTTTTCACACTTGGTTTTTAAATAAGAATGACACATGAGATGGGAATTTGCAGAGAAGCATGAGAATTATTTTGCTTCTTATGGTAAAGGTTCATTACCAAGAGAGAAGGTAGACTGTGTTATCCTCAAGAGTAGTAGTATTGTAACACAAGAATGGGGTTAAAACAGAGCTCACGAACTCAGCCTTAACCAGGCCATTACAAGAAAGGAAGATATGCTGAGGGAAGTGAGAGGATGAAACTGATTCAGTCATACCCAGGCAGGGTTCTGCCTCCCCATTTGCAGCAAAATTGCTAAATTCTACAGCTTCTAGGAAGTTTGGGTGCCATTAAAGCAATTTCCCGTTACAGGCTCAATGATCTAAACACAGCAGACACTGAAATAATTTTGTGCTATTACAAATGATGACATAAAGATTCAGATCAACAGTCATGATACAGATGAGTCAACTTCTGACCTCCTTCCCCACCCACCTTTTCTAAAGATTCCACAGCCTAGAAGGCAATTCTGGCATAAGACCTGTTTTTACACAACTTAACAGGAAAGGAGGTATTGCAGAACATTTTTAAATGATTAGAAGAAAGATCAAACAAGCATAATATTTTGTGACATCCCCCAGAAACACTTATACAAATATTGTGTGAATACTTTATGAAAATTATATGAAATTCAAATTTCACTGTCAATAAATTTAGTTATATTGGACTCAGCCACACCTATCCCATGCTCTAGGACTGTATTTGCTCCATAATAACATGATTAAGCGGGTGTGACAGAGAGCAATGGCCCACAAAGTTGGAAATATTTTCCATTGGGTCTTTTATAGGAAGTTGGATGATTTCTGGCTGGAAAACAGGACAGGCTTTAGAATCAGGAGTATCTGAACCCACTCACAGCTCCATCACTGCCATGCTATCACCAGATCTTGAGCAAATTGACCTTCTGAGCCTATTTCCTGATACATGAGCCAGGAGTCTATTCCACAGCAGATGCTTTTGGATGTCATCCAGCCCTTTCTCCTTTCCCCCTCTCTCTCTCAGGAGACTTGTTTCTTCCTATGCTGAAAGTGAATCACTGCTTTGCACTGGTCTCAGTCCTCCAATCATCTGTTATGTTTCCGCTTATCACTCCTGCCTGTAATTCTGCACTGAGGCAGATGCTCCAATACCTATATTTCCAATAATACCTCTGGGTTTTCAATAGAATGTCCCCTCTGCCTCTGGGGTATCTCCTCTTGAACATACTTATGAGCACCTCAATCTAAACTTCTGCCAAAGCAAATAAATATACCTCCCCATCGAAAACAGAACACTTGTAAAGTAACAGGAACTTAGTAGACATATAAAATCTTTTCCTACTGCTGACATTTCATGATATCACCCAATTTCTGTAGTCCTTGAGATACAAGAACTTGAAAGACACACCTCCCTCCTCTTGTTCTATCACCTTTATTGTCTTGGCACTAATAAGCTGGCTTCTGACCCTGCTGCCTTTCCAGAATGTCAGATTGGAGATTAATCTGCCAAAAATTCATATCAGTACAAAATCCTACAATGATCATATAATTCTCTGACTGGAAAGTTTTCTATAGCTCTCTAATATGTCTCAAATTAAGTGCAAATCCCTAGTCAGGTATCAAAATCCACCACAGATTTCTCACAATTTACCCCTTTTTCTTTTTTTTTTCTTTCTTTTTTCTCTTTTTCATTTTAAAGAGAATAAAAGAAACCAATAACAAAATAACAACAATATAGACAAAAACAAAACAAATCAAAACCAATAAAAATGATACAGAGTTTTAAAATGAAGTGATAGGAATTAACAGTGGTTATTATATTACATATTGTTATCTTCAGTGAAGCTACATCTGAATTACCAGTTACATCTGATCATTTGAACAACCTACCTCTTTAATCTCCACTCCTACTGCTTCCCTTCATATGCACCACACTGGAACCAAACTTGCCTGTCACTGTTGCCAGCTGTGCATTCCCCTTTATAGGGTCCCCTTTGTGGTCTACGCTCTTCCATCCACCTGGAATTTTAACAGGATGCAAACCTACCAGTCCTTTTGCATTCTAATTAATACATCTTTTTCAGTGGGGAATTTCCTGATTGCTTGGAGTAGTAGATAACTGTGCCCTCCTCTGAAATCTCATAATTGACTTGTTCTCTCACAGCATTTGCAATCTTCTCTCTTGGATTATAACACTATGTTTGTATGTTTCATGCTGAGATGGGAATAGTATATTGCAGGAAGTCAGAGTAACTTCAGTCTTGTTCCTGCCCCTTCCCAGCTGTCTGACTCTCAGCAAGTTATTTAACTTCTCCTGCCTCTGTTTTCTGACCTATAAAATGGGCACGATCATGTCTAGCAGATCACATTTTGGGGAGATTAAATGGGGTCATGTATATAAGGCACTCATCACAGAATGTGTCATGAAAAGGTAAAATTTTTATTCTATTTTCTTTTAAATGTAATGTGTTTCATCTCACTGATAGAAATTAAGCAGCTGAGGGCAGCCCTGTGTTTTATTCATGATGGAATCTTCCTGGAGTATGGCCTTAAATTTAGGTACTCAAAAATCTTTGCTGTAGTGAACCACAATAATGGTGAGAGTTTAAACAAATACAAAATAGTGTTTATGTGAAGTCTGGAGTGTAAGTTGAAAGTAAAATTGAGTAGCTGTGGATATATAGATTAAAAATCACTTAGGAGTACATTGTAAATAAAGGTAAAGATATTAATTCCTTCTGATTTCATGAGCTCACTAATTAAGAAGATAGTAGACAGTGAGTTAATGAAATACAATATGACCTTGGCAAAAAATTGATTATGAAATTGATCAAAACAGTTCTTCACTGGTAAGAAAAGAGTCCAAAGTAAATTGTTGAGCTTCCAATGATCAGTCATGTGACATTTTAAAGATCAGTACGTTTCTTAAATCTATGGGGGAATCTCAGTGGTTACTATCAACCTGAGGACTTCATCTTTCAGAGTAAAGGGTTCTTTTGTAAGATTCTGGGGTCACAGCTAGTGTGGTTTCTAGGGTCTGTTCTCTTCGTCAGAAGAAAGTGAGGCTTATTGCGGAACTTGATGCAAGTTTACGAATAAACATTATTTGTTGAGTGAAAAAGACAGAGAATTATTGATTTACCATAGGATAGCATAAAAACCTCACAACCAAAATTAGCCTAAGGGACCTGTATAAAAATAAATGCATTATATGCTCAGAGAACAAAGCTATAATCCAGAGTTCTAAATATACACTGAGTTGTGTGATCATACTTTTCTTGCAGTTGGCTTTGTAAATTAAAATTTCACACATCCAAGTTGAGTTTGCATCAAATACTCCGTGGTTCAGGTTTTTAACCATTTGCCAACTATTATTCTGCCATCAGTTTATTGTAGACCAGTAGTAATACCTCGGGAGGAGAATGTCATTATTACCTGCAGAGAAATCTGAAATGGACATAAACTCCCATGAGGATCAGTGGTTAACTTTCATGATTTTAACTGAGAGCTAGAGTCAGCTCTCAGTGCATCAGATGAACATCGGTAAGTTCTTGTGAAGTCTTTGTGTGAGAGAAATGGTCTTTGAGGAGTATTCAGGAGCCAACATACACCTAATTAAAAAAGAAAACAAAAAAACAAAAAGAGAACAACTGATTCTTTATGTCTTCTCCAAAGATTCTGTAGTTTTTGCACGTAGGAGCACATGGAAAGGAGATGAATTCCTAGGAACACAATATGATAACAAAGGAAGCTCATAAGTACCCCCTAAGCCTGGATTCCTGCTGAGTGTTTCCTAAGCAATAACCATTTAATTCTCATAGCCTGCAGTGCTGCACCATTTTACAGATGGAGAAACAAAGACTCAGAGGAGTTAGCTGCTCAGGAACACAAAGGTAAGTAAGAAAGCATAGACTTAATCCACATGTAATGGCCACACATTATTATCGCACTTATTGGAAAACACATAAGACATGATAAACACTAAGGTCATACGTAATTATGAGATAGAAAAGAAGCATCCCTTTCTAATTGCCAAAGCTGCTCATATCCTAGGATTTTGCTGAGTGAAAGAGAAAGGATTTTGCTATGATCAAAGAGAAAGTTGTGCATATCTGAGGCTTTTTCTTGAGAAATAAATTCCCAAGTGCAGTTATAGTTTGAAGGGACAGAACATATTTTGGAAATGCAGCTTGTTTTTGTACAACCAGAGACATGATAATTTATTCAGCTCTAGCAAAACATAAAATAATAATACTGGAGCTAATTCTAGTATTAAAATCATACTCAACCCAAGGGGAATAAAGGAAAGCAAGTTAAAGAGTAGTTTAAATTGGATTTAACCCCAGTATTATGGTGCTTAACAAACTCTGAAAGTCATCATGCACAGGACTTTCATCTTAATCATGCATCCTTGTGTCTAAAAATACTTGCTGATGAGACTTAGCGCAGTTAGAGATGCCTCTTGAAAAACGACTAAGGGTGCTTGTTAAGAATTCACGTGTTTTGATCAATGCTTCCTCCATTAATAAATGAGACTTCTGTTTATCAGAAATGGCCTTCTGGGGATATAGATTCCATCCTTATTCCTGTTAAAGGCCTTGAAATTATGAACATTCTCTTCTGTATTTAAAAAGCAGCCAAGCAAACCTTTTAAACACAGCTAAAGTGATCTCTTTTCCACATTCTATGCAGATAACAATACCTTCATAATTAAACTACTATTATTACTATTTAATTGTCTGTTTCATTGTTTAATGAATAGGAACTAGTTAATTATGGTGAAGGAGAAAGACAAAGGACAGTTTTCGAATGGGGGATGCAAATCTCTAGTTTTTATAATGTGGGCTAAAAATTGCTTTATTTATACTTCTGCACATCAGAACCTAGATTCACACATCCTTGCCAAACTATGAATCTCTTTCAACATGATTTTAAAATGTGTTTAAGGACTTTTTCCCAGTTTTGCATATTTAAGTGATACTATATTTATCTTTTGATAGGTTAGAAGGGCTATTCTGAATTCACTCATCAAACAATTCTGAGAGTCAAAAGGTCAAAGTGTCTTTTTAACCACTCCCCAGCAAGGACAGCTTTCAGGCAAATGAAGTCAAGGACTCACAAAGCATACTAAGTGTGTGTACTCACAGCAACACAGATCAACTATTGATAAAACTTACCTTAGCAACTGCCCCTACTTGGGGCTTAAGCCTCAGTGTTGGCTCTTCCACCTCTGAAGAAATCTAAACTTTTATACAAAATCAATTCTTCTTGATACTTTTGCCACCAATGGCAGAGTTACACTTGTGTGATTTCATAGCTGTGGATTTCATCATAAATGGTGTTTTATCATTTGACTATGGCTTTGCAGTTTCCAAAAACATATCTACATTTCTTTTATTTGACAATTTTAGCCCATGAAATGTAGTTTAGATATTATGTACATCTTACAAGTTAGGAAACAGAATCAAACAAGTTTAATAACTGAATTTGATCTTGCAGCTAAGGAATGGTGCAAACACCTCTCCAAACTTGTAGAAAGATGGGTAATTACATGAACGAGTTACCCACGTGGCTTTGATTATCACTGTTAGTGTTTTGCCAAAGCAACAAAGCCAGGAACAAGAGCTTGTGGAGTGCCTACTTCATGAGCCTAATCATCATTGTGTAGAGAGGTGTTGAGAGTCTGTGCAATGACATACAAAAAACTGCAGATATTTGGAAACATGTCTCAATGCAAATTGTTCTCAACCCAAAATAGAGCTATCTGAGCAAAATTTGTTATCTAACTCGGTGTTTGTGTTCAGATACATACGGTACCTCTGGATAGAAGGCAGAGAGACCAAGTGGCACTTCTAGAAGATATCTGCAGAAAGGAATTAATTTTCTTATAGGAGAAATAAACTCTGCAGGGTGAAATTATTTTTCTTGAATTTTGTTTCCCTCAGTAACATGTTAGTAATAACAACTGTACCAATGCCACCATTGCCATCAACACATGCTTTTTACGGTTTCCCTACCCAGGCTGAAGATTATACAAAGCAGATGTGTCAGATGTATCAGAATCTTCTGGAAGAGCAAATGCCAATAAAGGTGGGAATGGGTTTGGAAAAAAGCCAATATGATAGCAAGTACTTATTAAGCTGCAGCTTCTTTAATGAGAATCTTACATGTTGTCAATGTGACTAATGTGAACTTCTTCATTTAGAGGCAATATCACAGAGAAAATATCTGAAAATTTTGGCCCCAAATATTGATCTCCACAGGTTTTTGTCTGACATTTTCTTGGAACCAATACTTACTTGTGCTTAATATTGATTTTAATATGGTCCTTTGCTGTTAGAAAGTTTGGGATTGTGTTTTTATGTGTAGCAATACACATTAAACTAGAAGTCGCATATTGATTGTACTCCATCCCTGCCATACACTGTGTGTAGAAAGCATATTTCTGTCAATTTTCATTCCCTCTGCACTGACCCCTTTCTATTAAATGGTAAGAATTCAGAGGTGATGGTTTTAGGAATCCTTCTATTCTGAGAAGTGAAAAACAGATTTTGTGGGTTTTCTTTAAAGATCCCAGGATGAAAATATAATCCTGACAACCTGCTGGCCAACTATAATACTGCACAAAAATTATTTTAGTGGAATTATTGGAACTTTTATTACACTATTCAGCTCCTACGTACAATTTAAACAAATCAATGAGTTGACACATTGTAGACATATTGAGTTGATGTAGAGGCATTAACTAATACTTCTGTTTGATGACACTATTGTGTGTCTAAAATGTATGCTCCCTAAAAGTTGATGATCATAACCAATTCCTGTAACCCAATAATAGCACCCATATCCAGATTTGTTCATCTTTGCTGCCCAAATCATACAAATATTGACTTTGTAAACTCTAGATTTAGAAGCAGAGGAAGTGCTCTCCCTCACCACTTACTGTACTTTCTGCATCTCTATTATCTTGACCATTCTAAAAATTGTAGCCAGTAGCTTTGTGATGAATGGTCTGTAACTGGCACGCACCTGTCTGAATATTATGGAAGTCACAGAGTCATGTATATTCAGAGAACAGATGGAATTCAGGTATGTAGCAAAGAGGACAGCCAAACTAGCAGTGAAACAGGGAAGGTATGGAAGATAGGAAACATTAGGGAGAATGGACAGTAGGACTCCTTGTTGATGAGAATCTACCTCAGAGAAATGAGGGATACGAGGCCTTCTGTGAGGTAGGGCATGAGGAAAAAAAAGATAATACTTTACTCTTCCCAAATTTAGATGCACAGCAACACAGCAAGCAAGGTACAAAGAGTTCTTGATGGTATGCTATGCCAGAAAAGTACCAGTTAAGAGTTCTGTGTATGCTTAGAGGATATATGTACTAGATTTATGAACAGGATGGGTCCTTGGGCTTAACAAAGTGTGAAGCATGGAGCTGGGGAAAGTGATACCATAAGGCTTCGAAAACGGAAAAGCTAACAGTATATGAGCAATGCAGATGGGTCCTTCCTCTTCCCTTTCCATGGTTTTGTATACAAACAAATGTATTAGTTTGCCTCTCTGCTTCCAAAGAACAAAGTCAAAAATAATGAGAAGCAAGCAGTTTGAATAAGTCATTTATTCTATTTCAGGTTAAATTTCATGGAATTTTATGACTGAAAAACTTGGCTCTCAAAAATTTTGTTGTTTCAAAATGGGTAAAATTGGGGCTGGGGATTTAGCTCAGTGGCACAGCACCTGCCTGGCAACTGCAAGGTCATGAGTTCGATTCCCGGTACCAGAAAAATAAAGGGTAAAATTGAATGTGAAGTTAGTAGATGATAGTTGGAAAATAGAATTCAGGGTTAGAGAGGCAGCAGAGGCAGCCTAGAGGAAGAGACATTGAGTTAGCAACGCAAACATCAGAACCATGTGGAGTAAAGTATTAATGTGAATGCACACAGGGTGATAAAATCCACTTGGCAGAGATGGACCACCAACTGATTAGCAAATTTTCTTTAAATGTCTGATTTACCTGGCATACTAAAAAGATAATGAAGCATATTCAACTATAAGCAAATAGTTTCTGACTTTAAGACCTTATTATTTAACTGAAAAGAAAGAATTTGTGCGTCATCTATCTATTTATCATCTATGTGTCTGTCTGTCTTCGTGTATATCTATGGGACTCCATAGAGCTGGAGTTGGTGATACTAATGTCTGAGGAATAAGTACTATGAACACTGGTGGAAGAAAGGGTAAGCTGCAAATTATGATGAGAAAAATTTCCTACAGCTAAAGTAGACCTAACCATTTGGATACATGGTTTTGTATAATTTTATGATGTTATTATTCTCTTGACTGATGGGAGTGGAAAGAAAGAAGAAAAAACAGTGTATATTTTGGGATATCATTGCAACAATTTTTGTGGTTACTAAGGCAAGCAATATCTAAATTTTTTTGGTAAAGTAATCACAAATTACATAGCTAGACTTTTGATATTAGTTCAACAGAACCCTTTCCCAATCATCTTTATTGCCAAGTTGGTCCATTAACCACTAGAAGACATCAGCCAACCTTCACTGGATAATGAGATAAAAAGAAATCAGAAGTAAAACAAAAAGTAAGTTAGAAATGATCCAGAGGTAATAATAACCAAGACACACTACAAAGACAAATAGAAAGCCTATTGGAGAAAGCCACCCTCAAATTAAGCCTTAAATAGTACTTATAAGTGAAGGCATTGTGAAAAAAGTTACTATTTGAAACTACAACATATATGAAGGACAAAGGCACATATGCAAAAATTAGGAGAAATAATTCAGCAGCAGAATCAAAACAAAAAAATTAAATATCAGAATTATTAAACAGAACAAAAATCTTTATAAAGTATGTTTTAGGACTATAAAATATGTTTAAAATGGGTCAAAAGAAGAAAAGACTATAAATTTACTCACTGAGATTTGAAAAAGGTCCCATAAAACTTTTACAATTAAAATGATAACATAATAAAATGGAAACAATATAATATACATGAAAATACAACATGAAAAGAAAATAGCACAAGGAAATGTGAAATTTATAATAATATAACAAGTGATATTAAAACATCAATTAATTTTTAAACTAACCTGGATATTGCTGAAGAGATAATTAGGGAACTTGATACAGAGATTTGAAGGAATTACTGAGAATACAGCAGTTCAGAGACACAACCAAAATGGAAAATAAGACAGAAAGGTTAGCAGTCTAGAACAGTGTGGTCTAAAACATCTTTATTCAGAATTACAGGTAAAGAACAGATAAATGGAGCAAAAACCATGTTCAAGGGGAAAAAAGTGGAAATTTTTTTTAAGTGGAAATTTTTTATAATTAAAGAAACATAAAGACTGCCTTATTCATTAGGTACCAAAAAAAAGTAGAAAAAATAAAAAATGAATCCAACCTAGGTTCATCTAACTAAAATAATGAAATGGAAGCTAAAATAAAAGAAAAGAAAGAAAGATCCCCTTCCCTTTGAGAAAGATCTACCTCCCTACTTCCTATTATCTATCTTTTATTTTGCTCTTTATTTATGCTTTGGATTTCCCATTACATCAATAAATTTTTAACCTTAAGTCAATGTTTAATTCCTGATATAAATTCAGTTTACATTTGTTGTTTTATTTTTTGCTACGGGAGTAGATTCAGTATGATTGTATTTTGATTATATATATATATATTTCCATACTATATATTTCTTTGTGCTAGTTGCTTAAGAATATTTTACTATATGAATCATCATTTCAATAAAATAGAAAAAAAGCCTGGTTGTTGTAGCTGATAAAATCTTTAAAGAAAATATATATACTCAAAAAATTATATTTAGAAAACACAAAACTAAATTTAATGAACTAAATATATCACATGAGAAGATGGAAAAATCTGAAGGACAAAGCATACAAGTAGAAAGAAAACAATTGAAAAAGCCAAATGGAGTGACCAGAAACATAGAATATGGTAGAAAGAATCATCAATTCAAAAATGCTAGTTTTTTTACAGGACAGCTAAAAGTTAAGAAAGCTTTGGCAAGTTCAAATGAGAAAAGGAAAGATAGAAAAAATTAACATTAGGACAAGAACTAGTATTAGTTATAAGAATCAGCCATAACTACAAGTAGAGCATAGATTTAAAAGGCAATAATAACTATGATAAAATAGCTGACATTTACTTTCTATTTGATATGTTTTATGCTTGCTCTAACAGTTTTATATATGGTATATGTCATTTTATTTAATCCTCTTGACAACTTCTTGAGGTTGGTATTTTTATTCTGTACACTTTTGTCCATTAATGGCAACACTTTTGAAAACTGAGGAAATAATAATAAACTCCTAGAGAAAATATCACTTATTAAAAATATGTCATAAATAAATTTTAAAATCTAAGAGGTTATTTAACTAAGAAGATGAATAATTAGTTAAAATTATTTTCCTATACAGTAAAAATGTTTATTCCACCTTTAAACAAACTTCTATATACTGAGAAGAAAAGTACTTTATTATACTATTTTAATAATTTCATAAGTATTTCATTAAAAAGTATTTTATTAAATTATGACAATCAAACAACTGAGAAAGAAAAAGTAAAGACTAGTTTTTACTTATAAATATATTTGGAAATGCCCTAAACACAATATAATTATATTGCATCTATTCATGTAGCAAAAGATAAAACAACATACGTAAATTGAATTTATGCCAGGAATAAAAAGTGAGGTTAAGTTCAAAGTCTATTAATGCATGTCTATATCTGTTTTCATGAGAAGCCACTTTGAAGATATCAATATATAATACAACCACCATTGTTAATTCCCTACCACTTTGTTTGTAACTCTGTATTGTCTGTATTGTGCTTGTGATATGTTGTAAAATGTTGTATGTCTGTTAATGTTTCCCTCCTTTTATCTTTAAAATAAAAAAATATATATTAATGCAATGAGAAACACAAAGTATAAATAGATAGCAAAGTAAAAGCTAGATAATAGGATATAGGGTGGTAGATCTTTCTCAAAGGGGAAGAGGATCAAGAGATGGAGAGAGGAAAAACAACAGGAAGGGAAAGGAGATGAAAGAAATTAAGACATGTTATGTACATGTACCAACTCTATGCAAGTAGTGTAAACATGTGTACTGCAAACATGTATAATAGAAGGAAGGGCATTAAGAGATAAATGCATGGGAGGGAGAGGGAACAGAAGGGATGTAAAGAAGGAATTAGTATGTATTATGTACATGTACCAGTTCTCTGTAAAGAATGTAAACAGTATGTACTACAAACATGTACTAATAAAAAGTGAAAACAATAAATCTATTAGTGTAATATACCACATTAGCAGCTTAAAGGTGAAAAATAAAACATGTAACCATTTAAATAGATGAAGACAAGCATATCATTTATATTACAAATTCTACTAGAATGACTAAGAGATAGATATCCTCCACCCATAGATAAATCAATAATAACTAATAATAAAAATTATTGACTTTGTAAAATGCTTGGATGTATTTACTAAGAATTATGTCAAGTGGTTTGAATTTTATTCCTCATTACAATCCTAAAAGCTATGCACTATTATGACCTGTAACTCACAGGCCAATTATTTTTCTACTCAATTTGTACAACCTTGAATCTGAGGCAACATTATTCTTAGGTCTCCACTGCCCAAAAATGGAGGGCAGCTCCCGCCATGAATTAGAATAGTTTTAGTTATGGAAGAACTAATATAGAGCTACCAACACCAAGAATTTTTCATTAGCTATAGGTCCAGTTTGAAGCATGGCAATTAAAAAGAAAAGTTGGATATGTGTGTTCATAATGGGTGTGTATACTATCTTACATCTAGAAGATGATGGATTTTTGCTATTCTTTTTATATTTTAAGTATTCTGTACATTGGGTCTTTCATTACCTTTTACAAAACAAAACAAAAAGGAAACACTGAATTATTCACAAATAGTTATGTGAATTTCATTCCCATACGCTGTATCTTATTATAATCTTTCAGCCCATAAAGTGAATGCTTTCAAATGCAAAATATGAAAGTATTCTACATAGACTATTATTTCAATAAGTATATGTTAATATGAATCACAAAAAACAAGTAATAAAACCAATATCCATAAAGCTGATGGAACACAAGAGCTTGAGAATTTAGCATTTGAAATTTAAGACTTTATTCTCAAGTAAAACCAAAAGGATGACTCAGATACAGTCAAACAAAGTTATACAAACCAAGAATCTATGCTTACACTATATCCTTAGAAATACAATATAAATAGATATTTCCATATTTAACCATGCTCCCAGGTTATAGACAAACCCTAAAATTAAAAAAAAAAAAATTCAAGTATTCTAGAGCTTCATTTGCTTTGTATAAAAATCAATCTAAAACCATTCTGCAGTTTCTTGTGTGTGTGTGTGTGTGTGTGTGTGTGTGCGCGCGCGCGCACATGTGCACGTACATATATTTTCTAAAGTGCTGGCCAACCTTAATACATCTACTTCACCTTCTATGTCTAGTGGATGCTTTTATGCTTTTCTTTCCCCTTCGATGTTACCAAGCTTTCAAAATCTTACTTAGGTGATGTGAAGAATGAAAAAAAAATTATATACACCCTTTCATGGCTGCCCTTGTAATGCGCAACACAGAACTTCACTTAGGATTTAAGAGCCCATAAAATAGAAAGCTTGTTTAACCCTTGACTGTTCAGTGCCCACAAGTTGCAGCACTCTGTGATGTTAGGTTTTTGTGAGCGTAGAGAGCTGAAGAATGGCCAGCCTTAGCCACATATATTCATTCTTTTTTGGTAACCCAGGTCAGAACCAGCACAGGACTTTCTTGATTATTTTTATTTTCTTTGTCTTTGATACTATGCCTAGAATTCCAATTTTGAAGATCAAAATGGCTACAAATAGATGATAATTCAGGAAATCTACAACAGAAAATACAAAGAATACTTTTCTTTCATGGAACAAAATAAAAAAAGTACACAAGGCATTTTCAAACAAGTCAGAAACACTATGTTATGGTTTGTGTCTAGATATCTGCCCAAAGCCTCATACAGTCATGGGGCAGGCTTCTAGAGTTTTGGATTGATTCATGGCCTAATGCTGGGATTGTGCGTGTGAGTGCTACACCCACCCTGGGCGGGTAGCCTGCATACAATATAAGGGAGTGAATGAAGCTTGCTCTTTCTGCTCTCCCCTTTTTGCTCTTGCTGCTTTTACTATTTTCCATTGCCATGAACTGTTGCCATCTGCCCTGTGCCACCCTGCACCACCCTGCCTTGGAGCCAGCTGAGTATGGACTGAAAACTCCACAAACTGTGAGCTAAATAAACTCTTCCTTCCTAAATTTTGGGCATCATGTATTTTGTCTCAGCAATGAGATAATAGAAACCAAGACAGAATTTGGTACCAGAGAAGTAGGGTCATTACTGTGACTGTACCTGACCATGTAGTTCAAAAGCCTTTGGAAATGGCTTGTGGGAAGAGTTTGGAAAGGTTCAGAGGTGTCACCTGAAAGGGTAGATAGAGGTGGAATGCATTTGGCTGTTCTGTGTAGGAGACTGTGGTCAGAGTTCAGAAGACCTGATAGAAATCCTGCCAGTAAAGACTGGGCTCAGGAGTTTTCTGCTGGGAAGAAGGACTGCACTGGGTGAGAGACTACAGATGATGTGTGTTATGGCCTGGCAGAAAGGTTTACTGCATTTTTCTCATGTCCAGAGACTTTGCCTGAGACTAAGATTGAGGGAAGCAGACTAATTAATCTGTCAGAAGAAATGTCAAGGCAGTTGAATGTTGAGACAGTGGTATGCCTATTGCGGGGGACTTTTAGCCAGATTTATGTTGAGAATCAAGAGTAAAGAGCCCATCAAGATGACTTAAGACATTGTTAGTTTGGCCAGAGAGGAAGCTCCAGGAGAGCTGTGGACTGCTGAGGAGGTCTTGATTGCTGAGAATGGACAGGAGAATAGAAAAAGATGGCCTGAGGGCATCACTAGAAGCAGCAAGTCTCTACCCTTTGCAGCCTCAAAATTGCAAAAGTGAATGACTTTGCTTTGAAGAGAAAGCCACAGAGCAATATGTTCCAGAATGGTGGCAGCCACACTATGTTACAGAAAGGTGGCAGTGCACCAGATTCCAAAATGTCAGTGGCATAGAGAATTTGTTCCTCAGAATCAGGTACAGAGTACTCAGAGACCCAAGCACTCAATCCCTACAGCCAAGAGAGAAGAAAGCCTGGCTACTGCTCCAGCTGGCAGCAGACCTTGGCATCATCTATATGACGCTGGTTTTAGATGCATGCAGAATGCAAGAGTTCTGAGACTAAAGAGACTTCCACCTAGATTTCAGAAGGCCTGAGAGGCCAGGAAGTGTGCCCCTGAGAGGGCAGTATGTGAAGCTTTGAGTGTGAAGCCAAAGGGGCAGTAGAGAACCCAGAAGTTTAGAAAAATCAAGAACATGGATCATCTAAGAAAGGATTGAGCAGAATGGGCCTACGAGAGAAGCCCTGGGAGCTACAGCCACCAGAAGTGCTGTAGGGGTGGAGTCATGAGTGTCACATAGAGCTCACAATTTGCCACAGATTGGCTCAGATGTTGCATATGGAACTACAAGACTTAATGTTTTCCCTGTTGCATTTTGGACTTGCTTTGGTCCCAACGCTTCGTACCCACTGTTTGTATCTTTTGGAATGGTAATGTTTATCCTGTACCATTGACTGTTGGAAGTGCTTAACTTTTCATTTGTACAAGGGCTCATAGCTAAAAGTTTGCCTTAGATCTTGGAGGAGACTTGGGATTTGGAATTTTCAGCAATGCTGAAACTGTTGGGGCTTTGGCAACTCTTAGAGATGGACTAAATGCCTTTTACACAAAGGGATGTGCACATGTCTTTGTGCGGGCCAAAGCCTCATGCAGTCATGGGGCAGGCTTCTAGAGTTTCTGATTGAGTCATGATCAAAGGCTGGGATTATGGGTGTGAGTGCTACACCTGCCATGGTGTAGGCAGCCTGCATAGAACATAAGGGAGGGAAAGACACTTGCTCTCTGCTGCCGTACCTCCTTTTTTGCTCTTGCTGCTTTTGTTGTTTTCCACCACCATGAACTGCTGCCCTCTGCCATGTGCTACCCTACCTTGGAGCCAGCTGAATATGTACTGAAATCTCCACAAACTGTGAACTAAAATATCCTTTTCCCTCTTTAACTTTGGGCATCAGCCATTTTGTCTCAGCAAAGAGAAAAAAAGTAAGACACATCAATAGTAGTGGCATACATCTTCTTAAAAATGGTGTGAGTGGACAACAAGTTTATAGTTCCTTTCCTTTAGAAAGGAACAGAAATCAATACTATCTTAACCACAACATGGTATAATTGTAGCAAGATACAGATGTGGGCTATACCAGGAGCATTAGCCCTTTAAGACAGCATGAAAAGTTCTAAGGGAAAAGGGGAAACCAACATTGGATGAATGTCCAAAAGGGAATCCTAGAGAGGGTAAATCAACCTATGTTCCTTTTTTGCAGCTGAGACTCCAGGGACTGACCCTTGGAATGCTTTGGCTTCCTCCTGGAACTTATGATTTGATTATACATGAGCTTACATGACCTGAAACTGTTTTATTATTATTTCATATAACTACTTCAGTTTAAAGAACCACTACTTCTGCTCTGCACAAACCACTTAGTGGCTTTTGCTAATGAGTAACAGACAGAAATTACTCTACAAAATGTTTATATTCTTATAGGAGGGATGTGATAACTATCATAATAATTATAATAAAAGGCCACATTCAAAAATAAAATAGAAATAAGATACAGCTGCACTTGGATAATGCTCATTTATGCTTTATGCAGCACACAAACATGTGTCATTTTATTTGGGCCCCACAACATTCCTGCCAAGTATATACCGCATCAGGGACAACTGAAGCTCAGAGATGTTGTGGGACCATTCTAAAGTCACATAATTTGTGAACTGTAGAGCTGGAATTAAACATTACTACTCTTATTCCTAGGCCAGTTTCCACTCCATTACATCATGTACTTATGTACTTATTACATATTTCACAACATACTGAACTTATGTACTTATTACATATTTCACAACATACTTCTCTCTTCACAACATACAGGTTGTGAAGAGAGAAGAGACATAGGAAGAAGACAGACACAGACGGAGAAAGAGGTAGGGGTGGGAAGGAGCATCAGAGCACAGGGCAGGTAAATGAGTTTCTCTTCCCTTTTTCCTGTATTCACCAAAGTCACAAAGGTCTCTTCAGTGTTCAAGGGTTTATTCATTCTACGTAACTTCAGATATATCTCTTTCTTGAAAACATTTCTCCCATGTCTGAAATTTCAGAATTTTTAAAAGAACCACTTTTTCTTTAAAGTTCTTCCGCCTCCTACCATCTAAAGCTTAGTTGAGTCCACCATCTTATCTCATCTCTTTGTCCATAAACTGAATTCTCTTTACCCATCAGAATGTTTTCTGTACTGGCCTAGAATTAGGTTGTTGATGGGGATGTGTAAACTCCTCCAACACTTTAAGAATCCATATACCTATTTGGAATTTCCAGAGCCAAGCAGTCTAAATTTCAGTGTCTTCAACAGAACGATCAATTGTTTGAAATGTTATTACTCCCACAGCTGGTTTATAAGATCAGAAACTTTGATCACATAAAGTAATTGATGGGTACGAAAATTGAGTAATTTACTTTTATAATCTTTTTATTTAATAAATTCATGAGCAAAATTAGAAACTGTACAATACAATATTAATGCTTGCAACTTTTAAAGATAATAATAAATAAAACACTGAAACCTCATTTTAATTCTTAAACATTTTAATGAAGGGAATATGCTATGCATGCCCCAGTTTTTATTAAATAGATAACAACATGCTGTGAAAATTAAAATCCATCTTACAAAAAGTGAATTAAAATTTGAAGGATGAGTTTTTTTCTGAAAGTATTTTTTTATTTTAGGACATGACAGCACATGGAAGAGGTCATTTGTGAATGATGACTTTGGGTTATGTAGGTTTTGCCATGAACTCAAGTTTAAAAGTCATCTTTATGAGTGATGTGTCACTGCTTGGGAGGCATTTTCAGCTTCTTTGTCTTGGACAGTTGAATAGAAAGAAAATGTCCTCAGATCCTGGTTCACCTTGTAAGAGGAAATACCTAACTTCTGGCTGGGATCAATATCGCAACCAGAAAAGTCAAGATGAGTTTAATTAGCCTTCATGTTTCCACATCTTGATCGGATAGAACAGGACTGTGAAAGTCATGTCGGTGACTATCAGTTTCCTGCCTCGGTCAGCATTTTGTGACTTCCGGGTTCACATTTATCAGTGCCACCTCCTATGTTGCTACCACCAGGACTACTGAGCAGGCAGTGCTGCTGGGATAATTGTGCGGGATGAGGGCAGACTTGGACGTTCATATAGGGACAAGTAATGTACAGCTGCAAGCCTCTTCCAGTGAGGCAGTGTTGAGCACTCTCAGGCTTTGGCTCAGGCAAATATACTTTTCCTTGACAAGTGAATGATCAAGGCACAGGCACTGATCTGAAAAGCTAAGATACAGCATGTAGGGATGAAGCCTTCTTCACTGTGCTCTGGAATCAAAGAACAGCTGAATTTCCCCCTGTATTTTCTTGTTGCTCTTCTTCAGCTAATGTGCTTCTACCAGACCACTAAAGGTACAATAGATGTTGTGAGAGGGAAAGAAACTGCTCCAAAGGAAAGAACAACTGGGATGGAGTGAAGGAGAAAAGAAAGAAAAAAAGAAGGGAAATATCTATATACTCAAGATAGCTAAGATAATTGTACTGCCAATTTCTATTGGTTTATTGAAGGGAATAGTTAATGCTTAATTGTTTGATCAATTTTGCATGCCTATATCTGGTAATCTGAGCTACTACTTTGAAGATAACAATATGCAATATAACAACCATTGTTAATTTCCTATCATCTTGTTTTGAAGTTCTGTATCATTCTTATATTTTTTCTCACTTTTTATTCTCTTTAAAATAAAAAAGAGAAAACAATGGAACGCTTATCCACTGTTGAACATTGAACCCAAATATATCTGAAACAACAGTTTGTTGTTCTCGTATCCAAGATGTGGAAAGCTTAAAAACTAAATTTGCATATGTCAGGGTGTTTGTATTTTTGTTTTGTCTTCAGGAAATGTATCTAGACCTAAAGCAAAAATCTAAATTCATGATATTTCTCCACCAACAATAGATGGTTCCCTAAATGAACAAATGAATTACTTGATATAAATGAGTGGAAAAATATTAAGAAAGCAAAAGAAAAGTTTAAAAAGTAAAAGGTGACTTAGAAATATACCTAAAATGACTATGTAAATTAGACTAAAAGTAAAATCTAAAAACTCACAGGGAAATTTAATCAACAGAAGAGAAAGTTAAATTCTGCTCACTGTTTTTGTGTGTCAAATTGATCACTATTATGACTTTATCAATGTAACTGAAATCCTAAATCTCTTCACAATATACCATAATCATTAAAATCAAAGGATAAAAGTAAAATTATTAGAAGTCTGATCAGGTAGTTTTATTTACAGCACACACACACACACACACACACACCACACACCTTGGATTTGAAACCTTTAACCGGTATTTCTGTCTTTCCCTTCTTGTTATTCAGATGATTTTTCTGGATGGGTGACTAGCAGAAGAGAATATGCATGTACTTTTACCTTTTAGTGTTTGCCTTGATTCCTAATCTTCCTGTGCTGAGACAGTGTAACAAACCAGAGAAATTTAAGCACATCAGGCACAAATGCAGTTTGGCTGAGTTTGTGACAGAGTGACACAGAACAAAGATCACCAGATCAGTCACACAGCTGTATCCTAAGTGATTGAATTATGCAGTATCAGAATATGTCATTGTGCTCTTAAGTTGTTAATCATCAGCTACTCTTTCAGTGACAAAGAAAAGCATGAAAGAGAAATAAAGCAGTTAATTAAACTGTCAATACCATTCTCTTTAAGAATTTGTAACCTATAAGAATACACTAGATAGAGCAGACTTGATGTTCACTTATTTTGTCAATACTTTTAACTCACTAAGATATAGTTAACATTTTGTGATTCATTATTGACTTGATTTATCCAGTATTTTCATTGGCTTGACAGGACTCCAAAATCAAACTGTCCAGAGAGAATAACAGTGTATCTATTGCTTCTGCAGTCAAAAACTTGGATTGTCAAAAATCAAGAATACATAGGCAGTCCCCGCTGTTCTATATGGCCCCTTTTCCCAATCTGCTCATTCAAAGTGTCTAATTAGCAACTACACTTATTTCTCATTGCCTTCAGCTCCTCAATCAAGGATTTCTGCTGAAGGAACCCTGCTGCTGGTGCTAGTATTTTAAAAAAATCATGAAACTCATATTCATGCAATCAGCCTATAAACACTACCCCTTCATCACCAAGGGAAAACAAAATGATTTCCCCTTTTCTCTTCTACATTCACTGCTGAAATGATCCTTATGTTACTTTCTCCTTTCATGTCTGATCTTGGTATTTCTTGTGTCATGGTGCATATAAAGGGAAAGCTTTAAAGAAAGGGGAAAAAATGAAAATTGTAAGGTCAAGTGAAGTTTCTGTAATGTCTAGAAAGTTAGGCAAATATTCATCTTGTTGTCAATGATATCTATAGGCTTTACAAAATGCAGCCTCAACAAATCACCCTAAAGACTTCAAACTTGGAAAGAAACAAGCAAAATTGTACTTGCTGTGTACCTAATTGGTTATTTGAGCTAGTACATTTTACTATAGGTTAAAGGTGCTCATTCATTCCACAATGGCTAGTGGTTCCCAATGTGCCAGACATCTTCCTAAGCTCTGGAGATGAAAGAATGAGCAGTACGTGATCCACGTGTCTAGGATTTCATGGCAGAGACAGATAAGACAGTCAATTAATAACTGCTGTGTGAAAGACACTAAGCATTCTGAGAGATACAGGGAAGACTAGAAATTTCCTGATAGAACTGACTTCTACCCTATTCCTATTTGATAAGCAAAACTTACTAAGCAGAAGGAGCAGCACTTCTGGAAGAGTGGAATAAAGATCCTGAGGATTTACAGTTGCATTAAAGCAACAAAGACATCTGCAAAAGTGGGCAGAGATTGTTTTTTCAGAACTTTGGTAATTAACCAAAAGGTTGCAATAACATGAGATACATTACTCAAGAAAAACACTTGAATATCAGCAATAGCAAGTGCTGGGGTGTTTCGACGTGGTTTATCCGTTCTTTTCTCCCCGGATCCAGGATAGGCTTGGGAACTAACATCTCATAGCCATGACAGCTGAGTTCCAGCTTTGGGAAAAGAATCAGTCTGGGTCACCCTAAAGGCCTCATCCCCAAGAACGGCTTCTACTTGACCTGCATGTTAGCTCCCTGAAAAGCTCATCTTCAGGACTGGTCATTATCGCACCTCACTCAGTTCTCACTCTTCAAGCATTTGTGGAGAACAATTAGAATTGTTTGCTTAACACCATCACTGCCTAAGGTAGGGAGTCAAATTGGAGCTATTAAGATGTGCAAACCACTGAGGAAAAAAACTGGTACATGAGCTGTACATACAGTACTTAAAAACTCCAACATATTCCTGCAAAAGTAAATGGTCAGGTTCACAGGCAAGACTGTGTATAGCCCAGGAAATACCTCGAAATTTTCTGATCTCTGATCTCGCTGACTGACCTTGAAGCTCTGTGCATGTAGGAAGTGAGAGATGAGACTAGTTGTGAACTGCCTGCAAGAGCATTAAAGGCATGTCCCAATAGTCACACACATAGAGTTCCTCCGCTAGTCCAGGACATTCTTTGATTCCTCAGATTAAATGAACAATAAGCTACCCAAGCAAAGACTTCAGTAATTTCAAACAATAGAGAATATATAGAATGTTGTAGTCAGGGTTTGCGTGGAAAATAATTTAACACAGAATACATAATTTATTGGATTATTTTATAATAGTCACTCAAAAGGTCAAATACAAAAGAGTGTTGGAAACCTTCACATGCACTGAAGACCCAAAGAATCCAGCTAAGGGCCTGGATCCAACAGCAATGTCCTGCATGAGTCCAGCTGAAGACCTAGAGCCCATGGCAATGTCTCATGCAAGCCTGTTTCAAGGATCTGCACTTGGAAGGTCCAAAGGTCAGCAGTGGAAGCTAGAAAGTCTGTGCCAGCAGGACAAAGGATCTGTGCTAGCAGTCTGAGGGACCTGAACTGGAACCAGGAAGAAATACTCAAAAGTAAGGACCAGAGCTCCCCCAAAAAGAACGGCAGCCATTCTCAGCAACAGTGATGTCCCAACCTCCTGTGGCGATAATAGCCAAGTTCATTTCAGGAAAGCCAGTTTGACAAGCTTCTCCAGAAGACTGAACAGCACACCATCTTTCCCTCCAAAGTCAGTAAGTGATGCTCAAAGTAAGGACCAGAGCTCCCTAAAATGAACCACAGCCATTCTCAATGACAACAAGGTCCCAAGTTCCTCCAATGATGAGAACAGCTGAGTTCATATCAGGAAAGCCAGCATGACAAGCTCCTCCAGGAGAACCAACAATCCACTTCTTCCTCTCTGGTTCTCCTTTATTATGTTGTTGATAACAACCCTCAGGTGGGCCCTCCACATCCAGCACCATGCTGGTTCAGTTCAGCTGGGTGTTACCAGTTGACCACTAGGTGTCAATCCACCACACAGAATCAGTGCTGGTAATTCATAAATTAAAAAATTATCACAAAACAAACAAATCACACAGAATGGGCAAATGGGTGGAGGAAGATTGCTTTGCAGACTTGGCATGTCATATTGCTTGGAACGTTCACTTTTCAACAAGAATTCATGAGATCTGCAAAGAAACAGGAAAGTATGGCACATAGACATAAGAAAAGGCAGCCAGTAATACACATCCATGACAATGCCAAGATATTAGGATTACTAAACAAAAACTTTAAACCAGGTGTGAAAATTGTGATTAAAGAATTAAGGGAATTCGTAAGTACAAAAATTAAAGAAAGTACAAGAATCATATCTTACCCAATAGAGGATATCATAAGTGAGACAGAAATTATTTAAAAATAACCAAGTATAAATTCCAGCACTTAAAATTATTATAACTGAAAAATTCACTGGGGAGAACCAACAGCAGATTTGAAATGTCAGGGAGAAGAATTAGTTAACTTGGCAGTAGGTAAATCAATAATCCACCTAAGAATAGAAAGAAAAGAAGAATAAAAAAAATTGAGAGCTCTGCAGACCTGAGAAATAACAGCAAGTACACCCACAAATTCATGATGAGAATCATGAGAGAAGTAAAATATACAGAAATATTTGAAGAAAAATATGCTGAAATATTTAAAATAATAAAGATAAAAAAGTCTCAAGTTCAATGAAAAATACTAATTTGGAATCTGATAAACTCATTATACTCAAAATAGAGTAAACTCAAAGAGATATATATTCCCAAACTTCATAGTCAAACTGTCAAAAAGAGAGAATATTGAGGAGACTTATCAAAACCAATGGGTCTCAGAGGCAGTAGCAGAAGACACACAAAGTGCTGAGAGAAGAATTTTCAACCAAGCATTCTACACCCAGCAAAGCTATCCTTCAAGATGAAGGAGCAGTTAACATATTGTTAGATAAAGAAAAAAATGAGAGAATTAGTGACTAGATTTACATTATAGTACTTAACAGAATTCTTCAAGCTGAAATAAAAGAATGAGTATATATGTAAGTATAAAGACAATTTAAATGTATTTTCACTTTAACTCTATTTGATTTTTAAAAGGTGCAGAAAACACTATAAAATTGAGTTGATGGGGACACACATGTATAAAAATGTAATTTGTGTGATGAATAACAGCACAATGAAGGAAGGAACAAAGCTACAACATTTCTGTACACTACTGAACAAAGGTCATGTTAATCCAAGCTAGACTGCTTAAAATTAATAGGTTAATTGTGAACCCCATACTAAATGACTACTAAGAAAATAACTAAAGCCAATATAATAAGGGGAAGGGTATTAAAGTGGACCATAAGAAAACATCTATTTAATATGAAGAAGGTAGTACAGAGGAAAGTCTATATGTTCTCCAGCCGTAAAGGGATGGTGTTAGAAATAAATATCACAAAAATTTTGAAAAACATAAAAATATTAGGAAATTAAGAAACACATGTCTCTGAGGAAAGAACCAGAACCTAGAGGACAGAACTGTGATACCAGGAGATAGATCCTTCAACCACAAATGATTATTCTTAGCCTGTGAAACCTCATGAGTTTACATGGTTAGATTTCCAAATTGCTTGAGTCCGTTAATTCCTGTTTTCCTCCCATTTTCTCCTTTAACAAGCTTAAATGTCTATAACTATTATCTTATGCCTATATCATCGTAGATTTCTCTTTAGTTTCATAGGTCCACGGATTGAGAAGAATTTGTGCCCACAATAGACTGGACCCCGAATCTCAACTGTACAGAACTTAGATTTAGATGATGAGATCTGGGACTTCCAAGATGATGAAATGTGAAATTTTGGACTTGAATTGATGTTGTAATAGGTTGTGATTTTCAAAGATATTGTGGTAAGGTGAAATGTTTTGCCTTTTGCATGGGTATGAACCTTTGGGGGCAAAAGAAAGGTGCTGAATAGGCAAAATAATAAACCAATGAATGTACTCATCCCCTAATTTCTATAACCCATAAATATTACCTTACATGATAAAATGACTTTGCAGATGTAATAAGTATATGATAAATGCTATGTCCTTATTCTCTAGTAAGCTAAATTTCTATGGGGCTTGCTAATAGCCACTAATAATTTGAAGTTCCTGAATTTTTTATATTGGCTTTTATTTTTCAATAAACTTTATAATTTATTTGAGGCCAAATTCTTGATCAGACCACAGTTAACAATGAATGTATGGACTTTAAGTGAGACAGAAGACTATTATCCTGGCAAAAACTGTACTCTGCATGTTGACAAAATCATGAGAGAACTATAGCTGAAATTTTGTAAGTATTGTTTCCTGCAACATTAAAAAGTTTAAACATTTCTAACATGAGTATTATATGATTTTATATATATATATATATATATATATATATATATATATATATATATCAGAGAAATAAGATAAACAGATGTCTATTACTAGAGCAATGATTAGGTCTCAGAAAAACAGAATTCTTGGTTATGTAAATAGGATCAATATCACTTACAATGTCAAGAGAAAGGCCTCTACCAATCATGGACGGGAATGTGTATTGCTACACTTTCTCTCCCTAAAGCTAAACTGTAGAGAACTTTTAAGGCTCTGAGAGTTAGTCTTTTCTCAAACTAACAATTATCTTGCCACAATTTCATGGATGCTGGAAGAAGCAAAAAATTCTCCTGATTTAGAAGCAAAGAGCTTTATAACTCACAGCAATGGTGGTTGCCAGAGTGTCAGCTTTTGCACCAACTTCCCTTCCCACAGTGGGAGGTAAAGAAGTGCAATTGAGACCTTATAGATTGCAGTATGGAAGAAGGACCCAGAGATGAGGCAGCACAGTATTTTATAATGGGCAATGAGTATATGCTATTTTTATTTAAAAGTAAATACTCTTCCAAAGTTCCACACAAACCTGCTTCACCCTAGAGGGAGACACTCTTGTAACTTCTGAGACTGTTCATCTAACATCCTTAAAAAGATGGTCATTGAAAAGCATTTGGCACCTCTGTTGTCACAAAACACAGGACAGGAGAGAGCCTCGAAGGACTGTTTCCCAGCATCCAGTAAGTGAAACATTGTTTCTGAATTTATGGGCTTTTTTTTTCACCAAAATATCTGGGTGTACAGCTTTCCTAGAATATCTGCCACTATATAATTTGAGGAAACGTGTCACTGTTCACATATAAAAGAAGTTGACAGCAGTAAGTTCTGGGCTGCTTCTCCTGTAAGAGTACTGTCAAGAACAGAGTAGCCATGTTTGGAGCTATTATGACTAGAGGTGACTCCCACAGGTATTTCTAAAGGTTTCCTCTTTTGAAATAATCAGATAAAGGTTAACTCTTGCTTTAGGAATTTCTCTGCTCCCTCAATTAAAACTGCAAAAGACTTATCTCTTTGTACCTCTAGGGTGGTCACACAACAGTGTTAAACTTCATTGCAGCCAGGCATGGTGGCACATGCCTGTATTCCCAGCACTTGGGAGGCTGAGGCAGGAGGATAGTTATGAGTTCAAGACCAGCCTGGGCTACAAAGTGAGCTCAAGGCCGGCCTGAACTGCATAGTGAGACCCTGTCTCAAAAAAGACAAAAAAAAAA
>NW_004955439.1:6560182-6594640 GCF_000276665.1 Chinchilla lanigera
ATCTTTCCTCCTTTGATAAAGATATCTTCCCTAGAAATATGGCCATAGAGAAAATGTTCCCAGAGATATTTGTGTACTAACTAATAGGCCTCTGTAACAACTCAGCACAAGCCTGGTGACTTCAAGCAACAGAAATGCATTCTCTTGTTCCGGAGGTGAGAAATCCCAAATCAGTTTCCCTAATCTGAAGTCAAGGTGTCATCAGTCCATGCTCTCTTTGGAGGACCAGGGGGAGTATTCATTTCTGCATTGTCCAACTCTGCCATCTGATTGCGGACATGTCACCAGACTAGGTCTTTCATCAATGGACTTTCACAGAACCCTCCTTGATTTTTGATTTAATAGAACCTTCAGTTCCTTACAGTACACATTTGTAAGGGTTATTGAATTTGATTTAAAAATTATATAACCACATGTACCTTAACAGGGGAATTTTCCAAACTACATATGATGATTCCAAGACTAGGTTCTAAGGAATAATTAATAAGTAAATAAGGAATAAGTTATCATTTTCTACCAGACTGTCTTTTGACATAAAAGAACAACTTTGATGAAAAAACAAAAACAGTGAATAAAGATCATCACAAAATATAACAGCAAAATAGAGTATATATGTGCTATATGTTCTGAGAAATATTTGTTATGAGAAATCATAGGGCATATTTAACAATAACTGAGTGCTGTGGCATCCCTGGAGGACATAGTTTTATGTGATCACCATGCCATATGTGGTTTTTCATTGGCCAAAACATTATTCCATGATGGATGACTAATTTGCTGGGCTAGACCACATTTCAAAGTTAACAGGAAAATTTGGGTTCTCAATTTTGGGTTTGTGCAATGGTTCTCAAAATTTCATGACTATAAAAATCACTAGCCAACAGAACTTGTTAAAATATAGATTCTTAGGCTTCCCAATACAAATTTCTGTCCAGTAGGGTGGGAAAATAGTCATAAAGCTCTGTTGTAAAAAATAAGCCATGGTAATTCTGAGGTCCCTGGTCTTCCCATGAGTTGGAAATCATTGGTGACATATATGCCAATCCCAGGTGAGACTTCCCACTCAGTAGATATGCTGGCCAGGGATCTGTGTCCGTAAGCTATCACAATACCAGAGTCCTTGGGTTAAGGCAACCTACAGATCAAGCTTTCTCTTACAGTGCTATGCGACCTTACCCACAACTCCCCTGCAAAATATCACATATACTAGAAGCACTGGCAAAACATCCACATCTCATTCTTGTATTCATCAGTTCTCCAGTATCACTTTACATGGCTGGTAGTTTGGACCTTTGAGACTATTAGGCAAGGTTAGCTTCCCAGAAAAGTTCGATACAGCTGCTGTCTGATGCTGAGGCCGATTAGGTCAGAGTGTTATGCCTCTCTACTTAAGGACATACCCAGAAATCAGATAGCTGGCAAGAAAATTCTCTTGGATTCCTCTGAGAAATTCCAATTTCACAGACTAGGAACATCACTACAAGCTATGTGGGCTACAGGAAGGGGTTGGCCCTCAAGTAAAACTGTGAAGTATCTAGTAGATGGGGCAGCATTTGACACTCCAGGTCCATGTACCCTTGTTCTCTTCCCTAAGAGGATCAGGAACAAATAGCACAGATTTGGGGGGTGCTTTGCAGCTTCTTTCAAATGAAATAAGGGGCACAATGCCTTTTCACTACATCTCTGTGCTGCATTCATAAGCAAGGCTTTCACCTGCTGAAAATCCTTCAGTGGCCTTTCCATAGCTATGAAGTCTAAACTTTTTAACCTGGTGGACTTTGTCTTATAATATCTGGGTTCCTAATAACCTTACCATTCTTTGGTGATGAAATTTTCTCCTACTTTTACCCTAGTCTGAGCTCAGTACTCCATCTATAACCCACAGACACAGACTTCCAGATGATATTTGAAGCTTTTAAGCAATGGAGATAACATCATCTTTTTCCTACAAACTCTGTTTCTATTATCCTTTACACACTAAATATTTTCACAAAGTGTCATTCACCTGCACCGCAGTGTGAAGTGTCCCTCTGGAAGTGACCAGCTGGCCTGTACTCATTACATACCCAGTGTAGAAGTCTTATCTCAATATTTCCAGGTCCCTGGTTAGCATTTTCTCCCTCTACGTGGAACTCTATATCACAGCTTTGCCTCAGTGGCTTGTCTTTCTTTGCTGTCTTTCCTCTGGAAAGCAAGCCCCTTGCATAGTTCTATCATATAGTGCGTATTCAATAAACTGTTGATGGATGGATAAAGGAATAAATAAATCAACTAAGCAATCAATTACCAGACTTTTAAATAGACATTTCCATATGTGAAGAACTGAGCCCTCAAGACACTTGAAATCAGTCAACAGTTAGTATGAGGGAGTGATAATAAGCTTGCGAAGACCTCTGTCAGCACATAGCATCACACTACAGGGAAACTTTACACTGAGCCAACTATCTTCATTGGAAATAAGAATGACAAAGCTGTCATTGGACTCCATTCCTGCTGATAATTAACAGAGATGACTTTCCAGCTATTGGCAAGGTTCAGAACTGGATAAACAGCCTCTATCTGTCATTCAGAAATCAGGCAGAATATGTCAGGAAGGTCAAAGCTCAAGAAGAGATATAGTCTAGACATGATGGCCTGTCTTCACAGTGGCACGGAAATGTGGATTTGTTGGCATGTCCCACCTAGAATTACCAATATTGTCTTTAAGATGCATAACATGACACTCCTGGCAGGATCACAGGTGCTTTGTCCTTGTGCACGCACCACTGAGTGGTTTTGAGTTGGAGCTTTGCTACATACCTGGCATGATGATTGTCAAGATGGTTGACAGCAAGCCCAAGAAAAGATGTTTCCTACCATGATCTCAGCACTATTTAAAGGCAGGCTGAAAACATCACAGATAAGAACTCCCTGATGCACCTCTAGGAAGAAGACCCCTTTTGAACAAAAGCGGATGGGTTATTCTGTATGCCTCTTCACCCTTTGCCATTAATTGAAAAATTGCTAGCTAACTTAGAGACACATTCTTCTTCACCTTCCAGAGTTCATAACTGAAAAAAATGTATTAAAACTTTAATTTTTAAAAAATCACTTCCACTTTCAGGCCCTTTTTCTTCCATTTGACTTTAAAACATGCAAGAATATGCTCTGAGAAGCTTTATGTGCAAAAATAGGTTTGAAAAACAGCATAGAAATTCACAGTTCAAAGCAAAAGGAGCTAATTAATAAGCTGCTTTCCTTTCTCTTTTTTTTTTTTTTTTTTTTTTTTGCTTTTCTTCCCACTGAGCTGCTCTAAATACTTGATGTTGAGTTGGATTTTTATTTTTATTTTTTTTAATGATCGCCTCTGTATCCTGCAGACCGTTGCTCGAGATATATTGGCTGGGTACATAAACAGCTGGTGTGCTCCAGGGGCGGCGTATATTTTATTCTGGATGGAACTCATGATAAGAAACTGAATTTAGAAAGCATTTCACAGAAAACGAAAGTCAGCCACTGAATAAAATACAAAGAAAGGGCTTTAAACTGTGTTCTTATTCATTAGAATTTAATGCATCAAAAGTCATCTTGTGTCTAAAGTGAGGACAAGAGTAAAAGAATAGGCTTCACAAAATGAAATCCCCTAAAGACATTTATATTTTTCCTCCAGAATAAAGTCAATTCTAAAAGATAAATAATTTTGCATGAAGTAAATGTGTTGTATGTTTCAAGAATAAACAGAACCAGTTCCATTCTGCTCTGTCCAATCCACAGCAGTGCATGTTTAGCCTTCTTTTGGAAACACAGTTCTGCAAACACAGTTCCTGTCATGGAGGAAAATTGAATTTCAATTGATTGGAATCACTGATTTACTATACAGGTTACCCTGTGGTCCCTAACAAAACACACAGCCACATAAATGTCCACATAAATGATACTTTCTCCTGTCCTCAACTCCAGAGAGCAGAGCATTTTCTGCTCCATGGAGCATCATGAGTCCAGTAAGAATTAATCCACAGATATTAAGAGGAGACTAATCCAAAGAGGATAGGACATAGGAAATACCTGTATGCTTCTTATTTCTGAGGGAAAGTTGAATAAAGGGAATGCTTTCAATAAAAAGGTCTACTACCTCACTACACAAAACCTTGGAAGCAGCAGAAGTAGCTAGCAGTTCATTGGAAATGCATACTCTTAGGCCCTCCTTCTGAAGCAGAGCCACAGAACCAGAACCGCAGTCTACATTAACCAGGTCACCAGGGTGCATATGCATGGTAAGCTTCAGAATTGCTGATCTCACCATGAGGGCTTTCCTCCAGGAGCACTTGGGCTTGCTGAGGTGGGAAAGGAGGGATGGAAGGATAAAATGAAAGTAACCTAAAGTAGGGCCAGATTGGGTCTGAATGGATGGTGAGGACCTCAAAAATTTTTGAGATTCACAGAAAAAGGAGTTCAATGTCAAGGTGAGGTGATGCAAACAAATACAGAATGGAAGTGTCAGCAGAAGAGAGTGGGATGACAGAGGTAGAGGGAAGAGGATATCACCAGAGGAAAATAGGCTGAGTTTATATCCTGAGCATGAAGGGTAGTGTGTATTGAAAGTAAGAGAATAAACAGTGGGCTGGGGATTTAGCTCACTGGCACAGCACCTGCCTGGCAAGTGCGAGGTCAGAATTTCAATTCCTGGCACCGGAAAACAACAACAACAACAACAACAAGAGAGAATAAACAGAAAAGACAGACAGTGAAAAGAGAGAAATTCAAAATATCGGAGAAATAGACATTAGTTTATTTTCTTTCTTGAGCATTAACTTTTCTGACATATTCTGCCAGACTTCTGAAGGATAGAGAGAGGCTGTTTATCCAGTTCTGAATCTTGCCAATACCTGGAAAATCACCTCTGTTAATTATCAGACCTGTTAGAAAGCAGGGAGTCTCTCAGAAGGGAAACATTCACTAACACACTAACATCCCCATGTGCTTTAATGTCTGTAACATGCTGAGTTTGCACAGAGCTTTCTCTCAATCCGCTTAGAATCATGTAAGGAATAGTGAATGTTATGCACTAACCTTTGGCCAGCCCCTCTTCCCAAGATGTATGTGAAAGCCGTAACTCCCAATTTGACAGTATGAGGAGATAAAGCCTTTAAAGAGGTGATTAATTATGAGAGATCATAAGGGCGAGGCCTGATCCAGGAAGCTAGTGTCTTTATAGGAAAAGGAAGAATACCAGAGATGCACAGGCACAGAGGAAAGGCTGTGAGCAACACAGCAAGAAGACAGCTGTCCCCAAGTAGAGAGAGGCCTCGGAAGAAACCGGCCCTGCCTGCTCCCTGATGTGGACTTTCAGCCTCCACAACAGAGACAAATACATCTGTAGGGTTTATGCTCCCCATTTGGTGGTATTTGTTTGGGTACCTTAATAGACTAACACAATATAGCTAACCATTGTGCGTTATTTATACTCAGGTGAGTGAGTGAGTTCTAAAAAGTGGAATCTTGGAACTAAGTAAAATTTCTAAAATAGAGGCTCTAAAAATTAAAGAAAAGAAAATTCAGAGGCATTAGTATTAAGAAATTAAACAATCAAGAGCCACACATAAGAAGCCAAATAAGGAAAAGGGAAAAAATAAGATGAACAAAAATCGAGAAGAAAATCAATATAAAGTAAAATAGAATTTAAAAGTACAGAATTTAAGATGGCATTGCCAGTAGTTCCAAATGGTAAACAAGCAAAGAATGAGAGAAAGTATAGTTATTAGCAATCAGGATATTATTGCTAAACTTGACTGCATATTCAATATTGTAGGCTATTATGGTTTGTGTCCAGATATTCCCCCAAAGCCTCATGCAGTCATAACTTTTCAGGCGTGGCTGAATCTAGAGTTTGTCATTGATTGAGATCCACTGCTGGGTTTAAGAGTGCGAGTGCTACACCACCCTAGGGCAAGTAGTCTGCATACAATATAAGGGACTGAAAGAGACATATCCACTCCCTTTTTGCTCTTGCTGCTTTGCTGTCTTCCACAGTCATGAACTGTTGCCCCTCTGCCACGTGCCACCCTGTCTTGGAGCCAGCCAATCATGGACTGAAACCTCTACTAATTGTGAGTTAAATAAACCTTTCCCCTTTAACTTTAGGTGTAAGGTATTCTGTCTCAGCAGTGAGAGAAAAGAACGAAGACATAGGCCAAACTAAATTGAATACATACGGTTCAGAATTTAATGATTTTAGAAGAGTTCAGAGAATTTTTTTTGGATCAACTTGACCAAGCAAGCGTCCAGGAAGCATGAAGGGTAGTGTATATTGGAAGTAAGAGAATAAACAGAAAAGACAGTGAAAAGAGAGAAATTCAAAGTATCGGGGAAAGAAATAATGAGTAAGAAAGAGAGCGAGCACTTGGAGGAGGACAGTGTGAACCGGGAAGGAACACAGTCCCAGAACAGTGGCAGGCTTTGGAAAGAGAAACATTTTTTCTTTGTGAAAAGGCAGAAAAGGAAATAAGGGCAGATAAACAGAGACTTTGTGAAGAGCGACAGGGAAGTACATACCTGAAAGTCTTCATCAGAGAGAAACATAAACAAAAGACACTACCTGAAATGTTTTGTCATAATCGGCAATTTAATAGTTTTCTACAGTCAGAGAGCTGAACGGGCAGTATATCAGTGACATATTATAAAAACGGAATTTTTAATCATCTCACATAGTACCCTTTTCTGGAAACAATGTTATGCAGCTCGCTTGCCAAGGGAGAATAAACAATTTGCTTATTCAGCAGTTTGAAATATAGCATCTTTTGAATATTTCATGGCAAGGCTTCAGGTATAAAATTTCAAGAGTTGAAATCTGTAGAGTAATAAGAAACTGGAAAAAAATAAAGTAAATAAAATTATCAGCAAAAAAATACTGTAGAGAGAAGCCAAACAACTGAATGATCAATTTATGGCATAAAGATGGAACCATTTATTGTAAAGCATGGAGTCAGAAACTACAAAGGTGGTCCTATACACTCACACACATGTGCGCGCATGTGCGCACACACACACACACACACACACATACACACACACCACGTGACATTTTTACTTCCACCTAACGTGGGACTGCCTAATCTGACTTAAATCTAGTCTCATACCGGGCAACAATAAATTCAATACTCAATTAAACATAGACTTTACATAATGAAGTTATAAGTATTTTTAGAATTTTTCATTCATTTATTTTGTCTTCTAGAATATTTACTCACAGGAGCACAGAAGGAAGGCACTTTTTTAACAACTTTTTCCTACCTCATCTTAAAAAAGGTATAAATATACTAAAAAGGTCCTGACCTCATGGTACCTCCTCATGTTTCACCACATGAAACCAGAGAGGAAAGACCAGTTAGGTGCCCAAGAACTGTGCTTTTATATTCCAGATAGTTGCACTATATTAGGCAAAACTATAGCCTTGCTATCATCTTTATTTGAAGATTGAATGTGGTTTAAGGAGATGCACATGTGTGCCAAGTTGAAAAAGAATGGATTTGTGATGGTGAATTTTATCTGATAAATATATCAGACTGTGTGCTCAAGTGGCTGGCATAACATTTTTTCTGGGTGTTTTTGTGAAAACTTTTCCTGAAGAGATTAGCATTTGAATCAGCGCCCTGAAGAAAGATGATCCACCCTCAACAGTGGGTAAACCTTCTCTAATCCACTGAGGGCCAGAATAAAACGAAAGGGAACTCTGATCAGTTTTACCAGTCTACCCCATTCCATGAATAGCATCCTTATTCACAAGGAAGGGAAGGTCTGGTTTATGTGTGTTACCAGGATTTTGGAGAAGCCAAGTATGAGGATAGAGACTTTTAACGGAAGAAGTGTACTGTGAGACCTCCTGAGAAGGTCTTTGGCTTTGTCTTGTTGAACACCTATTTCTTTTCCTGTACATGGGTCAGCTGCCACCTGTCACGTCTAATGTAGCCCTACTCCACACCTAACTTACTACACCTCCCACACAGCCATGTCAGTGTTCCTTTAAACTTCCACTAGGTTTAATTACTTAAATTTAATATGTTAGAGATTTGATGGTTACCTTTAAAAGTAAAAAAAATAGCTTTTAAGTAAGTAACAATATAGTTTGTAAGATTTTGAAAAGATATATAAGCTAATTTTTATGAGATAGATATTTCTTTAGTTTAAAAAAGTGTTATATGAAACTACAATTTAACTGTCCTGTTCTCTCTTTTCTGATATCAAAGACTGACAAATACATCATTTGTTATTAGTGAGAAAGAATGGTTTGAGTCAATTTCAACCACTCAATAACTCCAAACCCAGGAAAATGTAAGAGACTATATGATTAAACTCGATTTAACAAAACAGTATGCCACATTAACAACTTAGTCCATCTGCTTATACAACAGGATATCATAAACTGGGTAGCTTATATACAACAGATATTTATTTTGCACAATTCTGGAGGCTGGGAACTCCAAGATAAAGGCAAATTTGGTGTCTAGTGAGGACCTACTTCCTAGTTCATGGCTGGCAACCTGTTGTTTCCTTACATTAGTGAAAAGAGCAAGGAGTCTCTATTGAACCTATTTTCTAAAGTCACTAATCCTATTCATGAGAGATCCATGCTCATGAGCTACTCAACTGCCAGAGGCTGTACCTTCTAATACCATCACTTTCAGAGGAATAATTTCAGTATATGGATTTTGGGGCATCACAAATACTCAGCAACAATGCTGGATCAAATTCCTTGTTACTATCTCCTATAGTCCTTCCAATTAAAAAAACTAGTTTACTGGAGAAAAGAAGGAAAAACTTATATAATTTAAGATAACTTTTTGAAGAAAATATATTACTATACAAGTAGATATAACATGCTCATAACAAGGTATTTTATTTTCTTTGAATATGAAAGTCCATATTTTGCTATGTCTTGACCAATACAATTACAAATGAGGCTGAGGAATGTCATTCCAACTGCATAATTTTAAGTTATTCATTCTAACATAGAAACTAGACATTTTCTTCTGCAAATTAGCCCCAGCCCTAAAGATCAAACAGGGCTGAAACAGTCTTGGAAAGGTTCAGGATACAAATGAGATCACGGACTTTCATATCAGGCTGGCCTGGATTTGAGGCTTGGTTGTGCCATCTATGAGTGTTTGTGTAATCTTAGAAAAATCATGTCTTCTCTAATTCTGTTTCCTAACATGTCAAGTGTTAGGAAATTTAATACAAATATTAAACCTCTCATTGTACATGTGAAAATAAGAGTAATGAAGACTTAACCAGCAATTGGCACAGGATAGGATGTTGGTAAATGTTGACTATGACCCATTGGTGTCTTTTTTAAAAATATGTATTGTACTTTAGCAGATGGAGGAGAGAAAAACGTCCACAAGTTTAGGATTTATGGTGCAGATTCATTCATAAATGTCAGATCAAAGAGTAGTCACACTTCTCATGAGGCCTGGTGAAAGGAGAGAAATTGAGCTTCACAAAAAGAAGGGAGACACTACAGAGATCCTGGAGCAGTGGCTTGGGTTGAGGCTGTACCAGCATCCACACAAAGGAAGAGAGGATTATATCTTTCAAATTTCAAAATCAGCTGCTCTTTTCAAGGTTAGATTTCCAAAAGGAAAAAACCTCTTACATAGCATTGCTGGCAACACAGGTGCTTGTGGACAGAGCTAAAATTTAAATGTGGAATATTCTGACACTTATTTGTATTTATAAAACTACTATGATTCCTGGACAAATACTTTCATTATGATCAAAAGATATCAACAGAAAGAAAGAGATATATATGGACTGCACAGGCCACTTGCATTTTATTAAGGCCTCCTTCTTATCAAACAGCAACCACACTTCTGTATCTTTCACCTACTTCTAAAAGCAATACAGCAAGTTGGAGTCATGGAGGACAGTCAATGGTGATTGAATGTGCCTTGGATATGTAGACATCAAAGTGTGTGGACTGGTTAAATGGCAGGGAACTCAAGCAACAAAGGACCTTATACCTTCAGTACACAGGCTATGATGCCTTCTATGGACTCTTCCCATTCAGAAGACCTTGAGAAAACAATGAGATGACAAAGGACATGGCTTCCGGGCATTGGGAACAGATCATGACGAAAATGGGGAAGGATGAGCAAAAGAGGATTTCAAGGAAACTAATGCTGAGTAGTAATACAATAAAATCGCCCAGATTTAATCACATGAAATGTAGTTGCTGAGAGATCAAACTGCACAAACTAAATGTATGCTCCACATGGCCATTGTATAGCACCAGATAATGATGGTATCTGCTGCATTCCACTTCACTGTTAAGGAACCATTATGGGCCCTGTGGTTGCCAGAGAATTTCCAGAACAGTGACCCCAACTCCAGTGTCTTCTGGGTTAATTTCGTTTTATTTGCCCAGTTAAGTAAATTTGAACTCAAACAATCCTAAGAACCAGGTATGAGTTTTTTCTTATTGGATTTTCCTTTCCATTTCCGATTTAGTCCACTCACGAAGACACAAACTTTAATTTGCTCTGCTTGAGAATTCAGCTGTGCAGATGATAGGGTCAAACTGTTGTACAAGAATTAGCATTGTTATGAAACAAATTGTTGTGGGATTTATACTACTTATTTCAAATTATTACAGTAAATAGGTCAATCTACAGAAAACTGAATTAATGATGTTCAAAAAGTTTCAATACTTCTCAAGATTTGAAGAAGAAAAAAGCAAAGGAAAAAGAGTAGGCAGTGAAAATACAATAAAAAAAGATAAAATTGCACAGAATCAGAATTATACCTTAGATTTATAATTGTTTTGGGGGAATATGAAACAATTAGAACAGACAAGAAAGTCAAATATAATTAAAATCATTTTAATCAAATAAACATGTTAATATTGAGAATGAAAGAATTGACTATACAGAATTTCAGACAAGATAATAGGAAATTAACAATGATTGTTGTATTACATATTGATATCTTCAAGTTGCTTATTCAGATAAACAAATATAGAGATGAAATGCATTGTTTTTTGTTATTTTACAAATGTATGTGTGTTTGTTAATATGTTTTCATTCCTTTACCTTTAAAATAAAAATAAATGAATAAAAAAATAAGAGAATGGACTATAATCCAGACAAAATCTAATAATCCCAATATAGAAGTATAGTAAAAAAAAAAAAAATGAAATTAGGAAAAGGTGGGAAAATATCTGTCTTAGTCCATTTTCTATTGCTTTTACAGCATATCACAGATTGACTATTGTATAAAAGAAAGATATGTATTTCTCATAATTCTGCAGGCTGGAAAGTACAAGATCAAAGGGTTTTTCTGGTAAGGGCTTCGTGGCTGCATCATAACATGGTGGAGGGCATCACATGGGGAAAAAATCTTCATAAAAGTAAGACAGAAACGAAAGAACGTGTGTATAAAAAAGGGAGTTTTTGTAACAACAGCCACTATGAAAGCCATGATAACTAACCCAGGCCCACAACAGAGGCAGTAGGTGGGGCCCTCAAGACCTAGTCACTCTTAAAGACCGCATTTCTCTTTCTTTCACAGTCTCAATTAAATTCCACATGCATTTTGGAGGGCACAGTCAAACTTTAGCAATAAATTGCCAATGACTCAAATGACTAAATGTGGAAAGGTTATTTGTCATGCACAAATTATCTGACATTGAGTATGCTTCTCTGAATTTCTGCATTTTAGAAAAATAGAAGAACGGAATTTTGAAAGGAAAATATGAAGCCTCAAGAATGTTATATAGCATTAAGATTTTGATGCTTCTGTATGTTTGTATGTAAAACAATAAAACACATTTCCTATATATATATATAACTCATAAAATACGCCAATCATTTATCCCTCTAAGAAAAGAAAAATGTTTCCCATCTGGCCACGATTCAACACACAAATATGGGAAAGTTGTTACATATACAGACTGCCGGAAAGAAGTTGATAACTAGTTAAATATAGATTCATGTCTAGGAAATTATAGCAGTACTATTTATATTCTCATTAAAAAGAGTAAGAAGACCTGAACTAGAGGAGTGATTGTTTTTCATCACTGTAGTCAATGTAATTGGATATAAGATACAAGGGGACATGTTATCAGAAGAAGTAGATAGCGTTGTCATTATTTGTATTTTTTGTTTACTTAGAAAATACAAGAGAATCAAATTAAGACTATTACAACCAACAGAAAATAATTCAACAGGGCAGCTGGAAATGAAACAAATATATTTAAAAATCAATAATTGTCCTACATACTAGCAATAGCATGTTAGGCAACATAATGAAAAATGAGAGCCCATTCATATTAATAAATGCACGATAAATACTACAGTGAGTAGTAGTGGCATAATAAACCAAGAAGACATAATAGGCATAGAGCTACCTGAACTTTTTCAAAAGAAAACAACACAAATAATGGAGAGATTAAAAAATCAGTAGATTTTACTATGTACAATTTAAAAGGTTTGTATCTCAAAGTGTAAGACCGTGAGTCTAATTCAAGGAAATAGCAGAGATTTTGTTTCAAATTCAGATTACCAAATGTAATTACCAGAGCATAAAAAGCGACTAATTCAGCTTGTCTGCTTGTGAGCCTTATGTAGGTGGAATGATGTAGCATGGGCTTGTGTGTATGTGGCTCCTTTCACTCAGCACTCTATCTGTGAGGTCAGTGTTGTGGACGGCTCAGTCAAGCCCACTGCACTGTGATGTGCCAGGATGACTGGAAAGAGGCACGGAAGGAGGCTCTGGAGCTCTGCCAATGGTCTGCTCTCCATCTGATCTGGTGCTGACAAGGGTGTGTTCAATTTGTAAACATGCACCATGCTGTGCACTGACAACTTGTGGGCCTTTTGTATGCATAGCAGTCTTCAGTAAAAGATACATAAGTAAATTTTCAAATGACTCTTTGAAAGCAAGGTTAAGCTACTAATAAAGTAAAGTAGACAACTGGGAATAAAGAGGAAGAATAATCCCACAGGAAGAAATAGGTTCTAGGGATGCCACAGGAATTTTCCAACCCCTGGTGGACCAGGGTCCGTGTTTTAAAAGGACGTATTAGCATAGAGGAAAAGACCAAAGTCTGGGGCCTAAACAGAGTATGAGGTCTGGATCAAGCACTGTATAAATTTCATCCCCTCTAAAAAATGATACCTCCAGTGGATAAGCTCAGGAAAACTCAAACCACCGAGGGCTCCCCAATTCCACCATTAGCTCAGGTGTCAAAAGAACTCAAATCCTCTAAAATGCCTATATAGAAGCTTATAATGGACATTAGATTTTACATTAATTTTGTGGCCTGAAAACTCCAAATCGAAATTTTATTCCAAGGTACCTGACAAAGCAAGTATAAATAATTTCTAGTGCAACAATCCTTAAATTCATGTTTTAAAAAATTCTATACATGAAGTCCCAAGAATCATCATTTTGCACCCAAAAGCATAAACAAAGAAGCAGAAAGTTACCCTGAAAACATAGGTTTACAAAGTCAGTAGGAACTGGAATGATCAAAAAAAGATATAAAAGAAATAAAATTAAATAAAAGAAATAAAAGAGGGCTCTGATCAGATAGTTAAGAAAGGCAAGAATTTTAGGGTTTGGGAAATGATACCCCAAAGTGAAGGCTTCAGAGGCAGTCACCGAAGCAAAGTTTCTTTCTGACTTTCTTCTCTTGCCTTCCTATCTCCCACCCTTCTTTCTCACCTAAGGCAAGTCATAGAAACCAGAATTCTATTTCCCCATACCCAGCCTCAAAACTTAAAAAGTCTACATTAGCCTGGTCCTACCACTGCCACCCTTCTGTATTATAGTTGTCCATTAATAAAATATCTGATTTAACTTGTTTGATTGCAGGCCTTATGCCTCCCAGAAAGGGTCTTACCCCTATCAAGAAAGAAAGAATGCTGCACAGAGGGTCTGAGAAGATTCTGAACAGACAGGCCTTGCTGGGCTTCCCCACTCAGTCTATTCTCATTAAGGAAGATCTTCTCTGTTCAGTCATATTTTTATATGGATGTCCTTGCTTTATCAAACTTCAACATAAAAATGGGTAGTTCACCCTGAGTCTTTGGGTCTTCATTTCAAAGTTTCACTTGACGTATAAATCTATAATCAGATACTACATTTCTCGGGATGAAATCTACATCAAGTACTCTCGTTAACCTGCCTTTGTTATAGTAGTTTCAGCCATGATCCTTGATAATGGACAGAAATAAAATCACCCGTTCTTCTGGCCCCTGCAGGACCATCAACTTGACCAGGGAAATATAAAGAAACAAGTAGAAGATCTAGAAATAATAAACACAGTTAGTAAAATTGGCAACTCAACACAAGAAATTGAATAGCAAATTAGACTCTGCTAATAAGTGAAAAAATACTCTAGGAGAAGAAGAAACAGCTAGAATGCTTTGTGGAGTCAAAGGGTTAAAAAGGATGGAGGAGAGTTCAAGCAATATGGGTAAAACAACAAAGTCCAAAGCAAAATGCCAAGATAAAATATCTAAGAATAGTCCAGACTTACTGAAAAACAGCTCACAAATTCAGAAATCCCAGGGAAACACAAACGAAATGAATAAAAAGAAAGCTGTGCCTAGAAATATTTTCACAAAACTGTAACACTCTAAAGACAAAGGAAAAATATTGCATCATTAGTCACGCTGAAAGAAATTCAAAATACAACTACTTTAAGATACTATTTTTTTGTGCAGCAGATTAGCAAAATCTAAACACTCTACTAAATTCTCTGTTGGGGAGGCTGGAGGGAGAAAGGCCCTCTCATATATTGCTGGTGAAGATGCAAAATAATATAAGCCCTGTGGAAGAAAGTTTGATCATATAAAACACACATACCCATGATGTTTTTGATCTAGCAAACTTACTCCAAAAAATAAAATTACTCCAAAAAGTATATTGAAAGACATACTTGCAAAAAAATATTAAATGTGTAACAGAGGCCTATTAATTAAAACAACTGTAATAGAAAAGAAACCTGAAGTATCCACCCATATGAGATTAATTAAAATGTAACTAAAAATCACTTCTGAAAGAGCTCGAACATTGTATACATAAAAGAATTAATAAATTTGCAGCTTACATAGTAGAACTAATACAGAAATTTAACTCTTCCAGATCATTAGACATGAGCAATAAATACAAAAGAAATGTTAAATAATATATATATATATATATATATATATATATATATATATATATATACAGCAGCAGCAAAATAAGCCACCTAAGAATAAATCTTTTTTTTATTCTAAAGAGAATAAAAATAAAAAAACAATAAAAATGATAAAGAATTTCAGAACAAGATGATAGGAGAATAACAATGGTTGTTATCTTCCAAGTAGTTGTTCATATTACCATATATAGGCTTGCAAAATTGATCAAACAATTACGTATTGACTGTTCTTTTCAATAAACGAATACTTTAGCAGCTTATTTCCCTTTCACAATATCAATTGTACCTTTTGGATTTTATTTACTCTATCAATATTATACTAGCAAAACAAAATGATATTTACACATACTATTCTGATTTATTCCACTTACGAGTATGTTCACTAGTTGCATCCATTTATGAGAAAAGACACAAATTTATCTTTATAGCTGAGTGATACTTCACTGTACAAAAATACCACAACTTTTTTATCCATTCCACAGTTGATGAGCATTTAGGTTGTTTCCAAGATTTAGCTATGACAAATTGCACTGCTATAAACATGGATGCACATATATCACTGTTGTATGATGTTTTCAATTATTTTGGAAAAATGCCCAGGAGAAAAGCTAAGTTGAATGGGGTCTCTAATTTTAGATTTCTTAGGAATCTCCACACTGATTTCTACAGTGGTTATACCAGGCTACACTCCCACCAACAGTGAAGAAGTGTTCCTTTTTCCCCACAACCTCACTGGAATTTGTTATTGGTTGATTTCTTTATGATCATTATTCTTTCTGGGGTGAGATGGAATCTCAGTGTTGTTTTAATTTGGATTTCTTGAATGATCAATGATGTTGAACATTTTTTCATATATTTATTTGTCATGTATGAGTGTATATTCATCTCAGATGTCTATCTTTGGATTGAGTCTTTGACTGGGCCTTTGGATTGGAACATTGAATCTTCTAATCTGTTCCACTGTTCCACAGGTCTGTTTTTTTGCCAGTATCATACTGATTTTATCACAGTAGCTTTGTAATATAATTTCAAGTCAGGAATTGTGATGTCTCCTGCCTTGCCTATGTTGGCTAGGATTGCTTTTGCTATTTTAGGTCTCTTCTGGTTCCAGATGAATTTTAGGATTTTTGTCTCTCTATCTGTGAGGTATACTAATGGTATTTTGATTGGGATTGCATTGAATCTTATAATAGTTTTGGAAGTATGGCCATTTTCTCAATATTTCTTCTTCCTATCCACTAGCAAGGAATATCTTTCCATTTTCTGAGATCCTCTTCAATCTCTTTTTTCAGAGTACTGTAATTTTCACTGTATAAAACTTTTACTTCCTTTGTTAGATTGATTCCTAAGTATTCATTTTTTGGATACTATTATGAAGGGTGTGGTTTCTAATTTCTCTGTGAGTGAGTTTGTTATTTGTGTTCAGAAATTCTATTGTTTTTTGACTGCTGACTTTGTATCCAGCTATGCTACCTGAATTTCATTATTTAATCTAGGAGCATTTTGGTGGAATTTTTGAGGTCTTCTATGTAGAGTATCACGCCATCTGCAAATAATGATAATTTAACTTCTTCCTTTCCTATCCTTATTCCTTTTATTTCTCTCTCTTGTCTAATTGCTCTGGCTAATGTTTCCAGAATGATATTGAATTGGAGTAGTGATAATGACATCCTTGTCTTGTTCCCGATTTTAGTGTGAAAGCTTTCAGTTTTTGTCCATTTAGAATGATGTTGGCTGTTGGTTTGTCATAGATGGATTTTATCTGATTGAGGCAAAGGCCATCTATTCTGATTTTCTGTAGGGTTTTTTTATCATGAATGAGTGTTGGACTTTGTCAAAAGTTTTTCCTACGTCTATTGAGATAATCAACTGATTTTTGTCTTTGGCCCTGTTGGTACGGTATATTAGACTTATTAATTTGTGTATATTGAACTATCCCTGCATTCCTAGGATGAATCCTCCTTGGTCATGGTATATAATCTTCTTAATGATTTTCTGTATTCTGTTTGCTAGTATTTATTGAGCATTTTTGCATCTATTTTCACTAGGGAAATTGGCCTGTAGTTCTCTTTTTTGGTTGGGTCTTTCTTTGTATTTCATATCAGGGTAATACTTACCTCCAGAAATGAGTTAGGAAGAATTGCTTCTCTTTCAATTTCATTAAAGAGTTTGAAAAGTATTGGCAATAATTCTTCTCTAAATTTCTTGTAAAATTCAGCTGTGAATCCATAAAGACCTGGGATTTTCTTTGTTGTTAAGTTTTTAATTAAGTTTTAAATTTCATTGACTGATATTGGGTTACTTAGGATTTCCCAGAAAAAAGCAGGGGTAGCTATTCTGTTTGCAGACAATGTGAACTTAAAACCAAGAATGACCAAAAGAGATAAAGAAGGTCACTATGTAATTGTTAGGGGAAAACTGCAAGAGGAAGAGAGAACAATCATAAATATATATGCATCAAATGCAGGAGCACCAACTGTGTAAGACAAATATTAATAGACACAAAAAATCAAATAAGCAATAACACAATCATAATGCAGACCTTAACTCCCCATTGCACAAAGAGATAGATCAACTAGACAAAAAATCAACAAAAAAATAACAGAATTTAACCTTACTTGTGAAGAAATGGACTTAGTAGACCTTTACAGAGTGTTCCACCCAACAACATCAGAATACATATTATTCTCAACTGCACATGGGACGTTCTGTATAATAGACCACATTCTAGCCTATAGAGCATGCTTAACTAAATGCAAAAGAACTGAAATTATCCTACACATATTACCTGACCATAGTGCAATGAAATTGGAAATTAATGACAGAAGAAATCACAAAAACTCCATAAGCACATGGAAATTAAATATCACCCTCCTGAACAACCAATGGGTCACAGATGATATTAAAGAAAAAATTAAACACTGTTTACAATCAAATTAAAGTACAGACAACTTACTGGAACCTATGGGATGCAATGAAAGCAGTTCTCAGAGGGAAATTTATAGTGGTGAATTCTCACATCAGGAAAACAGAATGAGCACAAATAAATAACCTACTGCTGCACTTCAAGCTTCTAGAAAATGAAGAGCAGCTCAGGCCCAAAACCTAAAGAAGGGAGGAAATTATAAAGATCAGAGAAGAAATTAATGCAATGGAGACTAAAGAAAAAATACAAAAAATTAAAGAATGGAAGAGTTGATTGTTTGAAAGAATAAATAAAATTGGTAAACACCTAGCCAACTTATATGGTTGATGCATTGTGTCAACTTGGGGAGTCTAGAGGTTTGTGAGTCTAAGTGAGTCAGTGGTTCTACATCCTGGGGTGAAAAGGACATGTCCCTCCTGCTCTAGGATATTGTTCATTGTGTCAGTGTGAGAAGTTTAGAAGGGTAACTATGTGATTCAGCAGGGAGCCAGGGTGCTTACTTTGTATTCATCCTGAGCCTGTTCAAGAGGAGGGCATGCAGATTATGTGAGTGCTGCCTCCTGTGTGGGGATAGCCTACTTACAATATAAGGGATGGAAAGAAGCTTGCTCACACTGCCATTTCTTCCTTTGCTCTTGTTGCTTTGCTATCTTCCACCACCATGAATGTTTGCCCTCTGCCATGTGCCACTCTGCCTTGGAGTCAGCCAAGTATGGACTGAAACCTCCACAAACTGTAAGCTTAATAAACCTTTCCTTCCTTCATTTTGGGTGTTGGTTATTTTGTCTCAGCAATGAAAGAAAAGTAAGCAAGACACCAACCTTACCAAAGAAAGGAAAGAAAAACTAAAATTCATGCAATAAGGAGTGAAAACTAAAGATCCTGCAGAAACTCAGAACATAAGACCTACTTCCAAAATCTTTACCCTCATAAAGTAGAAAAGACAGAAGAAATGGACATATTATTAGATATATATGAATTACTAAAGCTGAATCAAGAAGACATAAGAATAAATCTTAAGACCTTACATAAAAGTAGGAAAAGTTAAAAGATTTTAAAGAAAACATAATTGGAAAAAAGGGTAAATATCAGTTACTTTTCTTAGGTCTGAAAAAAGTACTTGATATCTACAAGTTAAAGAGTAAAGGTTTATTTCAACTCACAGTTTGTAGGGGTTTTAGTAAATAGTTGGCTGGTTCCAAGGCCTTGGTATGACAGAGGGACATTACAGAGGAGCAACAGATCATGGCATGGCAGGCAGAAGGGAGTAAGCAGCAGCAGCAAACCAATATCAGCCTTTCCCTTTTATCCCATCCAGGGTACCAGCCTTTTGTGTTGTCACCAAGAACAATGTTAATTCTAATCAGTGATGTACCACACACCCTTAATCCCAGTATCACATACCCTAGCTCCAGCGAGCTCCAAAATACCTTACCTATGAGTGCCTTGGGGGGACCTCTAGATACAAGCCATAACAGCAGATAGAGAGATATTATTAGTCATTTTTTCCTAAAAAATTTTCAAGAAATTCTAATACAAATACTTACAGGTTTTCTTCACTTTGGATATTTTTTAAACTTGACAAGGTGACTTATAAAGTACTATAGAAGAATTTAGAAGTTCCAGCCAAGAACATACAATTTGTACCACCAGAATGATTATAAGGTTAAAAAGTTAGACCCTATAGTACTGAAAAAAGGACGAGCAAATAGACAGGAGGAATAAATCATAGCACTTAAAAGTGTATGCACATGTGTGGTGTGTATATATTTATATGTGTACATCCAAAAAATGCCAGAATGAAATCACAGATCAATTTTAAAAAGAGAGAAAGCTTACACAATAAATTATACTGGAATAATTGTTCATATACATGGAAATTTTTAGCAGGCTCCTAACTCAAACCTATACAAAAACAAGTTTTAGAGTGATTAAAGACTGACATATAATGATTAAAAACATTTTTAGAAGATAATATAAGAAGATATATTTATAACCTTGAAATAGAGAGAGTTTCCTTAAACCAGGCACAAACTATTCAACAAAAATCAAGGGATTCAACTATTTTTAAATCAAGATTCTTCTGTTCAGAGAAGACACAAAGAAAAAGAGAAAGTAAAAAAGATAAATGTAAATTAGAATAAGATAATTGCAGAAATATAACAGATAGCTATTACTCAAACCATATAAAGATCTTACATGAACCAATAAGAAAATGCACACAGAAGAGAAAACATGAAGGATCAGTGAAGGAAGGATTATTGAGCTGCAGGTAGTTATGTAAGAGGGCTCTCTACCTTCCCTCTTCTTGCTCTTGCCAGGCAGGCGCTTTTTGCCGCTGAGCTAAATCCCCAGCCCCTCTGCTTTCCCTCTTTATTTGCCTAAAAGTGGGACAGAGATTTACAAATACAAAATACCTTTCTATACCATCCTCCCTAAGACAGGCTAAAAATTCTCTTTTGCAACTTTTATGACCTCAGAAATAGCACCAGAAAAAAATGAAGCAGACTTTCTTTTTTTTTTTTCCCCCACAATTTTCCCATCCACAAAAAGGTAGGACTGCTTTTTCTTTGTCCTGTCATTTTTCTAATATTTTTTGGTCTTTGTTGAAGATGATATAAACTATACTCTAAACCACTGCTTTGAGTAATTTTTAAACTGGTGTTTCTACCCTGTGATACATGCTACAGGCATTAAAAAATGTGTTTGTTTTTCTCTTCTTAGTCTGATTTTTGCTACAGGAGATTGCCCCAAGTATGAACTATGAAAGCTGAAATATATATATATATATATATATATATATATATATATTTCTTCCTTCCATGAACATATCACAATATGAAATTGAATTGAAATCACAATAAAGTACTATCTCAACCCATTAAATACCAAAGATGGAGCACAACTGAAGTTCTCATGCACTACTGAAAGAATTATAAATTAGTACAATCAGTTTGAAAAGCAATTTGATATGGCTGAACAAAGACAGGAATGAAAATATAAGAATTGCCAGCTGTGGTGGCACACACCTGTAATCCCAGCACTCGGGAGGCTGAGACAGGAGGATAGTTGTGAGTTTGAGGCCAGGCTGGGCTACAACGTGAGTTCAAGGCCAGCCTAAACTGCATAGAGAGACCCTGTCTCAAAAGACAAAAAAGAAAGAAAAGAAAAGAAAATATAAGACTGTCCCAGCAATTCCTCTTTTAATTATTTCCATAAAAACAAACAAAAAATCCAAATAAATAAAAAATGCTTGAGCGTGTCTGGCAGATGAAAGCCACAAGGATGGCCTGTGCTGCCAGCATTATTTATAAGAATATAATAATGTAATCATTTGCCAATGATATAATAAAAATCGATAGAAGTGAATGTGTATAGCTTCATGCATTAACGTAGATGAATCTGAAATACAGTGAAACTCTGCTTGTCTAACTCAATTTGTTCCAAATCCCTGTTTGAACATCAAAAGGTTTGAGAATTAGACATATTTTTCCCATGAGAAATAATGGAAACCAAGTAATTGATCTAAGGTCCAAAAATTTCACTTAGAAACTTATTTATCCAGGACTTTAACAAACTTCACAATGATTTATTTCTTTAACTCTATCATTGTTCTCAGTTTTCTCTTAGCTTTACTATTGATATAACTTTCTTTGCAGCCATGATTATGACATTTTATGCAAATAAACCTTTAAAACAAAGCACAACGATGAATGTTTTAATGAACTAACAGAAGTACTATATGTTTACTGGGTGAGAGCAGCATTTACACCGGAGCATGGTCACCCCTTTGTATCTGCCGTGAAACATGACATGTGACTCCCTCTTGGCTGGTAGAACTTTTATCAAGTCAGATTTTCTGTTCAACCTATGAACACTGGGCAGATTTTTTTTCTTTGAACTTTGCTGTTCTAGTAAAGTTCGAGTTTGCAGCTATTCAACAACCGAGGGATCACTGCATAGACATTGCACATACTTACAATGTTATCATACCTACAAACTGTCGAAGCAGGCAAAGTTGAATAGTGTTTATTATGCAGATTTTTTAAGCTATAAAAAGCAAGACACCAGTTCATACAAATTTCAGGTTAATGATTACCTTTGGGATCGGGAGAGGAGAAAAGTGATAGGGAAGCAACATACCAAGGACTTTAAAGTAATGCTCATTTTTTTTTGTTTTTTAAGGCTATTTTGGAACCTTGGGTACTTATTATTCATTAGTTTTCTCCAAATTTTGTACACATAATATAGATAGATATAGATATAAATATAGATACAGATATATAGATAGATACAGATATAGATATATACTGTTTTTAAGTATATTTAATAAATATAGAAATAAAAATATTTGTAATGTATATAGCACACTGAACTATATAAAGCATTAAAAACCTACCATTAGAAAAGGTGAAGTGAATCAATCTACTTTTCTAAAATGGAAATTAAGTAACAAGGTGGAATTTTTCATCAGTGGAATTGAAATTTTGACTTGTTTTTATGCAACTGCTTATAGTTGCTGAAGCAATTGTAGTTTCTCTTACTGTTCGTGGAAAAAAAACCTGCTACATACTTTCCAAAAGCAACATATTTCTATGGTTATATTCATTTACTTGTAGGACTGTATTCATAGTATAAAGATGTGTATTACCTTACCTATGATACAGTATAATGTTCTTATAACATTTATAAAAGCAATAGATTAGAAACTAAAAGTCCATTAACATGGAGGGGATTAAATAAATTACGATAGGCAATATGATAGAATATCGAATAACATAAAAGTCATGACACTGTAGAATAAAGTAATGGGAAAGACTGCTGATATATTAAATTAGAAAAGTCAGATATCAAACTATTTTTACAATATGATGTAGCTTAAAAGAACTGACTCCCAAGTAATTAATTATGCTATATGTATAAATTAAATTTACATAAAAGAAAATGTTAAAAAATGTAATCCTAAAATATTAACAATAATAATCTCTGGGTGATTAGACCTTCAATAACTTTATTATAGTTCATTAAATGCTTTTATAATTTCTTTTTTTCTACAAGTGCTTTACTATATATATCTTTTCTCTATAAGAGCCTGCATTTATAATGCAAATTAAATGTATTAAGATTTAAAATTTTATGAGTAATTCCCATATGCAAAGGCTTTGAAAACTAGGATGAGAATGTATCAAGCAGTCCACATGCCTGTAGGAATAGGAAGACTGTTTAGGAGCATGCATGGTGCCAGGTTAAATCTGCAACATGCCATAGGAGGACACATTTAAGCATATAGCATTTATAACCAGAACACCCTCCTTTATATATGTGTCTATGCGCATACTAGTGTGTGTGCATGTGAGCGTTAATTCAAGCAAAATCAAATTTCTTGTAAAAGCCATTATACTAAAAAGCCCTTTTGTCATTGTTTACTGGCTTCATTTCGTAAGTCTAGATTATGTAATTTTAAAGTAATCCTTCACTCAAGTCTGTATTTTTTAAATTGATATCCACAAGGATCCTTTTTTTCCTTAGAAAAATTGAGTGTTCTGCTTCGAAAGCAATAGGAGCGTGCTGCTTAACGTTAAAAGTACTATACAAACTATTTTTTCAAGTTAACTATAAAAATCATATATTAATTAAATGTGCTAACCAGTTTTGGGTGACACTGTAAAATCTAACATATTTTCACAATTTATACGGTAGAGAAAAACAACTCCAAGGTGACAAATATCCTTAGGTTAAAAATAGAACCACCCCCTTGTGACTGATGAGAGGAGTCATGCTTATTTTCAAGAATGCGGTAGGATAATAAATACAAGGAAGTCAGCCCCATAGCGATATTTGTTGCACAAACAAATGATAACATACATCAGTATATTGATTATCTGCTGTAAGGTTGATCCACAGCCAATTTTCATTCAATAAACACCAATCGATCCTCTGTATTGAGCAGCACTGTGCTACACTGGGGGATGAGGAAGGAGGCTGAAGCTGAATGCCCCAGGGGAAGGAGCCAGGACACAGTGTGTCTAGGAACCAGACAAGAAAGGAACAGGCAAGTGCACATCTCAAGCGAGGTCTCAGAGTGGGACGCATTCAGTTTCATCCATCAGAGGGATTCTGGGGTGTCAAGAATTGGCCTTATCCACCAGTCACTGGCTAAGGAGAGGCCCCAAGACACTTACATTCTCTTGACATTTGTCTTGTGGCAAGGCAGCTGTAGTAGCTTGAGTGCATTGGAAGAGTATTCAGTTGTACCACGGGAGACAAATGTGTCGGGGCTCTAGGCTGCTGTTTGACAGGCTTTGCTCCAGAAACCAAACAGCAGAGGAGACAGAAAGGAGAGGACTGAGACATGGCCTCTGTCCTCAAATTGACTACAACCCATGGTGGACATAAGAGAGACACAGGAGTCAGCTAAGGCTGGAGGCTACTGAGATGACCCCTTCTTGCAGGGAGATGGCCATTCTGCCCTAGCCACTCAGCTACCCCACTAGTTCCTGAAGCTTTTTTCTTTTGTGCATGTCAGGGACCACGGGATATCTGAGGGTGAATTTTCCCCACCAAAGGTCATGTTCTTGTAAATAGTACTTAAGTTGCAAATTTATCAGTGACAAGTAACATGGATTGTGGTGTAAGACAAGGCAGGAATTGTGTGTTCATGGTGGAGGGTAAAGAACCCAAAGTAGGGGCAGTGGGGGCAGAATCAGAGTCAATTCCTGAAGTATGAATAACATTTAAAGAACAAACTGGAGAAGTTAAGAATTCCAGGGGAAGAGAGCATTATCAGAAAGATCCAGATATATGCAAGCCCATTGCTTTGACTTTCCCTCAGATGTGCCTTTCTGCTGTGAGTCCCCTTCTGGCCTGACCCCTCTCCTCTGTGCTTTACATTTTTCTACAACCTGCAGAGTTGGGTCTCATCTCATTACCTCTCTTCTTGTACTTTCCAGGCTTGGCACCTCTTCTCTCACTTCTTTGCAAGGCTCATTCACTCCCTACTGCTTGCAGGTCTTTTCTTTAAAATCATTCTCTTGAGGCTTCTGCCCAACAGAGTAGCAAATAACTGAGCAAAATCAAATCCAAGATCCATACACTGAAGACTGCAATTAGACTTGGAAAAATTTTGTGGGTACAGTAACTAGTATCTCTTCTGGCTAAGAACTGAGAAGTTAGACTAATTCCCAAAGCAATTAAAAATTTGAATCTCTCATGTTAGCTTTTCTTTGTCTTTTTGTTCACAGTAAAATCTTATTTTTTATTATTTTTGATATAAAATACTCTACACTCAGTAAATGAATAAGTAGCTCTTAAGGTTAGGTAAAAATATATTTTAGCCTGAAATATGAAAAATTATGACACTATTCAAACCAAAGAAACTTACATTTAGCAACCAGATATACTTTTAAATATTTTTAAAATATACTATATATATTGCAAGTATACTCCTAAGTCTTATGAAAAATTTATGATTCTAAATGTCAGGCACTATGAAAGTGTAAAGCATACTCTACATAAAATATTTCAATTACAAAATTATTTAATTATGGTAATAATTGACACTTGAATATTTGAATGATGAACATTTGCAAGGCCTTTCTTTGTTTAACCCTCAGTGGAATTCTAGAGTAGTTATTAGCAAGAGGAAACTAAAGTTTGGAGCCATCAAGTCAAGTGACAGAGGTTGTACAGCCAGAATATGCTCAGATCACATCATAACTCAGGTCGCCAGACTCCAATCTGCACTTCTTAGATCTTGTCATATGTTTTATTTTATAGAAATTATTTGTAAACATATATTCATTTTCTAGAAGCCTTATTAATAGCTCATAGCCTCAAACACAGAAGACAAAGACCAAGAAAATTAAGGAAAACCATAATTTTCATTGTCCTTTACTCCTCCATTGGAGGAGGGAATACTTTATTTGATAATATCTTTTATGGTTGACCATCTGCATCACCATTCTTCAGAGACCAGGCATCTGTTTCTGACACCAGCCAGCTGAGCGTTTATCATCCACTGCTCAGATATCCTTCATATAAGAGCATGATTTGAGATAGTCATTTATTTACTCACAATTTATATGATAGAGAAAGACAACTCCAAGGTGACAAATGTCCTTAGGCTGTGTCTACAATTTACAAGAACTGGGATGGAGTCTTGTGACCCTTATTATCATGTATCACAGCTCTAATTCAGCCAAGTGTGAGCATCCTGGGCCTAGATAAAAGATAAACATTTCACTCCATTCTCCACCTTCAAATATATAAACTCTAAGGCAGGGGAAAGGAGGAAGAAGTAAATTCAGAGAATTATTGATTATTAGTCATCTTTACACCAGCATAGATTTGTTAGTTGTTTTATCTGCATTGTGTTATTCTCAAAATAATCCCATGTGTTAACTTCATTATCTTTATTTTACAGGTAACAAAGATCTAAATGTAGACAACCCAGGACAATATTAATCCTCCTTCCTCTCAGATCTACCCTGGAGCTGGAATTTAGAGTTTACATGTTACTCATTGATCTCTTTGTCTATTCTTTAGCAAATTTTAAGTATCATTGCTAAGTGACACCTGTTCTAAAAGCATAATAATTAGGGAAAAGTTTTGACTTCTGAGGATCAAAAACCATAAACACAAAAATAGATGAGTTCATATTAAAGAAATTGAGTGAATACCAGTTTTGAAAGACTTAACATGATTAATAAACATGTGTCACTCAAAGGGGTAAGAGTTTGAGATGTAAGCCTGGAAGAGAAGGCTGCTTTCAGTGAATCCAAGTCCCTGCCAGAATAGAGGTTGCTTAGCCAAAAAGAAACAACTAGCACCTTTCCAACTCCCTCGCAAATAAGAATCTTATTGTGGAAATGAATATTTCAGTCTTAACCTTGTGCCACTACACATTTTGATTTGCTAATCTCTCATCTTGGTTTCTTGTTCACTTAGTAAAATTTGATGACTGTTCTTGTTATGATTTCTATCTGAATGTCCCCCAAAATCCTCAAGCAGTCATGGGGAAAGCTTCTAGATTTTTGATTGAACCATGGTCCACTGCTGGGATTATGGGTGTGAGTGCTACACTCACCCTGGGGTGGATAGTATGCATGCAATGTAAGGGAGGGAAAGCTGCTGCTTGCCACTGTTCCTCCTTTTGCTCTTGTTGCTTTTGCTATCTTCTGCTGCCATGAACTGTTGCCCTCTACCATGAGCCACTCTGCCTTGGAGCCAGCCAAGTATGGACTGAAACTTCCACAAACTGTGAGTAAATAAACCTTTTCTTCCTTATTATTGAGCATCAGGTATTTTGTCTTAGCAATGAAAGAAAAGTAACCAAGACAATTTTACATTTAAAGGATATATCTACACATAGAGAATATGCTAGTCAATATAAAGATTTTAAAAATCTGTGACAGGTATACTTCAAGTTCATGAATTGGCATCCCACTTAGTTATCAGACTTGAGATCACAATACCTGTCCAGGTGTTGACAGAACCAGGTTTTCTGGGCTTGGCTTGATGAAGGACTGAATTCACCAAGACTGTCTCGAGAAATATAGTCTTCTGGCAAAACTTTAGAAGCCAGCTATGATGATTAATTTTATCTGCAACCTGCCCGGGCTATTATACCCAGATATGGTTGAAGAGCAGTATAGATATTGCTGGGAAGGTACTTTATACATATAATTCACCTTTAAATCAATAGACTGTAAGTAAAGCTGTTTACCCTGGATAATATGATTAGGCCACATTCAATCAGATGAAAGCCAAAAGGGCAAAGATGAAGGTTTCCCTAAGAAGGAATTTAGCTTTAAAATTGCAACATTTACTCTTAATTGAATGCCCTACCTGCTATCTACAGATTTCAGGCTTGACAGCTGCTATAATTGCATGCACCAATTCCTCAAATCAATCAATCAATCAATATCTCTCTCTTTTTTTCTCTCTTTCTCTGAGTTATGTTTTGTTTTAACAGGCTTGTGCTCTGAGAAATGTATCATTAGATGATTTTGTCATTGAAAAACAAACATCATTAAGTATACTCAAAAAGATCTAGAAGGTATTGGTCAGTTACTTGACCTGATCTTTTGATACAACCAAGACATGCAATAAATATGTTATCTTTTAAGTAAACCTATTTTTATAAGTAGAAATATACTCTAAAGTAAAGATAAAATGCATGGTATAGTAGTACATAAACCAGCAGTATACTCATTTTATCAAGTATTACATACTCTATATAATTGTACCTGCTATATTTATATAAGAGGCTCAGAGCAGTAGGTATTTTTATACCAACATCACCATAAACATGTAAGTAATTCACAGCACTACAATATTATGAAGGCTACAGATCATTAGACAAGAGGAATTTTTCAACTTCATTATAATCTTATGGAACCACTATTGTATATAAGTCTGAAGTTGACCAAAATATTATTATGTGGCTCACAACTGCATAGATGAGACAGATACTCTCTCTGAGTTGAAAGTCTTTTGTCCTAAATTCTTTCATACAGTGAAAGAGTGTATAAAAAAACAAATTATTATATATAAATATATAAAGTATCAATATATGTGAATTTAGAAATTAAATATATTTATAAAATTATATGTACTTCTTTATCTGAGAAGTGTTTACTTATCTCAGATGCTCATTTTTGGATTGGTTCTTTGAATTTTGGGGGGCTGATTTGTTAAATTCTTTATATGTTCAAGATAGACGTCCCTTGTCTGACGGACACTTGGATTAAAAATTTTGCCAATTTGTGAGTTTTCTTTTTACTCTTCTGGTGATTTCTTTAGATGAGCAAAAACTTTTCAATGAGATCCCAGTAGCTGATTCTTTGAAGTATTTCCTGTGCAGTTTGGTTTTTGTTCATAAACACTCTGTCTAACCCTATGTCTTCAAGATTTTTACCTGCTTTCTCTTCCAGTAGATTTAGTGTTTCTGTTTTAATATTTAGATCTGTGATCCATTTTGACTTAAGTTTAGTGCACGTTGACAGACATGGGTCTAGCTTTAGTCTTTGGCATGTGGCAAGCCAGTTTTTCCAGCACCATTTATTAAAGAGGCTATCTTTCTTCCAGTGACTTTGTTTGGCTCCTTTGTCAAAGATAAGGTTGCTGAGTGTGATTGTGGTTGTGTCTGCATCTTCCAGTGTGTTTCACTGATCCTCAGGTCTATGTTTTTGCCAATATCATGTTGATTTTTTATCACAGTAGCTTTGTAGTATAATTTCAAGTGAGGGATTGTGATGCCACATGACTTATCTTTGTTGCCCCTTCTCCACTGTTGGTGGGAGTGTAGACTGGTGAAATCACTGTGGAAATCAGTATGAGGATTCTCAAGTAAACTAGGATTAGAGGTCTCATTCAACCCATCTATTTCCCCCCTGGGTATTTTTCCAGAAGAACCAAAAACATTATATCACAGTGATACATGTGCACCCATGTTTATAGCAGCACAATTTAAAATAGCTAAATCATGGAAGCAACCCAAATGTCTATCAACTGAGGAATGGATTAAAAAGTTGTGGTATTTCTATATAATGGAATATTAGTCAATGATAAAGACAAACTCAAGGCTTTTATAAGTAAATGGATACAACTAGAGACCATACTCAGAAGTGAAATAAATCAGACCCACATGTGTAAACACTGTATTGTCTCACCAGTATAAGAACCTGAGAAAGTAAATAAAATCTAAAAAGTACAATAGATCTTGTAAGAGGGAAACAAACTGCTCAAAAGGAAAGAATAACTGGGATGAGGGAAAGGAGAAAAGAAAGAAGGAAAAATATGTATATATGTATACACAGGATGGCTAAGATAGTTGTACTACTGATTTCTATTGCCTTATTGAAAGGAACAGTTAATGTTTGTTAGATCAATCTTACATGCCTATATTTGTTTATCTGAGTAACCATTTTGAAGATACCAATATTAATACAACAACCATTGTTAATTTCCTATCACCTTGTCTGAAATTCTGTATTGCTTTTATTGTTTTTGCGTTGCTTTGTAAATGTTTGTGTTTGTTAATGTTTTCATTTTTTTACCTTTAAAGTAAAAAAATTTAAAAATATATATACTTATAAAAATTGACTTTATTTCTCTAGAAAATCCTAATACACCTCTCCTGCAATCTTCCAAGTGGGCCAACTATCTTCCCATCAAAAATGCTTAAACAAGATTATTGTTTTCTTAGCTCCTTCACTGAATGATAGAATTCAGGGCAGAAGCACACCTCAGCCCACACAGAATGGTTTCTTTTGATGAATAAAATCTAGGTCTCTAGTTCTTAGCCCCAAAAGAATCCCAAATTCAGTGAGAGGATTTTGATCTTCCTAGAACCCTGAAATCATTCCATTTGCCCCTTTTATTTAGCCTTCACCATACACTCATTTGGAAGACTGTGGACATGACCAGCCCATAATAACTAAGGGATTTATTAACACAATACTTTCCTCCTTTAACTTTAGGTGTCTGGTGTTTTGCCTCAACAATGAAAATAAGTAACTAAGACATGCACTTTTGGGACACAATTCCTGACATGCATACCTTAAAGGACTCGCTTAGTGTGACTCACAGTTTCAGAGGTTTTCTTCCATAGTCAGGTGTATCCAAGGCAAAAACAACTTGGTGAAAGGGCTTGGTAAAGTAAAGCTACTTACTCTGCAGCATCCAGGAAGCACAGAGAAAGAAGGAAAGGGCTGGGGACAAAAGTATGGCCTTTTCCAGGTCACAACCCCAATGACCCACTTCCAGCTAGGCGTGAGCTCCTAACAACAGATACAGTCCTGAGTTCATTGGTTGATAAATACACTGGTATAGCAAGCCCATGATCCAATCACTTTTTAAAAGCCCTACCTCTAAACACAAGAGACTTTTAGGAAACATCTATATCAAAACCATAACAGATCATATGTGTTTGATTCAGAGGCCCCCTGAAAAGAAGTATCTCAGTTAAACAGTTTGAATTCATTTAATTTTGTCCACACCATTCTTATTTTGAAAAAGGATTATGCTATCTGTTGCACTTAGTATAGATTACATTATTCTTATTTTTTCTCAATATCTGAAATTTTAACAATACATGGAAACTATTAGACTGGCAGTATATCTCAGAGGTAGGGTACTTGCCTAACACATGTGAGACCCTAGATTTGATCCCACATCTGCAAAAAAAAATTAATTAAAAATTTTTAAAATGTTTTCAGCCAGGCATGGTGACACTTGCCTATTAACCCAGCATGCAGAAGGCAGATCATCAGAAGTTCAAGGCCAGCCTGGGCTACATTGGGAGTTCAAGACTATCCTGAACTGCATGAGGCTCTGTCTCAACAAGAAAAAAGGGAAAAAAGAAGGGAACCTAGGTCTCTAGACTCTTTCACTTGTTCTTTAGTAATGATTTTGTTAATTAATTATCTCCAAACATACTTTTGTTCTCCTTTGAACTGCTAATTCTTGGCCCTAAACTCACAGTGGTTTTGCTATTAACTTGCAATTGGAGATCTTTCTGTCTTTGGCCTATTAGTTTTCAAAGTGGACATTGTGGGGAGCAGCTGGAGCTGGAGATCAATCACATGTGTGAGGATGGAGCAAGGCAGGTCGCAAGAACACAAAGCACCTGAGGCAAGTCACATGAATAAATTGCGCTAGTCTCAAGAACACTGGGCACCTGAGGGAAGCCACGTGGATAAGCTGTTAGGCGGAGGGGTTTCATGTGGCCATCAGTCTCCCAAGTGTATAAATAAATGTGCTGCAGCCACTAGGGTCTCCTTCCTTCTCCCTCCCTCTATTCCTCCTCTTTCTTTCTTCCTTAACTCTTTTCCCATCAGGAGAAAAGGCTCCATCTGGCCTCTGTTTTATGTATTCTGACTCTTCTCCTTTTCTCTCTATCCTCTCACTGTCCTCACCCTTGGAACTTTGAAATCTGAGTGGGACACAGTATTTGGTGCCAAAACAGGAACCCAGGGAACAAGGAAACATGAGATAGCAGATATGAGGAGATCTTAGCTGTGTGTGCACAAAAAGAGAGAAATAAGCTCCAGAGAAGCTAAAGAGAGAAATAGGCTCTCCAGAGAAGCTAAAGAGAGAAGCCAAAGGGAAAAAAATGGGCTCACTATTGCCAAAGAGAAAAACTGGCTCATTCGAGTCAAAAGGAAAAACAGGTTCACTGGAGCCAAAAGAGCAAAAGAAGCTCATGAGAAACAAAATGCAGAGAGGTGCATTGATTTTATCAGGTGTTAAACATGAGGCAAGTAGGTTCTCAAGAACAACAAATACTTACAAATCCTTATTCTACTATGGGTTGCCATACTTACTTTTTTTGTGGACCTGGATCAGGGAGTGTCCTGATGGTTACCCCAGGTGCCCAAATACAGTATACAAAATACTAAATTGTAGGCTGTTGTGAGGGCCTTGCAAATTCATTCTTCCAGTCCCATTAACCTTTTTTCAGACAGCGCTTGTGTTTGCAGTGTGGTGTGTCACATTGGAGCTGCTACTATACAAATTGGCTAGAAAGATCTTTTTTTTTGGTCTTACACTCTCCAATTTGCCATTTGGTTACACGATGTCCCCTGTTTTGTTGTTCTTTTCCATTCTCATTCCCAGTTGCTAGGGCCTCTGACTGAGGGAAATGCTGCAATAGACAGATTGCTGGCTACTATCACTGCTACTCCCTCAGATACCATTCAACAGGTTTCTGCCTCCCATGCCACTTTCCATCAAAATGCTTCTGCACTGCACAAACAGTGCCTTTTAACTCAGGAACAGGCTCCAAAAATTGTTAAACAATATTCCTCATGAATGATACATCTTCCCTCACTCCCTTTGGGGGTTAATCCCTGAAGGTTTCACCCCAGTTGTCTCTGGCAAGTGGATGTCACTCACATTCCTGAGTTTAACTCTCTATGCTGGGATTTAATAAGTTAATAGTATACAGTGCAAAGTGAAGTCTATTATGAGGTGTGAATTTGTAGGGAAGGATTCCTTTTTGTTTTTACATTTGAATTTTGAGTGTATGGTGAGCTTGTTCAACAATTTCTTGACCTTGAGGGTTATAATAAAGTCCCATGGTAAAGGAAATGTGAAAAATTTTACAAAACATTTGGAAGGAAGCACTCATATAAGACAGGCTGTTGTCTGCTTAAATACACACAAGCAGCCAAGGGTGCTAAAGGCATCCAAACAATAAGGAATGACATGTTTAGCTGCTTCACCAGTGTGGGCAGGAGCAAAAATAAATCCTGAGGAACTATCCACTGAAACCTGTACTCAGCATAGAGAGCCAAACTCAGGAATGTGAGTGTGTTTCAGTACAGTGTTTTTTATTCAGTTTTTTTCTTTCCTTTCTTTTGCATTTTTGAGTTTTGAAGCTTTTGTCTGATATTCTTCTGCCTGGATCGCCAACTGATCAAAATGATACTAAAATTGGTTGTGTGAATGTAATGTATATGATTGCTTATGTACTACGATTTGAGAGTTTATCTTTATTCAAAAATAATGTGTTAAATGTTGTAATTGGGTTTTCATAAGTCATCAAAAAATTATTAACTAAAAATCCCTTGGGGTGTGGAGAAACTATTGGACAGGATTTCAATTGATTAATAAAGAAACAACTGCCTGGATAATTATCCAGTTCATTAATTGGAAGCCCCAATAATCTCCAGGCCCTTGTGGAAAACACCCCCCAGTAAACTGGTCATCAGCAAAAGGTTAAATTTTCTAGAAATAATATAAGAAGGTTTTCTCAGAAAAGATGCTCTTGGTACATAACTAAATTAAGAAGCAAAGGTTTTTCACATGTGTATGACAATTCATTATTAAACTCATGTATGTATTAAATGTATTCATGCCTTCCAGGTATACCATCCTCTAAAATGTAAAAGTGGGATTGATTATGATGATAGACCTTTTCTTTCATATTCAGACATTTGCCTTTCTTTTGTGCTCCAATTAATTGTGATAGGAGGTTCATGTCAAGCCAACCCGTTAGTAATAATAACAAACTTATGGGATGTATAAGCTATATATGTGCCACTATACTAGAGATACCTGGACATTAAGCAGTCCAGACAATGTCACAAATTTCTCCAGTGATATCTCACTGAAGGTCAATGAGTTACGTAAAATCTTCTCATATATTAGATAGGTATGAGTGATTAAAAAACTATACTATGTCAAAATGGGAATTTAAGTATGTCACAAAAATATCATGATGGTCATGCTAGAATATTTTGTATGCTTTTGATTTTATATTTTCTATGTAAAATTATAAAGCCTGTTAGCTTTATAAATTCACCTATTAGAAAATACATGGGGGGCTGGGGATTTAGCTCAG
>NW_004955439.1:6594815-6635196 GCF_000276665.1 Chinchilla lanigera
TATTAAGCTCACTGCCCCCAATACAAAATATTATGACATTACCCTTGTCTTCTGGATTTTCAACAACTGAGGTATAGAGACCAAAAATTAGAAAGATAGATGAGCTAAGAGGATAGCCAATATTTTGGCCCCAGCCCTGACAAGTCAATGAGGGAAATTTTTCAGCAACATCTTGCAACTCTGGTGAGTTATACAAACTCCAGATTAAGGAGATTGTAGGACACAGAGCTACAGTGTATAGTGTGCCTAAGGAGAGTCACTAGGAGAAAAGGATCTCCCAAGTTTTCTCAGAAAGCAACTTGGTCAAGCAATGACTAGGATTCATTCAGATGGCTGACAATGACTGAAGGATTAGAGGTGCTATACATTGTTCCAAGGTAAATCCTGAGGAAACAACTGATCTTGATAAATAGCAAAAATTGATTAATGCAGGTTCACCTTAATTTGGTCTTGAATATCCAGCAAAAACATATAACCACAAGAGGTATAAAATAATTACCAATTACACTAGTAACTGATCACTGTTCTGGGATACTGTATGGTATAGGATTAAGTTGCTATATGCAGGGACTTAAAATCTTTGGACTAGGAATCTTTACCTAAATCAAGCAAGCTTATCTAGAATGAAAAGTGTTCAAAAATAAAAGGGTCTTCTGCAGAATCTCCCAAAAACAGCTTGTCCAACTCCAGCTGACCATCCATTGCTTGTAACTACAAAACAGAAAATGGGGAGATGTGGGGAGTGGCTGAAGTTTGAGACTGATCACAGGGCAGGGCAGAGCAAGGCCAGGCTGAAGAGCACAGAGCACCGGAGGCAAGTCACATGAATTATCTTCTCTAGTCTCAAGAACACTGGGTGCCTGAGGCAAGCCACGTGGATCAGCTATTAGGTGGAGGGGCTTCACATGACATTCAACCTCCTGAGTATATAAATAAGCATGCTGTAACCATTGAGGCCCCCTGCATTCTCCCTCCCTTTCCTCTTCCTCTTTCATCTTCCTTCCTTAATTCCTCTCCCATCAGGAGCAAGGCGCTATCTTACCTCAGTTTCTTGTATTCTTTTTTTTTTTTTTTTTTTTTTAGAGAAAAGAACATAAACTGACTCTTTCCCCTATTTTCCCGTCCTCTCACCATCCTCACCCTGTGAACTTTGAGAGCTATGTGGGGCATGGCAGAACATAGAATATTTTAACCATAGTCTTTGACATCTATGCCCTGTTAGGGAGTGTTTCCTAAATGGTGCATCATAATTTTAAAAGAAATGCAGATGATATTTACACATTTTCATAGACCCCTCAAGGTTGACTTTAGGAAGGAAGCTACTGCTAAGCTAGTGGCTGTGCTCTTCAATACTCTTTATTTAATTTGAAATCATAGAAGCCTACTAATTTTCACATTTTCAAGTAGACTTTGTGAGCTAAACTAATTGGATTGCATAAAAAAGAAAAAAAGTTTAAAACCCATACTAGTTTTACAGCAACACTCTTAAATGGGTAAAGCAAGCCTTCTCTGAACCCTGTTGACACACCAATAGTTACTCATACCTCCTTAGACAACTATCATTTCCAAATTTCTATATGAAACACAATCTAATGTAAGTTGGTCTCCCTGTATATTTCCCTCAATGGTTATGAGGTTCCCAAACCCTTCTGGAATCAGTACTTAAGGATCATTGAACATCATTCTATTCATGAGTCAAAAATAGGTTCTGAAATAATTTAATGGACCCATGATGTATTCATTTGAAAGGGAAAAGAGATGAGGTATACTCTTGCCTAAGACTGAGATCAAATAGTTATGTGCTAAGTCCATGTCCTAATCTCAATTGTGCATCTCAATAACAAAACATTTTACAAATCAGTGATGTTTACTGACTCTGGTTGTCATTGGCCTTATGTAGCTATGAACAAGGGATATTGGTCTTTTGCTCTTTAGCCTCATGAAAATTTCATCCACCAGCAAAAGTAGGTTTAGTTTGAAGTCTGATGACTTTTAAGAGGAGCATGAGGACTTGGTGATTTACTCATACACTCATCAGAGCTTTAGCAACTATGCTAGGCAGTCTATTTGGACTAGATAAAAGCTGACCTCATGATACTATTCATCAGATTCTATTGATGAGATTCTGCTTGAGAGATAGAAAGGGCTAAAGGTAAAATGTATACCATACAGTCATTCATGGACAGACATTTTCATGAGCATAAAGATAAAATTTCAAAATCAGAGGAAATTCTAGATAGGTTTATGGTTGAGCATTCCTTCACAGTTCAAGCCACATTATGTTTTGTCTTTGTTTTAAAAAATGTATAGTCTCCTGGCTATATTCAGTGATATGTCACCTAAACTCAATTCTCAAAGGAAAATAGATACTTTCCTGCAAAGTACTGCCCTATGCTATGTGGGCACTTATGAGCTATTAATCATGTGTCCAATTATTTTTGTGTAACATTTGGCATGTATTGCTGCATAAAAATATAACTGTATTACCCCCTCAAGAGAGCTGGTAATCAAAATCTCAAACACATAGCCTCAGCCCTATTCATATAAGAGGGGATAAAAGATTGATTAAACACATTCCCAGAAGCCATCTCTGAGATATCATCTGACACAAGACAGTACTTACAATCACAGAATTCTCTAGTTGCCTTCCTAGAATTAACTGGGGCTGCCCATTTGATTCGTTTATGTTTATAGGAGAGTTAACCTGAATTCACAATTTCCTCCATGGTTCTCACAAACAGTGTACCAGCACAAACTTGAAAGCTTTAGAGGTCAAGGCTTACCAATGCAAGAGGGGCTCATTAAAGCTGTAGGAAAAATGTTGGCTTGCACACAAATCTTCACTCAGGTCTAATTCTAATCTATATGTTTAACAGCTGGTAAATCCAGACTGCTAGAGCCTCTTTCTCCCAATACAGGGAAAATTTGCTTTTCATAATGCACATGTAAGTTGTTGGTAGTGTTTTTAGAAAGGGGCATAAACAGGGTCTTTTACTAGAAAAATTTGAAGAGCTTCACACGACAACCCTCCTGGACATGATACCATAAGTGAACGTTTGTATCACAGTAGGGTATAGACAGCTGGGGACAGACGTCATCCGCTGGGGTGATCCCAGCTGAGTTTTTAGGAAGATGTGGTAGTCAGTGCAAAAGAGTAGGAAATCCCATCCATATTAATAAGACATACTAAAACAATGAATAGTTTGGAAAATAAATACAAATAATACATCTCTTTAAAAACAATCTCTAGAGGAGTTTCTGGTAACATAACACCATATGTCAAAGGCTGATAGTGATGTTGCAGGAACTCTTTAATACATGTTGAACCAACAACAGTGTTTGCAGTGCTATATAGGAGTGTAGCAATCCTTATTAGCCTTCTATGAAACAATTTCTATATTAACTCTACAAGAAGTCCCACCCCACCTCATTTTACTGGGTTTTTGGAATTAAATGCAAACATATACATTGTTTTAGGTCATGCAAACATTTCTATTTTGTTGGAATGAAAAGGAGAAATACCCATGGGGCATATCTTTCACTTTTTAACTTGTACACTATATGTTGCCTAAGAGCCTTATTTTGAGCACAAATGGACAGAATCCATCCCCCCATACCTCTTGAAGTGTTTTAATTCTGTTTCTAAGAAGATCATATTCTCATGGATGAAAAGGAAATTGGTTTCTTTTACATTATTTATTTAAAAATAATTTAACCATGGAATTTCTAATGAGACAATCACAATATTTTTGCTTATCACTGTGCAGGATTATATAAAAAATAATGACACAATGCAAGCTTTCAATCCAATATCATTACAAAAAAACCCTGCCTGAAGGCTTTCAGGATAAACCTTCTCCATTTTTTGTAGGCTATTCTTTCATAAGGAAGTTAACGGAAAAGGGTGAGAATTTTAAAGTACTAATATTTATCTCCGTGGTGCAAATCTTAGAGACAAGGAGTCCCAGCAATCCTAAAGTATAAGTCATCAAAACAGTAATTCAAATGAAGCTGGGGTGTGCAAAGTTGTAGCACTACAGGCGTATAAATTGCTGTCACTGGGACAATAGGGAAAGTCTCTGGGGCGGGACAATCTTACTATGCCCTTGGAGATCTCCAGAATGTTAACAAGATTACTATTGTCCTCTTTTCAATGAATGTTCTGGCCTTTTGTGTGTGGGGTCCAGGAAATCCCATGACATTCTGTGGAGCTTGGCAGTTGTGTGCATATTTGTGTTCATTCACTGCTGACTTTATTTAGACAGGTGATGGTAGTGATCTGCACAGTAATGGCATGTATTGAAATTTAGGAGAGCCACACCACACGGGATGAATTTTACTGTATGTAAATTTTAAAGTAAATTTAATTTTAAAATCCAAAGAACCAATTTGACATCTGAATAAAAACTGCAGTCTCTCTTCCAAGCACTGCTCCAAAGCTTGTTTACTATTGCTTAGATGCTAGGCTTCTCTCCTTCAGCATCCATGCCTCCCACCTTCAAAAAACTGTCTCTGTGCTGTGGATTTTTAATTAAAATACCTTTTTCAATATTGCTTACCTTAGACTTTGATATCCATCTTCTTATTCTCTTCGGTCTTGTTCATAATTTATGGGGTGGGGTCCCAAAACATTCCTTTGGAGCAAAAAAAAATCTATATCACACATATTACAGTGACATTTGCTAGAGGTAGGAGAATTAAAATGTGTGAACATATCTCTAATGGTAGAAATAGAGTTCTTTGAAACTTTGCTTTTTGTTTAACATTTACATTTGCAGCTTCACAAAATCACCAGTGAGTTCACTCTAGTCATTTATTTTTGTCTGTGAACTGTTGCCTAAAATAGAATAAAAAGGGAGATAGAGTGGAACATAAAACTATTGATATATGATACTTTAAGAATACTAGAAGTTTCTCTTACTGATTATAAAACTGATCATCAAGTGACATTAAGAATCTTCTTTATGCATAACACTAATTAGGTATGTGATGTGGGCTTATATTCTATAGGAAAGATTCATTTGGGATCTTCTCATAAGTGATCATCAAAAAGGAACTAGTAGGTAAACTTGCAAATTTCCTTCATTTCATAATATGTTGTACATATACAATTACTTGAGCACACTTTTAGCTCATCATTTCATAGGTGTGTCAGAGTGAAATACCTTTGCATCAAATATAATATCTATAAAGCCTCAGTGAACAGAATAAAATATATACATTTACTTAAATTGAGAAGAAAGTGGCATGGAAACAAATTTGTAAATTCTTTTGAACTTATGCCTCTGAAAGGCAATGAAATATGTATAAAATGTCCAAGTTTTGCCCCCTTTCCCCAATACTCCCACTTAGCCATGTTATTTTCTATAGAAGCTTGGTACTTTTCTATAAAGCTTAGCTTCTTGAGATTTAAAGGCCAAAAACGTATGGATTTTACACATCACAATCTCTAACACCTTTAGGAAATTACGGCAACTGCTACTCTACTGTGAATCTGCAGTGTATTACTGCCTAGTCATGGTTTGACCAACACATTCCTTAACTTAGCTATTGCTCCTTTTCTAAGTGCTCAAACCAACAAACTTCAGAAGTGACAAATATCAACCACTCTTCTGGATCTGTGTGAGCTATATTAGCTCTCTAATTAAGTGCTGCTAGTCTGCAGTCAAATATATACTGACAAACCTGTCTTTTCATCTCTCCTCTGATCTAGATACTGTCATAGCCCTGTCACTACTTGACTTGAAAGTTATCCTCTACTGACACTTTTCATTTCCTCTTGTACTGCACACTTTGTTCTCCTCTTTTCTTTGGTTGATAGTTACACACTGTCATGTCCTAGCACATAACATTTATAGCAACAATAACATTCAAATATTGAGGAATAAATGTAACAAAAAGACCATCATGGGGAAATTATGAGTCGTTCTAGAAAACCATAATAGAAAATGCACTTTAAAAGAAAAGATGTGAAGAATAAATATTATAAAAGCTGTTGGCTCTCCCAAAATTAACCTATAGATTAAAATTAATTTCAATCAAAATCCTAAAATGATAATTAATGGACACTGATAAATTGAAAATTCCTATGAAAGAAAAAAGGAGGGAAATATCCACAATAGATTTCAAGAAGAATAGAGGATATTTTATATATTAAGACCTGTTAAATATCTGCAGTAGTAGAAAGGGAGAAATTAGTACAGGGATAGACAGACATTCCACAAATTAAGAAAACATAGCAAAGAAACAGATCCACATATAGATGAGATCTTGGTATATGTCAGAGATTGCATTTCAGATCAGTGGAAAAAATTACTCAAAAAAATGCCAACAAACTGGGTGTGGTCCTGCAAGCCTATAATCCCAGCACTCAGGAGGCTGAGGCAGAAGGATAATTGTGAGTTGGAGACTAGCCTGGGCTACAAAGTGAGCTCAAGACCAATTTCAGCTGCATAGTAAGACCCTGTCTCAAAAAATACCAAAAAAGAGAGAGAGAGAGAGAGAGAGAGAGAGAGAGAGAGAGAGAGAGAGAGAGAGAGAGAGAAAGAAAGAAAGAAAGAAAGAAAGAAAGAAAGAAAGAAAGAAAGAAAGAAAAGAAAGAAAAGAAAGAAAGAAAGAAATGCCAAGGCAATTGATCTTTTATACACAAAAAGATAAAAAGATAAATGAGATTTCTAACTCACACCATACACTGAAATTAATATCAGAAGGACTGTGACTTAGCATGCACTGTTTTTAACACATATATATTCAACAATAAATACTTTTAGTGGAAAATAAAGCTGTAAAATATGTAGCATAACTTTGCAGCATTGGGGTGAGGAATGATTTCTTAAATAAGATATAAAGTATATCTAATACAGAAAATTTTATTAAATAGCACTTCAATGAAACTAAAAATTTTGGATTTGTGAAATGTAATTGTTGAAAAGATAATTCAACTATGAGAAAAGTGTCCAATATATCTAGCAATGCACTTGAATGTAGAAGATGTGAAAAATAACATACTTATTAACTTAGAAATAAATGACATTAAAGTGGTATTTATCAGAACCCATGGAATCAGTAAGGAAAATACAAAGAATTGATAGAAAATTTAGCAAACAATATTAACAAGCAGTTCACAGAGGAAGAAATCTGAGTAGGAATTAAAAATATGTTAGCAAAATTTAAAATGATACCAGATGCTGGTGAGAGACAATGGGAATTACTGGTGGGAGTGTAAAATGATAATTTTGAAAAAAAAAATAGCAATATGCAGTACAGTTTCTTGTTTGTTTTTTTTTTTTTTTTTTTTTTTTTTTTTTTTTTTTTTTCTTTTTGACAGGATATCACCATGGCAGATCTTGAATACTTTATGTATCCCAGGCTGGTCTGAAACTTACAGCGATTCTCCTGCCTCAACCTCCTGAGTGCTGCGATTATAGGCATGTACCACCACATGAAACTGCAGTATGGTTTAATTTAGATATATCCTTTTATCAGTAAATTCTATTTCCAAATGACTATCTCAGAAAATATCTCCACATCTGTAGAAAGTATATACAAGGGAAATGATGTTTGTTACTGTGATGGTTAATTTTGATAGTCAACTTGATAGGTTTGAGAGAGATATAGAGACTGGTACAGCCCACTCCTAGGTATGTCTGTGTGGGACATGGTAGTGTGACCTTTAGGACTGTGTCTGGTTCTTGGTCCCTTTCTCTCTGACTCTTCTCCAGTTCTTACTCTGGGTGGCATGATTTGAGCAGCTTTCCTCTCCCATGGCCTACTCTTATGCTGTTTCTGCCTTGGAGCCAGCAGACCATGAACTGAACCCTCGGAATGGTAAGCTAAAATAAACCACTGCTCCTGTAAGTTGAAGATTCAGATATTTTGTCTCAGCAATTAAAATCTGACTAATACAGTTGCCTTACAATGGTAGAAACAAATTTATAAACTACCTGTCTATTTATAGTAAAAAATAGTGCTTTACTAATATATTTGAGTATTATAAAGCAATTTATAAAACAGATCCATGTGTATCAACATTTATGATAAATCTAAAAGTGTTAATTTTAAGTGAAAAATATGCAAAATGGTGGTTTCTATAGACAAAATTTGGATATTTAAAAGACAAAGCAATATTAAACTTTGATTTTAGATGTGTAAACTTATTTAAAAATCAGCCAAATGATACACATGCACCTTCTCAAGTAACAGAAAAGTGACAAAAATGTGAGTTTTTGCTTAATCTACTGTTTCATTTTTTTACAAAGGCAAAAATTACAGTAAGAAACTTGGCAAAAAATTTTATTTAGTGTTAAATTAGCCATTCAGCTTTGTTGTAGGCATGTAAATTATCATTTTCAGCATTTTTGCACTTAAAACATTTGAAAAATTTTAAATTTACATAATAAAAGCAAGCAAGAAGAAAATAACATTCATATTAACTCAGAAATAAATAACATTAAAATTGTATTTCTCAGAACCCATGGAATATTGACTACATATTATTGAGAGAAAAACAAACTCTTAATGTATACTAAATTGGCTTAAAATTGAAATGATTGTAAATGAAATAAACATTCAACTCAAGATGATAGAAAATGAAAAACAATTAAATTAAAAGGAATTAAATAATAATAAAAGCAGAAAATAATTGTGTGGAAAGGCAAAAACAGCAGACTTTACCTATAAAATGAAACGGTTTATCTTAAAATTTAAAAGAATAGTACTGTAAGCCAATCTCTGCCAAATGTAATCAGTAAGAGAAAAACAAAGACCTAAGTTTAAAAGAAATGGGAGTGAGAAAAGCTATATAACAAAGGAGATGGGAGAGATTTTTCAATTAAATAAACAACTGTATATAAATGTGGATGCAGAAGATAATCCCCATATTCCAAAGCATATAAACATATGCAATGTCCTCAAACTATTTTACACACCCTGTAAAATGTAAAGTACAGCACTATTACTAAAAACTTGGCAAAGGCAATAATCATGCACACACACACACACACACACACACACACACACTTATAAAGCCAATTGAACAAAGTAAGACAGAAACTAAAGTCCTAAATGAAATATAAACAAAATATATTCAAAAATGTACTGAAAGAACATTGTACCACAGCCAGTGTGATTTACCACAGTGTGATTTTACACAGTGTGAAAATCATTCACCCAGTGACTCTCATATCTGTGTACGTCCTTTTCTACTTTGCTAAAAACTGTATTTTCTTTTTCCTTGGTGTACTGGTTTGCCCAGTGGAAAATACTGACCGGAAATAGGGGCAGATGTTGCAGAAAATTCATGGTCAGTTCTTCAAACTCCTCACTGTTGAGGGAATATCCAGCAGATACTGCCCCTCCTCAGATGTCCCAGTTCCTGCTGGTCTGGTCCCCAATGACCTTCTGTCCTGTGAGCTACTAATATGGCCCTTTGCTTGTCTCTGGAGCCTAAAGACAGTACTGGCTCCTGTCTGAACCACCTCAGAACTTTAGCATCCCCAACCATTCTATTCAGCCCTTCCAACATATTTGTCTCTAGTTTCCCATGTTAAGTTCATACTTTGAATAACCACATATCCATTTTCTTTTTTGTGCGCTGACTGAAACAAAAGAAAATAGTTTATTGAGCTGAACTCTATGAATTTAATTCATTTGCTAGTGAAGTGTAAGAGTTAAGTGCTGATCATATAACAGGCTGAAAAAAATTAGACAGGATCACTGGCACATGTGGCTAATCAGGAGAGTGAGGCAGGCAAATGCCAAGATACAGGCCAGCCTGTATTTTATTGAGACCCTGTTTCAAAATTTAAAAAAAAAAAAAAAAGTAAAGATCTGGGAACATAGCCTATTGTGAAGCCCTGGGTTCAAGTCCCAGTACTAGAAAAAAAAAAAATTAATGCTTGCTCATGATGAAATAAAAATAAAATTCATACTCTAAATTGAAATCAAAAGAAAGAAAAGGCACAAAACTATAAATATTTTACAATGATATCACTGCTATGTGCAATAGTATAAACTTACACTCTCACAAACAATGAATGAGTCGGCTGATTCCTCACAGTCTGCAGTACAATGTAGAATCAAACTGAGATATTTTGATTTGGGGGTACTTTAGTGTAGCTTGATCTGTATTTCTTCACTAAGATTGAAATGAATGACCATCTTGTTGTATATTGATAAGCTATTTGTTGTGAACTGTCTGCTCCTCTATATTTTCCATTTTTCTATTGCTTTATGAGAGTTTAACCCTTAAAGTTATATAAGTTGAAAATATAGTTTCCCTGTTGGATGTCTTTTAACTTTCCTCATGTTCCTTTACAACTGTGTACAGAGTCTTTATTTTCTTGCAGGCTTTTATACCTTTTGAATTATGAATTATGGTCACAAAGACTTTCACTCCACATTCAATGAATTATTCTATGTTTTCTTTTAGAAATCTTTTGTTTTATCTTTCACAGTTAATTATTTAATTCATCTTAGAAATGTGAAGGATGGACTTGATGTCATTTTTTCCCCAGTGATAATTCATTAGTATTCACAGTCCCTTAGGTTGAATAATATGTACCCACTGGTTTTTGATCACACCTCATTCCAATTCTTACTTTTTCTGTGCACTTAATTTCTATTTCTAGACTTTGTATTCTCTATTTTATTCTATTCTAGTCTTTTTTACATTCTACATTATTTAGTTACTGTCATGTTATAATTGTTTTCTGTGATTCGTGGATGACTACTCAAATGTAAAGAATTACTGAGGAAAATCCTGAGGCCAGAGTGATATTCCCCTCTTGTAAACTAGTTGTACAAAGGTTTCTTTCTTCTACAAAGATCAAGTGTGTGTGTGGGGGGGGGATATAGCTCAGCTGCACAAGTGCCTGCCTGGTAAGTGCAAGGTTCTGAGTTCAGTTCCCAGGACCAAAAAAGAAAAAGAGAAAAGGGCTAAGGATATAGTTCAGTGGCACAACACTTGCTTGGCAAGTGTGAGGACCTGAGTCCAATTCCTGGTACAAGAAAAAAAGAAAGAAAGATCAAGAGCTATTAGGATTGTGCTCACTTTGGCAGCACATATACTAAAAAACTTTTAGGCTTTCACTCAGGGTTGACTGTTGAGATGTTTTGTCTTTTGGTATAGAGTGTCTTTTAAATATGTACATATAGCTTCGATTTTTTTAAAATAAATTTGAATTATATTTTTAAGTATTGGTTCCACTCCATTGTTTTTGCTTGGCTTTCTCAGACTCTGCTTATACATGTCTTGAACCACTTTTGCTTTATACTATATTTGGAAGTTTCCCTTTAATATATTTAAATATGTACATTTTTAATTTTCTATTTTATTATAATCTTACTCTTGCTCTTGTCTTTAGGTTTCTGCTCTCATTTTATAGCACATATTTTCTTTGGGAGACTTCCTTTACCTTTCCATATTTACTGGTTATTTTTATAATCTTTACCCTAAATTCTGCTCGGATCTTGATTTATACATCCGTATTTTCTCATCGTTTTCTCCTCACATTCTAATGTTTTTGGTTTGCCATGTGTTTTCAGTCTCTTTTATTGGCACTAGATATGATTCACACATTTCACTGTTTCTAATATGACTTTAATACTTCACTCATTAGATTTCTCTGCTAATTTTGGTTATTTTTTGTAACCTTTGTACATTTTAATAGAATATAATATAGTGTGAACGTGCAGTTTATAAAATTGTTGCCATTATTATTATTGTTATTATTATTATTATTATTATTGACATTATGGCAACAAGACAGGACTTGTGCTCCAGCTGTCAAGTCTGTATAGCAAGCCCATATAGCAAGCGCGTCAGGACCCTGGTACCTGCTTTACAACCAAGCTCTGCCATTTATTAGCAGTGTGGCTTTCAGAAAGTTACTAATCCTTATTCTATTGTCCTTTTAATTACATGATGATAATAATATTATGTCCTTATTAAAGTTTGTGATTACAAATTTTAGATAACATAATGCAACAGAGCTAATTTAAATAGCAAGGAATGGATTGATCATAAGTATCACTCTCCTGTACTAGTAACACAGTGTATAGCCATAAATTTGGCATGGTCTTCTGGAGAGAACTACTATTTTTCTGTTCCATTATTTTGGGATTAGCCATTTGACTTCTTTTGGTGAATCAGAAAATAATGACTTTACAGAAGCATAAGTCTGAAATATGAGTATATATTTGGGCTTTTTCCACTAAGCTCCTAACATTTCCAAGACCACATATAGTGGGTAGATGGTGCTCCTCTGCCTGATCTTCAAGGTGAAATATGCCCAAACCAACTCCTGGCATAACACTGCCCTACTAACTTGCCAACCCAGAGACTCAGAACTGAGTCTCCTATTCAACTGAGATAAAGAAAATGTGAATTTATATTACTTTATGTCTTTAGTCATCTCTCTTATTACTAAATTTTACATATTTATGGTAAAGTTTGAGGATATATAATCCATTCAAAGATATCCATGTTTCAAGAGCCAGATTACCATGAATTTGGAGTAACATAGAAACTACTGTTGATTAGTTCTGTTTTATATTTGGAGATAAAATGAATATTGCATAAGTCCGAGACTAAGAGGGGGCCAAGAATATAGCTCAGTGGCACAAGCACATGCCTGAGACTAAAAAATGAATTATAAACATGGATCAAAAGAAATTCTGTAAGGTAAGAGGTGAAAACTGAGGGCAAAATCACCCAGAGGTATCCCTGAGCTATTCATTCATCATAACCACAAAAAATAGGAGGGGGAGCTAAAATTTATGAAAAAATTGATAATATGAAACAGTGAATAATTTGCTTGAAACTGTCTTCTGGTCAATGCCTGGTTTGTAAACATTTCCTTATCTCCACCTTTGGGAGATACAAGAAAAGACATATTCATATCCTATACTGAGTCATTAGCTAGAGTCAAGAGAATAAAAATGTAATATGAAATCTTAGATTGTATTGAAGAAATTGTCAAATTTTGTAGATTGCACTATTTAGAAAATTACAACATTTTTCTCTTAGAACCATAAAGTAGATTGCAAATTTGAAATTTTAGGATTTGTGAATATGAAATATTAAAATTATAACAACACTTTTCTCCAATATCCTGTACTATCATATCTATAAAAAATGGGTGAAGTTTTATACATACACAGTGCAGAGAGGAGCTCACTGACAGCCATAGGAACATTACTGATGATCAATATCATTAGCTTGGAATGAAAAGAACCATAATTTTAAAATAACAAGTTTAAAGAAAGAATCAAAATAGAACAGTATGCTCAAACATTAGATTATTATAGTGTGACTATAGAATATTTATGTTGAATCTTGTTTTAAAAGAACAAAGTGATTGGTCATAATTTGCAGTCTGTACGAAGTACGGCTGCCCTGTAGCAATTTTATTTCATGTGGCAAAAATCTCAGACATGCCAGCTGAATTAGGATCAGGTACTGCTATCACCCAGCAATACAAAATTCCATTGGCATGGGATACAAGTTTCACATTCAGAACAATGGCAGATTCAAGACAATGTGGCGAGTACAATGCACTTCCTATAAAAAGCACAACTTCTTACTCTCTCTGTCAGTATTCAGGGCTGCACTAAAGGTCATGTTTGCTGTTGCTCTCTGTTGTCCTTCACCGCTGACATTTTAAAAAGTCTAAATGCACTATGCCTTGGGACTCTTTTGTAAAGGGGGCTTTATAAGCATAAAGAGTTGTTGGTACAACCTTTATTTGACTTCTGACTATCACCTCTGGTTCCAAGTAGAACAAGTTTTGCAGCCTTTGCAGAATCCTTAGCAGTCCCTGCATTTCCTTGGGGAGTCCATGTTCCATCTGGCAAAATCATCATTGTAATTTGTCAAAGCAAGAAGAACTGTGCCTCAAAAGCATGTGTTCTAAAGGAATAGAACTGTGTGTCTGGCTTCTCCAGCATCAGCACATTGAAAAGCCTGCTGTAAATGACTGATCAGCTGGACAGAGAAAATGGTTTGGGGTAAATATGAGCTTATGCTGTTCTGTTACAGAAGGATCCATTAAAATGGAAAATGGATGGGGCTATTGCTATGCAGGAGATGTGTTTCCTGAGCAACATTAGTGCAAACGCCAGAGCCTGTCTTAGCTCAAGATGGAATTCAGCACTGATAAAGAAAGGGTCAAAGAACCTGATTTGCATCATTAATTTGAACTTTTTCTTTGTAATAGCCACCTCAAAGGAGCAGCCAAAAACAGCAGCACAATATGCTCAGTAAACAATATGCTCTGTGTGTTTCTACACAGAAAATAGAATTGAGCAAGTTGACCTCTTTCCAAGAGATGTGTTGTTGATCCCCTTTTGGAGTCAAAAATACAATAAATACCTCAGAACATAATATCCAAGGATGTCCCAGCTACCAGCATCTGCCACTGACATTACTTGTCCGTGCACTTCAGTGACAGATGAGACCCAGTGTCAGTCTGGCTCTGGCACTTAAAGAAACTCTGAGCCTTGGGCAAGAGTTTTCAAAGCTTACATTCCATTCCCATATCTATTACTCTCTGCTCTGAAGGACCATAAAATACACCAACATTGAACACTTAAACATTTATGCCTCATATGCTTGCAGTAAATGTTAGTGATTATTAGTTAGATTTATTAATATCCTTTGAAAGAAATGGAAGTCATACGTAATGAAAAACAAATACACAATAAAAATAAAAGAAAACAAATAATGTAAGGCACAAGAACAACTATTTGTACCAGAAATACAATTAAAAGATAAGTTTCAAGCCAGGCATGGTGGCGCATGCTTGTAATTCCAGCGCTTGGAGGCTGAGGAAGGACGATTGCTGTGAGTTCAAGGCCATCCGGGGATACAACATGAGTTCAAAGCCAGCCTGAACTGCAGAGTGAAAATCTGTCTCAAAAAGACAAAAAAAAAAAAGTTTCAGTGAGCCAAAGGTGAAAGGTGAAGCAAGGCAAATAAGAAATTCAGTCCTCCTGTCCCTCTGTGATAAGACAAAGCATTGTCACAGTGTAGCACTACCCTCATTGCCATTGCCTTCTCCTGGCTGCCTTTACTCACTTTCCAGCAGCTATGGCAGCTTCATAGTGCATCACCATTACCATTAATACTTCACTAGATACCGAAAGATAAATTTTCAACCAGATCAAGACAGTAGTACCAGATGTCATTGTGTCTTCCTAGAAAGGTTTTTAAAAATACACACCTGTGCATAAATAGAAACATGTTAATCCTTGTTACCTTTGTACATAGCCTTAAAAAGAAAAACAGAAATTCTTTTAGGAAAACCCAATATAATTTTCATGGTGGAACTGATAGTCTATTTTTTTTTTTTTTCCAGTACCGGGAATCGAACTCACGACTTTGCACTTGCCAGGCAGGTGCTGTGCCGCTGAGCTAAGTCCCCAGCCCCTGGAACTGATAGTCTAATAACAGGGAATTTTATACAACTGCTCAGCACTCAAGATTTATGAGTCTCTAGCCTTCACATAATAATTGCTATACCTCTGGTTCGTTCTGTCCTTTTAGCTATTAGATAAAAGACCTAGAAAGTTTGAGTTTAAGATTATGTAGCTCCCCTCCAGGACTGCAGAGAAGAGTGCTGTGACTGTATGGAAAAGCCTTCTCCCTACATGTATTGACTAGGTATTGCAGTGTCATACATGCCTGAGCCAATATAGAAGTAACCCCAATACACTGTGTGATCCTATCTACAGTAAACAGAATTATCTGTCACTGAATATTTGTATATATAATTTCATATAAAGGTGACAGATTAAATTAAATGGTCATGGAGATAACAAGTCAAAAGTTTATTTCACGAGTCAATCATGTATCTTACAAAATCATTTTGTAAGACAATTCACATATGTAAAAAGCATAGCATAGTCACAGCAAATAAGATTTGAAACTGAAATCTAGAAATAATGTACAGTTTTCCTTCTGTATTCCAGGGCTATCAAAATCTTTAGATGTTCCAGTTCCTGATACAAAATGGCATTATATTTGCATATAACTTACAACTAATTCAATGTAAGTATTATGTAAAAAATCATTATATCACATTGTGAGGTAATAATAACAAGAAAAAAAGTGTGTATGTTCAGTACAAATGAAATTTTTAAAAATATTTTCTACCCAAAGTTAGTTGAATACAAGGAAGCAGAATACACGTATATGGAGGCCAACTTTATTTCCTCTCTCCCTTGGTATATTAGACTTCTGGGGATTCCACAACGAATTAACAGAGTGGGGAGCATAAACAACTGAATTTACATTTTCTCACTGTTCTAGAGACTGGAAAGTCCGAGATCAAGATGCCAGTGTATTTGGTTGCTGGTGAGCACCCTCCTTCTGGCTTGCAAACAGTCAGATTCTTGCTATGACTTCTCTCTTCAGAGAAAGAGGTCTCTGGTGTCTCTTCTTAAAGGTACAGTCATGTATCACTGAAGAAAAAGGGTGCATTCTGAGAGATGTATTTTTAGGTAATTCTCCTGTGCAAAATTCACAGAGCATGCTCACACAAACCCAGATGCTCTAGTCAACCGTTTGACATGGCCTCAATGCAATCAAGAGTTATACTAAAGGTGAGGTGTATAAGCCTGCTTCCAACATAATATATGTTGTTTAATAGTAGATATTTTTAATAAACAGAGGGAGTCTACCCTAAAATAACAATAAAACTACAGAATGGTAGATATGTAAATGTAGTTGTTCATTATCAAATATTATGCACCATACATAACTGCATTGCTATGTTTGTATGTGACTGGTACCCTAGTAGATTTTACATCAGCACACCACAAATACATGAGTAGTATATAACATTATGGCATTAAGAGATCACTAGCAGCCGGGGGTATCGCTCAGTGGCACAGCACCTGCAGGGCAATGGCAAAGTCATGAGTTTGATTTCCAGTTCAAAAAATAAGAGATTACTAGCAATAGGAAGTTTTCAACTCCATTATAATCTTATGAGACCACCATTTTATATACAATCCATTGTTGACCCAGTGCATTACTATACATTAATTCTACTGAGTGAGGTCCCCATCTGTATAACATCATTTAACTTTTTTTTTACCTCCTTTGCTTTTATTACCTCCTATTCCTTCAAATATAGTCACATGGGAGGTTAGAACTTCAATGTATGAATTTGAAGCGGACCGAACTCAGTTGGTTGCAGTCTCCTAACACAAGATAAATAACTATCTGATTGTGTCTGACCCCTTTCCTGGTAAGTGAGTAAACTGAACGATGAGCCACCCTAGTTGGTCAGTAAGAGAGTTACTAGAGCCAGGATTCTCTCATAAAAATTTAAAATGTCAGCAACATTAGTACCCAAAATAGAATTCCTGGTGGGAGGTATCCTTTATTCATGGAGAAATCCAGGATTACTAAAAATAAATATTTCCATATTACAATATGGAATGGAAGTCCAAGGCTCTTAAATGTGGTATGGGGTCAGCGAATGGCACATTGACACAATTATAGTCTGAACAGTTACGGTAAAAGGTGATGTGAGAGGTTTCCAAGGATGAAGCAATGCCCGAGGAGCTAGAATTGTATCTATTTCTCTATGTGAGAGCAATTTAGAGCACAGGATGCAAGTAGACAAATCAATCGCCATTGTTGTCGTTTAATACCAATAGGCAATTTTATGGAATATTCTTTAGGTAAATAAGATTATGTTCATTTAAAGCAGAAGGAGCTGCTTGACTCCTGAGAGCATACAGCACACCAGTGTGAAGTACACTGCCCTTCACATAGTGCAAAGTAAGATCTGGACTGTACCAAATGTAAATAAAACTCTCAAGTGATAATAATGGACAATAACAAACTTATGTTGACAAAACAAAATTTCCACAGCATTTTGGTATGCCATATAACATTTAACTTTCCCCAGATCAGAAGAATCCCAAGAGAGGCATTAATTTCTAAGAATAATAAGTATTTTCAAACATTATACATTTTCCATCCTTTCAATTCTCCCTTTGCTAACCTAATGGTTCAGTAAATGCCTATTTAGGGAAATAATTAAATCCCTTTCAAAATTTCTGGGTAGCATATTTCTTTCTCATTTGTTTTTTCCCTCAAGTTCTCTGTATTCATCTTTAATGTTGCTCTCCCCTATACAAATATCGTTTCAGAACTTTTATATCAGGACGTGAAATTTGTTAGCACCATGTATGAAAGTTAAAACTGCCACCTTGGTGATTAATCAAATTTGCTCTTAATGGGATTAATTCGGGTGTAAGTATGAGGAAGATTGTCAGGGTGCATGTCCCTCTTCGTGTTTGTCCCCAGGTCTTTTTTCCTCCCCGCTTGCTGAATTGAAAATGAAGCTGAGCTATAATCTTGCTTGGCAGATACTGGCTCCTTCCTTTGATAAACATCTAAAATGCTAATGAATGTGGGTACAGCTCTGAAAGAGCAAGCACAGGGTTTGACAAGAATCTGGAGGGTAAAAAGAAGAACTTTTTGACTTAAAAGAACTCTTTTTGTTCATATTCAGTATTGTTTCCTGGAGAAAAAATTTCCTCCACCAAAAAACAGAAAAAATTCTGCTACATCAAAATGCAGAAGCATGAAAAACTGATGAGCTTTCAGATTGTCCTCTTTTGCATGCAAATCATATCAGAAGTTCTCATTAGCATAAATGCATGAGCAACTCTAAATGCTTTTAATTTCCAATCTCAGCCAGCAGAGGAGTAATTTGTCACTGTCAGGGTGAAAATCTAAAAAGAAAAAAAGAGAGAGAGAAGGACTCCATGCTAAATTGGAATCATATAAATTTTTGATTTGCTAATTGACTGATGCTGCAGTTCAATCAGCTGCCTTGAAGGTGTAAATAATTCAATGTACAGTCAGAAATAAAAGCATAATGTGCCGCTACCGAAGAGGTATTAGTATTCCGTGCAGCAGGACATACTTGACCATGTCTTTTGCATAGATACCCTCTTTAGTCAAATTAGAAGTCTTCTGCAAACTACACTCATATAAGCCAATAAAAAATACCTTTCAGATACCCCAAGTTTTGCGAATAAGAGACATTAGAACTGAGGAAGCAGAACTCAGCAATCTTTAACTGTGAGCATCCCAGCAGGTTACAATCATAGCTTTTTGAACCACCTCCCTGTGATAACTCACTAATGAAATCATAAAGGGAAAGGAGGAAAAAGTGCCCAGGTAAAAATCTTATTCCTACTCCTGCTAACTTTCAATCAATCCTTTCCCTTAATCAACTGCGGTGTCACATGTAAAATGTATTTATTGCAAAAAAATCTCCTTGGGGCAGGCTTGATAGGGATATTTTAGAGGCAACTCCCTGTGGTTTATTTTTATCAGGTAGTTCTATACCTTGAAACATTTTAATTTACATTGTCAAAAAATTAGCTTATAAATATCTAGGAATATTGCAGGGCTGGGTGTATAGCTCAGTAGTAGTGTGATTTCCTAGCATCTGTGAAGCCCTGGACTCAACCACAAGCAACCCTCTCAAAATGGCTTAATTCAACCTCAAGTGGAACTCATGTGACTAAAGTTCCATCTTATCAGATCTGCATTTTGTCGTGTGTAACTGACAGTGAATTAATAATAATCTTAAAGAGAAAAATCAAGGAGCTGTGCTAAAACCATGCTCAGGGATTTTCATTACAAAAAGTTATTGAATTTGGTTCTAAGGTGAAAACTGACACTAGGAATTAAGTTTAAACTAACTGAGAAATGGTAAGGGCTATGTGTGTCAATGTTCAAGTCAATTTGTTTAATCTATTTTTTAGTTATGAGATACTGAGACCAGACCTAATTAATATGTGCATTTAAAATCTATAACAAACCACACAAGCCACTGGAAAAACTGACATGTACATAATAATCAAGTGTGCCTCCAAAGAAAGAGAATTCAAAGCTAAGTTTTATAAAATTAATTCAGCAATTAATATATAGCATGAAAAAATAAATGATGGTTATCTCTCCCTAACACTAGCTTATTGCTAGCCCTCATGCTAGATTCTAACTCAAATCCTATTTCTAAAAGTTTATTCTTCAACAAACCTTTGAATTATTCTAGAATTGCTTGGAAGTTTCATAGATCATTACTCTTTAATACCACAGAGACAAACAGAATAATTTTTACCTACTATGTGTTATGGGCTATTTTTTCTAAATGTCCCTACACTTCTTGCCTTTTTGTATATGTCATTGTCTCTCAGGAAACTTAGAACAATAAAACAAGAACAACAAAATGATGCAACTCTCAGCTTTTGAAATTAAAGTAAGGAAACTCAAGAATTTGAACTTTTGAACTTCAAAATCATTAGCCACTTGCATCATATTTATGTTAGAAATCATCAACCTGATTGAATGCATGGTCAATTAAAACCAGTTTTTTGTTTTGTTCTGTTTTGTTTTGTATTGTTTTGTTTTGTTTTCCTGGCCCGGACCAGATTAAATAACCAGAAGTTTGGAAAGAAACATAATAAGAGGCAAAACAAAGTGAGAGAATGAATTTTAATACACAAACAAACAATGACTGGGCTATGTGACAACAGAGCTTTGACTCACACCCTGCAGCAAGCTACCCACAAAGCAACAATTTACCTATTACATCAACCCAAGGAGCTGGTCTACTGTGTTTAGTAGTAATCCAGGAAGCTACACAATAACTTCTGTAACAGTAGACCTAAAATGTCCCGGGGTTTGATGAGTAACTGACAACTTCTCTAATTTTGTCCCTACTTTCAACTCCAGACCAACCGGAAAAAGCTAAAGAAGCACCCTATGAATAACATAGGATGCCCTCCTTCCAGATAGCTGCTTCCAGCTTCCCTATTCCGACAACCTCTAGTCAGGGTACAACAGGAGCACCCTTTTTCACTATGAAGATTTCTCCTCTTCTGCCTGTTTTGGGTCTCTGCCAGACTGTAAGTGATATGACCCACTACCTCGCTGTAGCAAGCTCTCAATGAATAGCCTTTGCATTTCTTGCTTAACTTTTCATTTACTTCCAGAAAAGCAAGCTAGAGTGCTACAGTGCCCAAAGGGAAGCCCACACCTCCAAGCAAGAGAGCACCTTCACTGAGAATCTGCCCAGGAGTGGTGAGAACAGAACATGACCAACTGCAGGCTGTTTTACTAAGTACATACCATTGGTTAGCCCACGGAGTCTCGAGCAACTAGAAAAAAAAATCCTTAACCCTCAATTAACCTTGCCCCAAGCTCTTCACCCTTCTTACTCTTGATAAAACTGGAATTTGCACAACCCACACCTTTTGGTCTACAGGAACACATCTCCCCATTTGGAGAACCCTTCGTGAGCAACTGCTCACAAAATCCTGAACTTTGACTGACTTCTCTTTGCTAAACCTCTACAAACCACCCTTTCCTTTCAAAGGCAGAAAATCTCCTCTTGCAGACATTTTACATAAAGGTTCACTCTTAACAGGGCCCCTCTTGATTTCCTTCCACATGGGTCTAGATGCTCCATGTCTGATTTTATGTCATTGTCATAACTCTTAATATCCTCATTTTAGAAAGGAGGAAATCCTGGTATGATAAAATCTCCTGGATGTAACTATCAGGACACACAACATACAGAGAAATTTTTCAAATAGATAAATATAATGTGGGGTTCCCTCACCTTGTTACCACTGACATTTTGGGCAGATGATTCGTTGCTTTTAGGAAGGGTGCAAAATGCAGTCCTGTGGCTCAGTGGTTACAGTGCCTGTCGTATAGTAAGGATGCAAAGAAATAACGAAGAAGAAGAGTCCTATATATAACCCTTAAAACTTTTCTCGTGGTTCCACCTTTTAAAACAAGCAGTTTTTCATTGTGTAGTTTGGAAAACATCAAAGAAGGAACATTTCAAGAGGAAAGAAAGATCACCTTTGTTTTCTCAGCAGCCACGTCACATTACTGGTTTGTATTGAGCTCATGATTAATTAAACTTTACTAGCCTTCTTTTACATAAATCACTTTGCTTCCTCAGACCTGCACTCATAAAGTTGATTTCTCAAAAGAATTCAAAGCCTTGTATTTAATCTGGGCTGAATTTCACATTCTTTGTTTTGGCCTTTCATTGTAAACTGGCAACTGTTTTCTTGAACTTAACTCTTTCACCCATCTTAAAAAACTATCTAATCCAGTTATTTATCCTCTTCAAACCAGGTCACTGTATTTCAATGCCAAAGTAGTGCTGCCAGCAAGAAGACTAAGGGTTCCTAGGGGTTCCTCACTAGAGCCCTCCTAACTTGGTGTGGTAGCACGTTCATAAACATGATTCTAAATTTTTCCACCAGCCAACTGTCACTGCACCTAGCCAGCTGCATGACCCCAGACAATTTGGATTGGTATTCTCTAGGGTGGTGTACATTTTGCCTGGCCATAAATTGCAGCTGTAGTTGCAAATTGTGGCTCTAGTCACCCACGTGATGATCCCCTCCCTACCTTTATACTGCTGAAATGAATGATGACCATAAAATGATTCTATACACAGAGAAAAATAAATTGGAGCTTAAGAATATCTTACCTCGAATACAGGGAGGGGGAGCAGGAGATCCCTTGGTGGGCCCTTGTCTGGGTTCATTAACAACACACATGAGTTAAATAATCCTCTCTCTTACTCCATAAGTGCCTGCTATAAAGAGCATTAAATTTGGTGCATATATGTAGGGAAACAGTTAAGGTTTGAGAGAACAGAAATAGTTCGTGCTAAATTATCTCATTTTAGAAAATCAAGTTTTTATCATGTACAGTTTTCTGGAATGAGGTCCCTGCACTGTAGCTTCTCAAAAGTTGCAAGCAGTAGTTGTGTAGTGACATAGGGAAATTTTCCTCCCAACCCACCATGTTATATTTTGGCCCTGGAGCATATAATTTCTTCCACCAGTAGCTTCCTTCTCTGTTTCCTTCAGCCACCTTGTTAACTGATGATTTTTCAGACTCTGAGAGCTCTGTGACCTCATCCAACCCCTTCTACTCACCAGGTTAGGCCCCCGTGGAGTTCTAAAAACAGCCCAATATGGTGGATGGAATATTTAGCATATGAAGTATCCCAGAAAATTTCACTGGCTTATTTCCTTTTCTGGTTCCTCCACTGGAGGATGAAATCTTTAAATACAGGAACTCCGAATAACTGTTTCTCACTTGTTCAGCACCATATATCTTACGTGCTGGACACTCAGTTAATGTTTGATGAATGCGTGAAGAGATGAAACTGCATTGACACACTTAAAACAGATGCTTTGTGACTTCTTCCCTTTCTTGGCCTTGAATTTCCTTTAAAATCATTGTTCTAAAATATCTTCCCCATTGGAATCTAAGTTTCCTGAATGGCACAAGCTTAGCAGGACTGAAGCTGGAGGTTCGCGTTCTCTCTGTCACCTAGTACCATTACACCATCTGTTCCGAGCAGAGAGCCTCTCTTTCCTTCTTCGCTCCAAACACAGCTATGCAGGATGTTTTTGTTGTCGTTGGCCCTTTTTGCAAGCCTCAGCTCACTCTGGGCATCACCCTCCAAAAATCATTTCTTTAAATTTGCATATTCATCATTATTTATGTTCAGCTCCTTTCATGTCTTGTATACGTCATTTTCCAGCCTGAGCCTGAGCTCCACAGTGCTGACACAGTCACAGGAGATTTTGCGTACAACACAACTTTCCTTTTTTATCAGGACTGTTTAGCAGCCTGTCGTGCACCTGTGTTGTCAGAAATTTATTAGTAGAAGACATAAGCTTTATTCTCTTAGATATGGCCTTTGGGCATAAAATAATACTGACTTTTGTTTTGTTTTATTTTTTTTTTTTTCCAGTACCAAGAATCAAACTCATGACCTCACATTTGCCAGGCAGGTGCTGTGCCGCAGAGCTAAATCCCTAGCCCCTCTGACAGTTTTTAATAGATATTTAAAATTACTTTCCTAAAACTTGTGACCAGTACTGTTATTCTTGACTATTAACTGTTTTTCACCAAAAGTTCATATGATTTCTAGGCACTTAGACTGTTTTTCTGATGTATGCAACTTAATGGTTATTTGTAAAATCAAGATGATAGAGACTATAGTTTTGCTTTGTTGATGTATTTTACCCAAATCATCAGTCTTTCTTCTTTTTTCCTTCATCCTTTTCTTCTTCCTATCTTTTCTTCTGTTCTTTCTTCCATTCTTTCTTTCTTGTGCTGGAGATCAAAATTAGGGCCTTGCATTTGCTATGCAAATACTCTACCACTGAGTTACACCCAAAACCATGCTTAAGTAATTTCTTACCTAGTGAGTGTGTCAGTTGCTCAACCTGTAAATCAGAGATAACTGTACCTACTCACATCAGCTTTATACTTCTCTTTCATAATAGTTGTTGAGAACAGGAGTTCTCAACCAGAGCCATTTTGTTTCCCAGGGGACATTTGGCAGTATCTGGTGACATTTAGATTTTTCACAACTAGAGAGATTTGCTAAAGACATGCAGTTGGAGGAGGCTCCTAAACATTTCACAACAAAGAATTATCCAACCTCAAAGGGCCAAGGTTAAGAAGCTCTGGCAATGTAAAACCTGTGAAGGCAAGTCATGTCAACCACAATGGCTACTGTATACCTGGTGCCTAGCCCTGTACATGGTGCATGGCGGGGATACAGTAAAGGTTCAAAAAAAGGGTAACTGAAGGAATTAATATAGTGCTAAGCAAAGGTCTACAGGCTGCCTGAATTCAAATGTCAAGAGGAGAATTACGAATGGTAAAGAAATCATAGACTGAAGCACACTTTTATTAACCATTGTTCAGTACCCTGTACCCAGAAAGGTTTCCCATTAATAAGAAAATAGAGAATCAAGTAACCAAGTAACTTCAAACATAAATAACCAATGGAAAACTAGGGAAAAATTAATACTGTTGGGCTGAGGGTGGAGGGAAGGAAGCTCTTATTTGTGGTTCTTTCTAAGCTCTACGGTATAAACATTTCCACCATGGATGTTTATTTTCATGATACCAACGTGATAATACTCAACTAGGAGTTGGGAAGAATTGCTTACACTCAGCTCTTATATGAGCTAGCATGCCACTGGCTTCACTCCAGTCCTCTGTTATCCTTGTAGCATTACATTTACACTGTGATTTACATCTTTCCTTCAGATGCCCTCACCAAACCCTGGTGGTGAAATATTCAATGTTAGACTGTATCAACTCTAATAATAGAATCAAAATAACTATGGTTGGCCTGTAGGTTCTTTGTGGGTACAAAAATTCTATAAAATATTTCTGCTCTGTGATTTAAAAATACTGTGATTTTGATTTGAGTCCTTTATTATCCTGATGGAAAATGTCAAAATTATGTTTAGCCAACGAGAATACCTTCAAACATGTTATGGTAAACTATATATGCTGACTAGTAAGAGTACAAATATAATGACGCATTAAACAGATAAGTGTCCTAAAAGTTATAAACCTCCTCAATTTAGTTTCCTTGGTGAGTAGTTCAATGAAAGAATCTGATATTACTTTGTTTTTATTTTGGAAATGTTGCAGAAATAGGAAGTTCATACCTTGGTTAATCATACTAATATGGAGACCTCCTCCCCCCCACACCCACAACATATCTTAATCAAATAAAACCTCATTTTGTTAATGCCATGAAAATTGTGTACATAATATTTGTTGTAAAAAAGATAAAATGGAAGAACTATTTTACTTTCTCTTCTCTAAATGCTATAAGCTTACAAATTTTAAAGCTCAAAAGAAATTGTGAACCATCAAGTTTATTAATTTCCTTGATTTTAAAAATTTGCCTGTACATTTCCCTTGCTTTTCCATTTAAACAGAATTTAACCAGTGTCGTGGACATAGTGGTGGTTGTGTACCTTGTAACCTTAGTGAAATGCCCAGAATTCTTTTCTATTTTTGTTTGGAATAAGAAATAACTATGGGAGAGTTAGAAGACAGAGAACAACCAGTAGCCATTATGTTCTGAAGGTTATATTTTTTCAATATATATAATTTTTAGGAATGCATGTTAATTTTACAAAATACAGTGGTACCTCTTTTCACAGAACTTAATTCATTCCTTGATTCTGGAAAAGATGGCCACATTCATGTTTTTGTACAAAAGAAGCCAAAGTTTTTTCAGCTACCAGAGTTCACAAACAAAAACAAAATTTTGCCAAACACTTGTTTGCAAACCAAATTATTTTTTTTCTATTTTTTTTAGTTTTTAAATTTATTTTAAAAAATAAAAGAAGGAAAACATATTAACAAACAGGCATTCATTTACAAAATAGCATAAGAACAGTACAAACATAACAGAGTTACAGACAAAGTTGTAGGAAATTAACCATGATTGTTGTATTACTTATTGGTATCTACGAAGTGGTTTCTCAGGAAAACAAATAGAGACATACAAGATTGATCAAACAAGTAATCATTAACTGTTCCTTTCTGTAGAGCAATAGAAGACAGTAGTACAACTATGTTAGCTATCCTGTATATACATACTTACATAATTTCCCCTTCTTTTCCTTCTCTTTTCCCATACCTCAGTTGCTCTTTACTTTTGAGCATTTTCCTTTTGTTTCACAATGTCTGTCATACCTCCTAGTTTTTATTCACTCTTTCAGGTCTTACACTAGTGAGACAATACGATGCTTACATATGCAGGTCTGATTTATTTCACTTCTGAGTATGGTCTCTAGTTGTGACCATTTATTTATAAAAGCCTCGAGTTTATCTTTCTTTATAGCTGAGTAATATTCCATTATATAAAAGTACCACAATTTTTTTTAATCCAGTTCTCAGTGGATGGACATTTGTGCAAACCAAATTGTTCAAAAACAAAAGTATCTGTGGACTGAGGTGCCACTGTGTTTTTTTATGATATGTTAATTTACACATGTAACATATTTTGATCATATCCATTCCCCCATTACATCCTTTTCACACCCATCCCCATATGTTTGATGGCCTAAATCAGTGGGGATGCACTTGTACCCATAGCTCCCTGATCCCTGCTTTCTCTCCTCTTTTGGCTCTTCTAGGCTGGGACAAGGTTCATAAGCCACTCCTTGGTGAAGAGTACCCGCTTTTTCTATAGATCCCCTTTGGAGTTCAGGCTGGAAGAAGTGAGAAACATCATAGATTCTAGTTTGTCCTCATAGATTCCAGAGTGTTCTGGAAGCACCTGACTTAGTCTTGGTCACTCCTACTTCATATATCATTTTTTGTTTCCAATTACCATCCCTACTGCCTTGCAAATGCAGGTCCCTCAGCAGACCCAGAAGCAACAGTCTTCCATGAACTTCAACAGTCCACTATGGGCTGTCATTCACAGTGAGTGAACCCTAACCAATACACTGTGTTTGTATCATTGTTGCTTCGTAATTGTTATCTCCCCTTAACATATAACCATATATATATATAATCTGTTGGAAAACTCGCTTGAGCTCTAATTGATATAGCAGATTTTTATAGGTGCTGCTTCACAGAGGTTCTAACCCTCTACTCTAAAGCAATGCATACCTGTGCTTGGCCCATATCCCTTCATCCTTCTGCAAAGCAAACCTGTATTCAATTTCAGGTGTTCCATCTCTCCAGGCATCTCTTTACCAGACTGGCATCCTTAGTCATATGAATGTGCTTGGCTCTCACCTGAGCGAGGACAGATGTGTTAAGAAGTCAGAGCTCCAGAAATGATCCTCAAACAATTACAGACAGCAAGCAATGGATAAGTTCCCCAGTTCCTTACCCTTCTTCAGGATAATTCTGAAGTCTTTTTCACCCAATTTTAGTGAGGCGCTCCCCTCCACTGTCCTCTGTGATGTGCTGCTTATTACAACACATTTTATTTTCTCTCTTCCCTTTCTTGTTCTTTTCCACAAGTTTGCAGCACTTTTCAGATCATCACCCAAAACTCTCAGAATCTGCTTTTGCTGAAACTTAAACCAATACAACCTCTAATAGTCTCTGTGTTTTTTTAAAAAAAAAGATTGTATTTAAAAAAAAAATACAAAAATACAACAGCCATTTTTTTGAACATGGTCTCGCTGTGTTACCCAGGCTCTGCCCTCAATCTCCTGGCTCAAGTGATCCTTTGACCCCTCTATGTCAGCCTCTAGAGAAGGTGAGACTACAGGTGCACGTAGGAGCCATCTTGGATTTCAAGGTCATTATTTCATCATAGTTTCTTATAGAAAATTTAAGACAAATTTCCCAATTTTGCAAAGATCTTCTCTCACCTGAGGGAGGACAGATGTGTTAAGAAGTCAGACCCATGATCTATGTCTCATCCTTGCATGCTGACTTTAGAATTACAGAGGCACTCAAGCTTTTTACAGGTATAGAGTGATAAGGGCATCACTACCTGCTGTAAACCAGAACTTGCCAGGGTGGTGAGAGTCATGTGGAAAATGAAACACGTAAGTGTCCTTGTCTCCTGCTAGGTAACAACCAAACCTATGGAAAGGCTGAGTAAGCAAAGTCAGCTTGAATTTCTACTTTCACAATATACCCTGTATCATATTTTTGTAAACATATTTTTACTTGATTTACCTATCTTTTTTAAAAAAAATACTATCTTTGTCAAAAATAGTTGTTTCTGGTAACTGAGTTCTTATTCCAAATAGATAACAAAAGTCAAAATCGTTCATCTATTTCCTTTCAGTATTACCAAGAATATTATTATCATGGAGAAGTCCCTAATGAGGGCTAGTATGTTAGTCAGCTTTGTTAAATACTTGAGATAATCAACTGACAAAGTAAAGGCTTATTTTCACTCTCAATTTTGGAGATTTCAAACCATGACTGGTTATCCCTGTCACATTTGGGCCTTGGAGAGATAGCAAATCATGCCAGGTGTGGCAAAGGAAGGCTATTCAGATGTGAAAAAGACAAGAGGAAGGAAGTGGGGGTCCCAATGTCCTCCCTCAAAAGTACAACTTTAAGGACCTAAGTTCCTCCCACCAGGCCTCGCCTCTTAAAGATTCTACTACCTCCCAGAATTACCACAGGCAGCTGACCAAGCATTCAACACAGGGACCTTTGCGGGACACTTACCCAAGCCATAGTAGCTAGGTTTGAGAGAAACACTTTGGGATAATAACAGTATATACTCTTCAAACGTTTATTCGTTATTTGCTTCTTGATTTCTCTTTTTGAGCAAAATGACAATTGTCATACTTTTATTATACTAATAGAGGATAAAAGAGGAAGAATTGGTCACAAGGTAGTTGATGATCCAGAAAATATGGTTAGGTTGGGGAGCTCTGCTTTGGAGCGCAAATAACAACATAGCCCAAGTGAGACAAAGACTCCCGTTGAGAGTGGACACCCCAACTGTAGATGAAATATTGAAATCATCATTCAACAAACCAAAAAATACTTTCCATGTAAGTAGAAGGGAAGTTTTCTTGTTTTCATCACATTCTAGCAGAAGCAATTAGCAAACTTATATTGGAAGCCAGAAATTGGTAAACCAAAGCTATCAAATGCTTATTTAGATAAAAAGAGTGATCATAAATGTTGATTCTGTTTCTTAAAAGAGAGATTCTGACATTCTTTAAATTCCCCTGTCTGTAAGTGTGTTCGTTTGGGGTTATATTCGAGAGGGGAAACAATACAATACAAGACACATAGTTTATAAGATTATTTACAGTAGTCACCCAAAGAATCATATACAAGAGAGTGCAGGAAATCTATCCACACACTATAGCCCAAGGAATCCAGCTGAGGGCCTGGATCCCATGATAATGTCCTCCATGAGTGCAGCTGAAGACCAAGAGCTCATAGCAATGCCTCCCATGAGTCCATCTGGAGGTATAGGGCCCATAACAATATCTCATGCAGGCTTGTTTCATGGATCTGCCCTAGGAAGGCCCAAAGGTCAGTGGTGGAATCTAGTAAGTCTGTGCCAGCAGGATGAAGGATGTGTGCTAGTAGGCTGAGGGATCTGCACTAGAGCCAGGAAGTACTGCAAAAACTAAGAACCAGAGCTCCCCCAAAAGGTACCACAGCCATTCTCAGCAACAGTGAGGTCCTAAGCTCCTCTGATGATCAGAAAAGCTAAGTTCCCATCAAGAAAGCCAATGTGACAAGCTTCTTCAGGCGACTGAACTATTCACCTTCATCCCCTCCAGAGCCAGGAAGAGATGCTCAGAGTGAGGACCAGAGCTCCCTCAAGATGAATCGAAGCTATCCTCAGTGCCAACAAGGTCTTGAGCTTCTTGGAGGATGAAAACAGCTAAGTTCGTGCTGGAAAACCAGCATGACAAGCTCCTCCAAAAGAACCAACAGCTCCTTACAGCTTCTGGCAGCTCCCAACAGCCTTTTGTCAGCTCCCAACAGCATCATCTCAACTCCCAGCAGCCATTTCTTCTTCTTCTCCAGTTCTGCCTCTTATGCTGCTGGCAACAGTCCCCAGGTGGGCCTCCCACACCCAGTACTACGTGATACACGTGCCATAGTTTCTCCATTGCTGCTTTAGAGTCTTAACTCAATGGCCAATTGTAATCATGAACATCAAAAACACTTTGCGTAATGTGAAAGTGAATTTTGTTTTGCAAAAAGAGAGAGAGAGAGAGAGAGACAAGGAGAGAGATTCCAATACAACTGGAGAGCACTTAGTGTAAAAGAATTACTTGGGAGATGCCCTTGTAATTATTCCAGTTTTAATTTATAGTATCCATTTATTATTTCCACTGTTTTGTTTTCTGATGAAAGCTTTATGCTCTGCAGAAATTTGGTGCAATGAGGCAAGTCTAGTATTATTCTTTGTTATGCTGGGTAAGTATCCAATCTGTTTCTTTATTTATGGTAAGCTATTGTTTTAGATGATTCTTAGAATTTCTGTAACACTATGGCTCACTCTTGCAGAAATGCATGTAGCTGTTTTTGTTTTCTAAAAAAATGAAAGATAAAATCATGTAATATGCTGCTCTTGCAAAAAAAGTCATTAAATTATGCTAGAAGCAAAATAGTTGATCTTTGCCATGCTGTTGTATATGAGTGCTAATTTCCCATAAAGCATTGTCCTATCATAAATAGAAAGGCCTTTCTTTGATGCCAAAGGGCAGATGACTTTGATTATGCAGCAAGATGACCTCTATTTCTTTAAAGGATCTGTTTAAGAAAAACACGTTTATGGCTTTTTTTTTTTTTTTTTCAGGAATGCCAGGGATATGAGCCTTCCTTGGGCAGATTTAATTGTAACAGTAATTAGATGATCATCTCATTCACTGATTAATTATAGAATCATTCAATGATAGGGTTGAAAAGGACCTTGAGAAATCAGCAGAGCCAGTATCTATGCTCTTTGTGGGGACCACATATAAACTATTCTAGACCCATGGAAAACTGTCTTATTTTAAATTTTATGAAAAAGTTGCATCCAGAACCTTCTTTCATGACCTACTACAGAAATGAGAAAATCCTTTCACTATTCCCTTTACTTACCATTTTCAGAGTACCCTGAGAACACATCTGATACCACTCCCAGTCAGACCCTATTATATTCTTCCCCCCAAGAACTGTTCCCTGTCTATGTTAAATACACCCACTGCTTCTAATATATAAGCAGCAGCCTTCTTTTTCTTACTTTTTAATTGCATTACTTATTCCAATTTTTCTTAAAATGTTCCATAGTTTCTGTTATTTCTGGGACTTTTGCTTTGAAAATGTAAAGCTATGATGAATGCAGAATGAAAGAATAACCTCTGACAAAACCTACCCCATGCCAATTTATGCAGCACAAGAAATCTGCTGTAATGGCCATTCTGCCCACCTCCAATGGCAGTAAAAGAGTTCAACTTTACCTAACAATTCTACTTCTAATTGTTACAATTGCATGTGCTATCAGTGTGCATGATTTATAATTTCAGTATCAGTTATATATTGGACTCCTAAGAATTTATCTGGGTACAAGCAAATAAAATGTCCCTAATGTTAAGTAGGGTTTTAAAAACTGGGCTTATAGTATGTTGTTGCTGCAGATAGTGACAATGATAATGATAATAGTAAGAAAGTGTATGTATTTGCACTTTTACTTGCATCAGTAATTATGTTATTCTTGTAAAAATTAAAGTGTTACAATACATGGCAACTATCCTATCAAATCCTTGCATCGTGCCCAGAAATTGCTAGTTTATCCAGTACATTCAAGGAAAAGCAACAACAAGTGCAGTATGATTAGAGGGAAAAAGAAAACCGAGCAGATTATTCAGTGGAAACAGAGATGAAAGCATTTAGGCAGTGTAGGTCCCTATCTCACAGGGTAAGACCTTCAGCTTTTACATTGAGTAAGATGGGAAGCCACTGGAGAGATTTGAGCAGAAGACTGACATGATTTGACTTTAGCGCTTAAGCATGAACATTGTGTGTCTAGAATTCAGAGAGGACAGGCCAAAATTTGGTGCTTCATGCCCCAAGACTGGGTGAGATCATCAACAGGGTCAGTATATTTAGATAAGAGCTGAAAGAAGTTCAATGTTCAGACATCAGAGAGATGGAAAAGTAAAGAGATTAACAGGAGAAAAACCAAGGAAGTGGATTTTCTCCAGGAAAAAATTCTTTTCAAAGTATTTCAAAGAAAAGGGATTGATTACCTTGTCAAGTGACCCTGATGGGTTGAATAACATCATGACTGAGAACACAGCATTAGATGTATGAACCCGGAAGTTATGCTTGATGCTGACAAAAGCAAGTTCAGTGATTTGGTGAAACTGAGTTCAAGAGGATGAAAAAAGAGAAACTGGAAATTCCAAATACTCTTTTGAGCTTCGAATAATGGTGAGCAGAGCTCTGGGATGGTAACTAGAGGAAGATGTGAAGTCAGCAAGGATATTTCTTAATGAAAGAAATCATAACATACAAATGAAATTAACCTAGAAGAAAAAAAGGAAGAATTCAATTACCCAGGACAGACAATAAGATTGCCTGAGCTGTAAATGAACCCATGGAGGGTTTGAGCTACATGTCAAGAAAGAGACAGCATTTAGATAGCCAAAGATATAGTCAGGGATTCTATTTAAAATTAACAAATCATGGTCACAAGCATACAAAAGAAGTATATTTCTACATATGGATCAGCTGAGATGAGATTGTAAGAATGGAAGTTCAGAAAGCACATTATAGATGTGGAATACCAAACATTCAAAATTTACTTTTCAGTAGGAAAAATCTGAGATTAAGGTGAGCTAGATAGCAAGTTATTCCCATTGTAAAGGTTGTGCTGAAAATATATATTGAAATTGATGAACAGAGATTTATCACTTGAACAGGATTTTATTCTACCTACACATTGTGAAGTTCAGTGAAGCAGGACCACTGTCACCATTATAAGGATAAAATGTTTAGGCTACTAAAGATCACAGTGACTAATCTGAAAACAATAATATGCAACATAAGAACCATTGTTGAACTCCTACCACCTTGTATGGTGAAGCTCTGCATCACTTACAATTTTTTTAAATTATTTTTTACTGTCTTTAATTGTTTGATCAATCTTACATTCTTACACCTGATAGACTGAGCAACTTGGTTGAAGATAACAGTATGTAATGTAGCAACCATTGTTAATTCCTCTCATTTTGTTTCGAGGTCATGTATGATTTTTGTTGTTTTCATGTTTTGTTTGTCTTCATTGTTCTTGTTTTGTTAGTTTTTCTTCTCTTTAAAATAAAAAATGATTCATTCATTTACCCAAAGTTACAAAGATTTTAACCATGAAATATTAGTCTAAAAGACTAAAAATCTGTATTCAAATTAAGAATTCTGATGCATGCTGCAATTTTCAAAATTTCAAATAGCAAAACATTTCTTTTAAAAAACCTTTTAATTGGAAGTAAAATTCTAATACAGAGAATCGTCTCTACAAACCAATCCTCCTAGAGGGGGAAAAAACTAAACTTTAAACAAAATGCAGTAGATAGCTGAGAATTCTGAGCTGTAGACATAAGAAGTTTAATGTGGAGTAGAAAAAACTTGAAGAGAATCAGTAACTACTGGTATGAATCTGAGATTATCTCACTTCTTGTTTTTCTTTTCCTTTTCCTTTTTTTGTGATTTGTTTGTGTGTTTGTTTATGGCATAAAGCATAAGGTACAGGTGAGGACAAGCCCAACAGAAACTCTGATGCCTTCTCACTAAAGAAACCAGAGAGAAGATCCTAAGTGGTCACTGGGGAATGAATGGGCCATGAGAAGGGGGCCCAGGATGCACACACCTTCATTTTGTGCAAAATCACATACATGAAACAGGATCACAACTGTACGGTAAAATGTCAAAAAGTGGATATGAGATTTACAGAATCATCCAAAGAAAGCCAAACAGCCCTCAGATCTGAGTCTACCTGGATTGGTAAACTAATTAAATGAAAATAATATTTTCCATAACAGAACCCAGATCTAGAAAATATAACATTCACTATATGCAGCATAGAATTAATTAATCAATTAATCAACATACAAAGAAATGGGGGAAATGTGAGCTATTCTCAAGATAAACACACAAACATTAATTTTGAATAAACTAAATTTTGGAATTATCAAGTGAGCACTTTTAAGTAGCTACTGTAACTACATTTCTACAGATTGTTTTTTAAGTACTCAAAAGTACCTCAAAATGAATTTTAAAAAATACAGACATTTAAGAGAGAAAAAATTCTACAGGATAAACGTCATATCAGAGGGAAAATGAAAGATTAAAAAGCCTACATGTTTGAAGATAGAGCAAGATAAATATTCTAATACGTTGAGCAGATAGAAATAAATAGATCCTCAGGAAGCTGTATAAAAGCATCAAAGTCCTAAAAATATTATAGGAGTCCAAAGAGAAAAGAGACAAAATAAGGCAAAAAAAAATGCTCACATTTACAATGACCAAAATCTTCCCAAGTTATATGAAGGACATAAAGTTAAAGCTTGAAGTTTAAAACATTCCCCCAAAAGATACATTAAAAAACATGTCTAGATACACTACAGTTCAAATGCAGCATATAAAAGATATGTAGGAAAACTTGAAAGTAGTCAGAAAAATGGGAAGCAGAAAATGTGCCACCCTTACAGGAAATCACTGCAAATAACTGCAGATTCCTCATTAGTAACCACTGAAGCCAAAGACAGAGAACCAATGAAACAGTGAAATTAAATTAAATGTAAAATTCTTTACCAAGTAAAAAAACCTTCAAAACTGAAACAGTAATGATATTTTAGGACACAAAAACTATGTCACCAGTGGATTGTTACTGTGAGAATTTCTTAATACATTTTCTCAGGCTTAAAAGAAATGTATCCAAAGAAAAATTTGGATTTAAAGGAGCAGACTAAAAGCATCATAAATGGTGAACATATCACATATATATGCAATAGAATACCATTTGGCTGAAAAAGGAACAAAATACTGATATATGCTACAAATGGGTGAATCTCAAAATAATTATACTGAGTGAAAAAAGACAAAAAGTATGATTCCATTTTTAAAATTCAAGAAAATAAGAACACTTCCCAGGGACAGGGCTAGAGGAAAAGATGGATTGAAAATGGCCAAAAAAAAAAACATTTTGGGGTGGTGGAAATGTGTCATATTTCCTTCTCGGAAGTGTTAATCTGTGGGTATACATAAAGGGGAAAACCACATCAAATTAGTGATTAAAATATGTGGGCTTTATTGCATGTAAATGATCCTTCCGTAAAGTTGGGAAAAGCTAGTAAAATACCTTGTTCAGGACTGAAAGTAGTCCAGTATAGCTAAGATTATAAGAATATACTTAAGGAACCTCAAAAAATAACCCAAACAGGGGCTGGGAATTTAGCTCAGCGGCAAAAGTGCCTGCCTGGCATGCACAAGGTCGTGAGTTTAGCTCCCGGTACCGGAGAAAAACAAAACAAAAAAATAACCCAAACAAATAAGTATAGATGAGAGGTGTTCTAATTTTGCTCAGCTGTGCAAACAAAATAAAGCCACATGGCTACAACTTGCCACATCAGTGGTTGACTGTTTTGGCTCGGCTTTTACTCAGAAGCTCCATTCAGTTTATATTTCCAACAGGGACACTGTGACCATGACTCATTCTTCAATTAGAATCACCAATGTGAGGAGAGTAAAAGCTAACAGACTTGGCATCATTTTCCTACAAGGGGAAAAAAATCTCAGAAAAACAGCACTTCTATCGAGAGTACAGATGTTAACTTTATTAAACTGCAAACATTCTCCTCCCCCTCCTCCCTTTCCACATTTTCTGGGCAATATTTCAGCTAATAAATGATCTATTTCATACTTGTAGCCAGACAATTAAATGTCTCAAACATCTGTAATGAAATTGAAATTACAGTGGTAAACTCCAGCTTCCTTTGGATTTTTAAAAATGATTTTTTTTTCCTTTTGCAGAGCTGTTTATATAAACAAAATATCTTTGCATAAAATGTTAACTTGTATTAATTAAAACAATGTCTCTTAAAGAAACAGTGGCCAAGCATCAAACAACTTGAAATTTATTTTAATATGCTTTTAATGTGCATTCTTCTGGAAAAGGCCAAAAAGGGGGGCGTTTCTAGTATCTATAGCAGGTAGAATTCAGTTTTCACTGGTCAAGCAAATTACTGTATATTGATATGCTAATTAAGTCCTTAGTACATATTACTCATATCTAGTGTGATGTATAAATCTTGCTAATGAAGAGGATAAAAATAACTTAAAGAAAGAGCATAAAGTAACTAGCAAAAATATTGTGATGTTGAACATGACATAGCAGAATACATCATTGTAAATCTAAGGCTGTTGTTGTTTTCCTAGCTATAATGTCTTACTCTAATAATCAGATCAATTATCAATAAAAAATTTGTACTGCATAGATATGGCTTGGGAATAATTTAATCCTACTTTGTAATTTGTGCAAATGTTCCATTGTAAGAATAATGGGATTGGATTACAGTTAGAGTGGTGTGGGTGCAATTATCCTGAGGTGGCAGTATAGATAGACATGAAGAAGACAAAAATTACGAGGCCTGACATTATCCAAATCTGAGAATCTCTGCCCAGGTGTAAGAATAAGGCCAAAAGAAAAAGAGCAAAATAAAAGACAACTGACCATATTAATTCATACTAATCTTAGTCTGGTTTAGCAAGGCAATGATTGAGAGCTAGGAATATAGTAATTTAGAGAAAACGGTCTTCCAAAATGCTTGAGATTTCCTTCACAGAAACTATAAGTTTTAACTCCACAATTACAATTTTTAAATTTATTTTAAAAATAAAAGAAGGAAAACATATTAACAAACAGACATCCATTTACAAAATAGCATAAGAATAATACAAGCAATAGTGAATTACAGACAAAGTGGTAAGAAATTAACAATGATTGCTGTATTACGTATTGATATCTTCAAAGTGGTTCCTCAGTAAAACAAATAGAGACATGCGAGACTGATCAAATAAGTAATCATTTGTTTATGCTGCAAACTCCTAATTATCCTCCAATATCTAATTGTCTTCATCTCCTGCTATACCAGAATTCCAGTTTTTTCACTGCCATCCTCCTTTTTTTCTTTTCTGCTTGCTGGGATGCATGCACAGGAGCTGGATCTGAAGCAGGTATTTTTGCAGAAAGTGACCTTGGAAATGGTCATACCACAGAGGAACAGAAAAAAAAGAACCTGGGTCTGTCCCTGCAGTTCTCAGGAAACAGGCTCACTGAAGCAACCCTATCTGCCTGCATACAGTCTTTAGGGCGAAAGAGAAAAAAACTACTTTTTTTGAGCTACTTTTATTAAGCATTTACTCTTCATTTTAGCCAAATTTAATTCCAGTTGATCAAAAGCCTACCAGGTATGATTACCTCAATGAGAGAGTAGACTGACAGGAATAAATTTCAGAAAAAAATACTCAATGGGTGGTTTTACTCTTTGGGGAGGGACAGAATGTGAGAACAAAGAAAGGTATTGGGCTCTTTAGTAGAAACTGGGATAGTGAGAGAGGAAAAGAGGAGTGTAAAAGAGAGGGGAAAATCCCAAAGGCAAGTTTCTGGGATCTTCAGGTACACTGAGACAAGAAAAAGCCATGAGTGAATATCTGTTCCTGTGCCCCTTTCTTCTTTCCCGCAGGTACTTTGAACACATTTCCAAGGTATTGTGCCTTAAAGTTGTATTCATTCAATACAGAATGATGGCCACTGTGCACTACTGCACAAGCTCATAAATATGCATTTGTGTTAGACAGCTGATCTGAAGTAGTAGATTCTGCTAACAGAGTGGCTGGGTTTGGATCTGCCATCTATGTCTGTGTGATTTTGGACAAGTTACTGAACCTTTCTGATCATTGGCTTCCTCACTGTAAAACAGGTTAATAATAGCATAAATTATTAACAACTGTTTTCCATGAAGTGCTTAAATCCCAGCATTATTTGATAATCAGCAGAAGAATTAAATTCATGGGATACTGTTATTTCTGTTGTTGGCAAAACAACTTTCTCCCTCTCCTATCACCTTTTCCCAACAGAAAACTGTAGCCCCCAGAGGCAGAAACAGCCTATCCAGAGCAATCTGAGCCTCCAAATGACTGGGAAAGGCTGTCCTTCAACCAGGGCCCCAGGAATTTGCATGAGCAAGAAATGAATGCTCACTCTGTTTATTCACTGAGATATAGAGGCTTGTTTACATGCTACCCGGTGATTCCTCTGGCTAATTGTACAATATTAGCTGCTAAATTTGCTATAACAAAGTAACACAAAGTGAGAGGGAAGGAGAACAAGAGATGGAAGGAGAGGTAAGGAAAAAGATTTTTTTAAAAAGAGAATCAAAGAAAAAATGAAAACAAAAATTTTTTAAATAGGAAGGGGATTCAAAGTTGGAGATAACAGAGAGGAACAGGACAGGAAGGGGACAAAAATTTAAAGTATATTATGTACATGTACAAACTCCCCACAATAAATGTAGTTATTATGTACTGAAAACATGTACTAATAAAAAGTACACTAATTTTAAAAACTGCAATGTAACTGTTTTATAATCCTGGAGGCCAGCAGTCTGAGATCAAGGTTACAATCATGTTCCTCTGAAAGCACAAAGAAAGGATTTGCTTTAGACATCTCTCCGAGCTTCCAGGAGCTCCTTGGTTTAACACAACATAACTCCAATCCTCACATGAACTTTCATTTCACAATGCTACGTAAGATTATGTGAGAATTTTTGAATCCAAACTTCCCCTTTTTGTAAGCACTGTAATTATATTGGACTAGAACCCATGCCAATGGCCTCACTTTAATTTGATTTCCTCTTTAAAGACCTTATTTCCAAATAAGGTCACATTCTGAGGCACTGGTAGACCACATCTTAGGATCGGTGCACTTCCCCAACCTAATACTGATAGAACATTTTTATCCGTAACACTAATATGATAGCTAACTTTTGGCCTTCTCCTCTGTGCTTAAATCTGCAAATGAACAGATTGTGAAATGTCAGAAATGAGCCCTGTCCCATTTTTCCCTGGTTATTGTTGAACTAGACAAAGGCCCAGGCTCTTAAATTAGATGATCTCCTATCAAAGCTATTAGTCAGCTATATTTTACTGTGCATATGAATGGATAGCCCCAATTTTCTCTTCACTATGCATTTATGCACACATACTTGTAAGTCTTTTGGTGATGTGGATCTGTCATTTCTGGTTACTTAAATTCCAATGAATCATGAATAAGATTCTGAGAAATAAGTAAATATTTTAGAACAATATTAATGACCATATTTTATATCTGTTATAGCAAGAAACAAACTAGCACTTTATTTCTATACAACAATAATAAAGGAATACAATTCTAGTTTTAAAACAAAAAAACACTTGATGTCAATATTAAGACTATTCGGCACTTGGGAAGCCGTGCAATGGGGAGCACCAGCATTCAGGCCGGCCCCCAGCCTCGCAGGCACCTGGGAGGAGGGGTCCTGGCACCCGGGAAGCCACGTGGCAGAGAGTGCCGGCCTTCAGACAGGCCCTCTGCCTCGCAGGCGCCTGGGGGGAGGGCCTCTGGCACTCAGTAAGCTGCAGGGCAGCTTGTGCTGGTGTGCGCCTGCCCTCAAACCAGCCACCACCGCACAACTGAGAACTACCCTGGCACAGAGAAGCAATGACACAATTGGCCCACCACACAACAGCTGCGGAGGCCTGCCCTCGGATGTGCGTGAATCATTCCTATGTGGAGAAACCCCTGGGAATGCATGCCACACAACAGGTTGCTCTTGCCCCTGCCATTGAGAACCAGAAAGGTCCAGGGTCAGCGGAGGAGCCACTGCTAAAGAAGGACTTGGAGAATGTGAGAGTACAGTCTAAGTTCGAGGAGTCAGAGGTCTAGTGGACTGTCATCATGAGAGCCATTCGGAAGCTGTAAACCAGGAGGACCTTGTGCAA
>NW_004955439.1:6636076-6664400 GCF_000276665.1 Chinchilla lanigera
GCAGCCATTGATGTTTTCCTACTAATCTGTCCATAACTCTGTAATGTTTGTATTGTTCCTATGCTATTTCATAAATGGATGTATGTTTATTATTATGTGTTTACTAGAACAGCCATTGAGAATAGTTAATGATTATTCAGTTGGTCACTCATGTATAGCTCTATCTATCTTCTTTAGAAGCCACTTTGAAGATACCAAAGTATAGTACAGTGACTACTGATAATCTCGTACCTCTTTTGTCTGTAACTCACTATTATTTGTCTATTTGTTTTCCTGAGAAACTATCTTGTAGATAACAATATGAAAAACAATAACCATTGATAATTTCCTACCACTTTGTCTGTAATTTGGTAAGCCCACCCTATGACTATGCTATCCTTCTTTTACTCTTTAATTAAAAAATAAAAAATAAAAAAAAGAAAAAGACTATTCAGCCAGGAGTGATGGCACAATCCTATAATCGCAACACTTGGGAGCCTGAGGCAGGAGGATCACCATAAATTTGAGGCCAGCCTAGGCTACAAAGTGAGTTCAAGGCCAGACTGAACTGTACAGTAAAATCCTGTCTCTAAAATACACAAAAAATCCAAAGGACATTCAAATACATAAAATATGCCAATGTAACCAACAAAAATCAAGCAGCACACAATTTTAAATGTCATTAGACACCTTTTGCATTTGTGCCATGTTCAACGTTTGATATCCATTACAAGGCGTGAAGGAAAAAGGATTTCTGGAAACTGTTTATTCACATATTCTTTCTTGTTCACATTCATAACTTTACAGTGAAGTTTCTTCTCCAATAAACTGCCTTTCTTACAAATTGATCATAGATTTACGATAGTGTATTATCTAAATGTCCATATTTGAAACATTAAATACTTGCAGGAAAGCTTCCTTTTTCTCTATATTAACTTGTATTGAAAACCAAAATAGCTCAGGTAACTGCCTTCCCTGCCTGCAAACCAAGGACGAGGCTGACCAACAGCTCATTCCTGTAATTCACTTGTTAAACGTCAAGATGAAGAAAATTCAGGCCGTAGGCAGGCTATTGCATGGAACCATCACATTTGAAGTCTAATAACTTTTTTGGAAGCACAGTAAAAGAATAGAAAACCATTTTTATTTGAATAAAATCTACTTTCACAAAAACAGAATTACCAAACTACTTCAAAGGCTATTTAGTGAATACCCCAAGGATGGATTTTAGTTTAAAATTTAGAGAAGGACTCAAAACAACTGTTCAGATAGAAAGACACAAAGCATTCTACTTACAATAAGAAATACATTACAGAAAAGAAAGGCCAAAAAATTACCATACTTGATTGTTGATTTGTTAAAAATAGCCGGATGAAAATGAGACATTTTCAAGTATGGAAAATTTTTTCAAGAATACAATATACAGACTAAAACAAGCAAAAATTCTTAACAGTACATGAAACACCACTCATATTTAAGAACTATCTTTCTTTTATTGCTTCATTCTTTCTGCCTACAGACATATGCAGCTCTTCTAAAGAGTTTCTCTTTTCAGTGAGATAGTTTTGATTTTCCTATCATTGTTCTATTTTTGTTATCATCACAGTTTTCAAGTGTGATGTCCATACTTGCTGTTTTCATTTGCTCCTCATCTAAGTCTTCCGTAGTCCTTAGTGATAAAATTTCTGCAGCTGCTCTCTTTTCAGCACACCACTCCCCATAGCTTTCTCTCAGGACTCCTTCCTGACATTGTTGATGTTGGAGCTCTTCTCTTAGTTTGTACCTTCTTTCTCTCTCCTTTCCTGGTTCTTTCAACAGGCCTCTAATTATACTTCTTCATCCTCTTCCACTGTTATGTCTTTGTCTCCTCACTCTCTTACTATAGACATTTCTTCTGAGGGTCTATATTGAGTTATATTACCTTTTTCCTGTCTCTACTAGATGATCACATGCACCCCAAATTTATATTTCTGGTTTCTAACTCTTCTTACACAACAATACTTTATCCAAGTATTCTACCAATACTCAAACTTGATGTGATAGTAGCCCTACTGCCCTTTGGCTTCTGCCTCACCATGCTTCCATTTAATCTTGTAGTTCCCATTAATAATATTTTTCTCCATCCACAGATGAAAAATTTGACTCACTACCATTGTCCAGTGTAGATACTTTACCTTTACCAGCTCAGCTACTTTAGACAAATTCTGGTTTTATTCAGTGATATACTCAGGAGCATACTGTGCAATTTTTAACCACACAGCAGGTTTTCCAGGTTAAAGATATAAAATCAAACACACCAAGCATGATCTTTATCTTTGTTGATCATTGATTATTTTATTAATATCCTAGTAGGTTTTAAAATAAAATAAAACTTGTAACTTTGATGTAAATAATGAAGGATATGTATATAGGGCTGCTAGAGCAAATATTTGGGGGATTGAAGTAAGAAACAATATCACTGAGAGATGAATGAAGTAGAAGTAGGACTGCGGGTGAATGCTAGAGGAGAGTCGGGATAGACTGGCTGGCTGACTTTCCACCATCCCAGAAACTTTAGCCAGGACTCAGGACAATTAGTAATATTGAACATAACAAGATTAAGGTTGTCTTAATTTATTCTTTTAGTTCTCCCAGTCCTTACACAACCAATAGATTATTGTGATGGTTAATTTCAAATATCAACTTGACTGGGCCATAAGATGCCCAGATATCTGGTCAAGCATTATTCTGGAAGTTTCTTTAAGAGTGGTTTTAGATGAGATTAACATTGGTAGACTGGATAAAACAGATTGCCTTCCGTAATATGGTGAGCCTCATTGAATAAGCAGAAGGTCTGAAATGAACAAAAGGGATGAGCCTTCCCCAAGGAAAGATGGTTCTTTCTCCCTGAAAGATTTTTCAATGGGACAATGACCTGAAACCAAAGAACTACTTCTTCCTGGGTCTTCACCTTGCTGGTCTTCAGAGCAGAAACACACCATCAGCTTTCCTCATCCTCAGACTTTCAAACTTAGAATGAAACTACACATCAGCTCTCCCAGGTCTCTATTTTGCCAACTCACCTTGCAGATCTTGGAAACTAATAACCTCCATGATCAAGGGAGCCAAGTCTTTCCTTATAATAAACTCTGTGTGTCTGTGTGTGTGTGTGTGCACGCGCGCGTATATCTCCTTTTGTTTCTGTTGTTCTGGAGAAGCTTGACTAACACAGTTAAAGAAGATTTCTAGTGAAATTTCCTAATGTAATCTCTGCAATTGTATTTATGTTAACCCACTGAGAATGAGAAAAGTGAATTGAGTACCTGCTGACAGTGAGTATATTTATAGGCCTTTTGTTTTCACTGGGAAATCGTATAAATTTATAAAGATAGAAAGTGCAACTTGGTACAAACAAAGTAAGGCCACAAATCATTATGGATAAGCCATTTTACACGAAACAAGAGTAGCTTACCTTTGCTTCTGGGAGAAAATTGTAGAGTAGGGAGAGAAAAAAACAAGGAAATGAAGGAAATTCAGCAATCAATGATGTGAAGGAAGGAAGACCAGAAGGTTAAGAAACAAAGGGATGAGAGAAGGCCCTCATATTGAAACTGGACAGATTTGAAAAGCCAGACAGTCAGGGTTCATTACTAGATATCCATGTGACTCTGCAGCAGGCTCTCATAGACTTTCCTTTTTCCTATAGAAAATCATTTAACTCACACAGCATGTGGACCTGGACATTTCCCAAGGCCCAGGCAGGAAATGTGCATTAATTTAAACAACCATTAAAATTATATTCATTTTTTCCTGACTAGTTTAGGCATGGGCATATGCCAGAATTGTAGCTCCTGAAAAAAAAAGCAGTTAATGCTTTTTTGGACAAGTTTGACATGGAATTCTTTTTCCTCTTCCTCACCCAAACAGAATTTGGGGCTTGACAGAGCAAACTTGAAAAGTTCACCAACCTTGGAACTTCCTCATCATAAATCTTCTTATGTGAGAAAAGTATTTCTTTATGCTTTTCATTTTTTACCCAACTTTACTGTTATTTGCAGCCCAAGGCAACAGAACTAAAAGATAGTTACTTGTCAGTAACCTGATGAAAGCAATGTATAAAAACTGGTGAAAATAAACTCATTTAATATATTCTGGACTGAAAATTTTATGATGCATAAAACAATTTTTTAAGCAATCATACCATGTTATCTACCAGAATATAATTTGTTCATTTATTTAAATATCTATTTGCTCATAAAACTGCAAGATACTTATTATGTATGTTTTTAATGTCCCTGAAAAGTAAATAATGAATGATATAAAAATTGTTTTACATTTATATAACATTCTGTATATTGCTGGCTAATAAAAAAATCTGTGCAGGACATGAAATTCATCCTAACCCATTTTACTCCTAAAATTATAATTGAATTCCCAAAGTATTTTGATTTAATTTTTCTGTACCTCTAAGGATACCTTCCCATTTTCTTTAATAAGAGCAGAGGGTTATTCATATTCTATTAACAATGTGTATTTCCAAGCTAAATTAGCCCTTACAAAATTATGATAATTAGAGAAATAATAACATTACTGTGCTCTAGGTACTGAACTAAACAACCTGCTTACACTATTTCATTTCAAACTCACCCCTTCCAATCTTTCAGGTGAGAACCTAAGACTTGTAGTTAGAATAACTAATTCATTAGTTTGTAAAGCCATGGGATACTGAAACATTTAATAAATTAATTTTTAAAACATCATAAAACTAGTGAAACTACAGTTTTAAGTGAAAATTATTTTATAAAGGGATTCTTCCTTTTTTCATTTATTTTCAGAAAATTTAAAAAATTATAAAATAATTTAATCTCTGTTTTAAATAGTTTAGTAACATTCATTTTTGTTGAATAAATATAGAATAAAGGTATGCTAAAATATCATGTAATATGACAAATAAGTTTTAAAAGACTAAATTGAGGCAAGTTTGTTACATTTATATTTATAAAACACACTACCTCGCTACTCTGATTATCAGAAAATTACATGATGCAAAAATTTGAAGTTGGTCTGTAGAAGTTGATTTAGATATTTGGTTTAATATTCATTTAGAAAAGCTTTTCAACTTGTTTTCTTGAAATCTCCAGAGATTCAACTGTAAATCTCAAACAGTGAGAGGATACATGCATTTAAGGAATACAGAAAAAAAACTCAGCCATTGTGTGAATTCTTTAGAAGACATATTACTGCTCACTGTTTTAATGAATGTCAAATCTATTGTCTTACACTGAGAGTTTCTGTAATTACCAAATTGATTATAACAAAACTGGTCTCTGTAGGGATATATTTATTGCAAAGGGCTGTGACTTTAACATACATAAGACCTGAACTACTTGCATTAATGAAGTATAGATGCTTTGCAGGCAAGAATCATCTTTTCCTTGCTACTCTGCAAAACTTAGTCTGCTCATTTGATCCAAAAAAATAATTCTTATGTTAAACCATAGAGTTCAAAGTTAAAGTTGAAGAGTTCCCAATTCTCCAGCTCAGCAATTTTGATAAAGGGAACAGTGCCTTTTTAGTAAGAATGTAACAAAGGTATAAGACTATCCAAAAAAAGCAGTGAAATCATTTGATATGAGTTGTATTTAGTAAATGCATACAGGCTGTCAAGTTCACCATTTCCTTGTCTTGATTCTCACAATTAATCTTCTTATTTATTTCCATTGTAATGTCTTCCCCACATATAATTATTAACAAAAAAGAGATAAAAGGAAATTGTAAAATATAATGTACAAATTTGTATAAATATAAAACAAAGCTTTGCCGGTAAGGAGGCAGGGAGGGGTTGAAAGAAGGGGAAGGGAATAGGGAAAAAAAGAGGTACCAAAATATATCATGTACAGGTACAAATTCCCTATGATGAATGTGATAAGTATGTATATCTAAATTGAACCAATACACTTAATAGTAAAAGAATTTATAATGGCATAACAACTGATCCAAAATAGAAAACTAAAACACACATATTTTGAAATATGTCTGGAACCACACACTTTCATCTCTTCTCCCTCACAGAAACTCAATAAAATGACCATTAAAGGAATAAAATGCTATAAAAATACAAGAACCAAGAGAACAAGAGAGGAGAACAGTAAATAAAACAATCATTTGGAAGATGAAAAGCAGATGACTTAGTAAAATGGAAGAAGCTATAACCTCCGAGCTTACAGGATGGAATATCAATGAGAATGGTGCCAGCAGACTTTACAGAAACCCGGAAAAGCTCAGGATGCAAACTAAACAGTAACTACGTACAGTAAGGATGATGCCTGGCAGCTGCCAAGGAGCATCCCATGAAGTGCATGTATAGAAGAGTCAGACTAAGGTACCACAGCAAGGCATTGCTCCATCTGCCCATACTCTCACGGAAATGGAGGAAACCAAACTGCAATTCAATTGAGAAATCAAATCTGAGAGATGAGACTTGCATATATTAGGCACAAAAAGAACAGAAGTAAAGAATAGGGGCCAAAACAAGGTGATACTTATTGTGTCAATGTTTGTGCCCCCCACACCCAACTTTATATCTTGAAATCTAATTCCTGGTGGGATGGTACTTGGAGGTGGGGCTTTGGGCAGGTGATTAGACCTTGAGACCAAGCCTGAGTGAACAGATCAGTGCTCTTATGAAAGGAGATCCAGAGAACTGCTTTGCCTGTTCTTCTATGTGAGAGCACAGCAAGAAGGTTCCACACCTATGAAGGAGGAAATGGTCCCTTACTGGACACTGAATCTCTGGCACTCTGATCTTGCACTTTCCAACCTTCAGGACTATAACAAATCTCTGTTGTTTATAAGTTTCCCAGTCTATAAAAGTCTGAACAGATTAAGACAGGGACTAAGTGAAGTTCAGAATATGAGATAGTAGGAAACAACCCCTGCCTCTCACACTGGTCCCAAAAATTGAATAAGAAAATAAGGAAGAACACTTGGAAATTGAAAATACACTGAAATAGATTTTCAATAATAAGATGAAAAGTACAGTTCCAAAAATCTCTCATAAATGGGATCAAAAAGACATACATAGTTAATAGGACAGAAAAACTGAAAATCAGAGGTCCTAACCAATAAGTCTGAATTGGTAGATTAGTAGAAGTTCTAAACTTAGGCAGCAGAGAAAATGCAACAGGAAAATATTATAAAAGAAATATTACAAGAAATTTTCCAGGATCACATCACTAAAAGAAACAAGTAACTACACAGTGGCTCAAAACCACATAGTGATAAAATTTTACAACACTGAAATAAAAAGTGTGTACCCTAGAAGTTTCCAGAGGGAGAGAGAGACACACTAAGAATCAAGAATAAGAAAACTGTACACAAGACTGTTCACTATAACTTAATTAGGAAAGCAAAAAGCTAGAAACAATGACAATATCCACAATATTCACAAATGGTAGCACTAAATTCAGTGACTTAAGAAAAAATGAGCTACTGCTACATAGAACAATGTAGATGATATGAGAGATATAATCTTGAGGATAAGCTAAATACAAAATGTTATGTAGTATGTAATCCCATTTATATGATGTTTAAGAGCAGGCAAATATAATGCTCACTGGAATCAAAAAAGCAGGTAGATATATTAGCTAAGAATGATTTACCCAGATGGAACATGTGTATCAGGCCTTCCTGGGTACCAGAAATATTTTATATAACCTTAATCTCAATAAATGGCCTATCCATATGTAACAACTCACTAAGCTATATATTTAAGATTTGTATAATTCATATATAAAATACCTCACTGAACTCACTCCTTTAGAAGAGATAATAATGGCATTGAGGTTGTTTATAACATCACTGAAAATTAGAAGATAATAGAATAGTGAGTTCAAAGTCCTGAAGAAAGGTGATTTTTCAGCTTAGAATTCTATAACCACTCAAATATTAATAAAAAAAAACCTAGAAAATCTCAAATTTTACTTCCTCAGTACCCTCACTTAGAAATATAGAGTAAGCTATTTCTCAAAAAATGAAGTAATATACTAAGAGGGAGAAAGAGAGAGACAGACAGAGGCAGAGACAGAGAGAGACAGAGACAGACAAACAGAGACAGAGAGAGAAACAGAGACAGAGAGAGACAGAGACAGAGGAAACAGAACCAGAAAATCAGGATGCAGGAAACCAGACTAACATAGAAGAAACAAGGGATACCTCTAAATGATACAAAAATGAAGGGTCAAAATGTAAGGATAGCTACATCACAGAACTGAGTGATGCCACCCTGCTCATTAGGACAGAGAACAGGAGAAATAGCAAGATAAAAGAAGTTGAAGTGATAATTTTTCTGATGCCTTCACCACGGAGCACTGGAAAACAATTGGCAATAGTAAACAGGAAACTAGGGGGTTGTTTTTATCAGGCGTTCTACTTCCCTTTCCTCTTCACAAGAAGGTAAATGGATGCAACTTGAGTCCATACTCATAAGTGAAATAAACCAGACACAAATGCATAAACATCGTATTGTCTCCCTAGTATGAGAAGCCGAGAGAGTATATGTGATCCAAAATGTACAATTGATATTGTAAAGTGGGAAAAAATTTCAAAAAAAAGAGAAACTGGTATAGGGGAATAGGAAAAAAAAAGAAGGGAAAAGGAAAAAGAAAAAAATATATATTTGTATATTTAAAAAAGTTAAGATAAGTATGCTGCTACTTTCAGTTCACTGAAAAGGTAAGCTTGTGCTAATATTATCTAGATAATTAAATTCTGATATCTTATACTCTGAGTAACTAATTTAAAGATAAGAGTGTGTGATGCATTGACCATTGTTACCCTCCTATCATATTGTTTTGGAATTTTATTTTTATGTTTATGTATTTTTGGGGGGCTTTGTTGTTTTTCTTTAAAATAAAAAATTTTTAAAGAATTTAAAAAAGAGAAAGTGAGACATAGCATATAATTTGAATCAGAAGTGAAAATACTTAAATAGTCATAATATATAAAGAGAGACTATTGATTTAAATGAAAATGGCACTGGCAAGGTGGCAATGAGAAAATGAGGGTAAATGAGAGATGGCTAAATCCTCATCTACCACCACAGTTAGTCAATGGGTGACTAAACTCACGAGCAAGAATGGCAGACTAAGCATGCTATTGTAAAATATTAAGTAAAAAATTGGAGGACATTATCATTGGGGAGCACGCCAAAGAACTATGGAAAAAAATTGCTGTTATTGGTTTTTTAGTACTATTCCACTCTTAAAATATGTGAAAGCAGTACTGAAATTTTAGAAAATAAAAATGAATTTTACTTACTCTTTCAGGTTCCTACACCAGGGAGATAATACGATGTTTACACATGTGGGTCCAATTTATTTCACTTATGAGTATGGTCTCTAGTTGCATTCATTTACCTACAAAAGCCTCTAGTTTACCTTTTTTTATAGCTGAGTAATACTGTATAAAAATACCACATCTTTTTTATCCATTCTTCAGTTGATGGGAATTTAGGTTGTTTCTAAGATTTAGCTATAACAAAATGTACAATAGATAATAAGAAAGGAAAATAAATGGCTCAGAGGAAGCAACAACTTAGATGAGGGAAAGAAGAACAATCTGGTGAATTCCTACCATCTTGTCTAGTGAAACTCTGTATTATCTTTAATGTTTTATTTAATAATTATTTTTTTATTCTCTTTAATGGTTTGAACAATCTTCCACTCATATCTGGTAATCTGAGCAACGTAGTTGTAGATAACAATATGTAATAAAACAACCACTGTTAATTCCTCTCATTCTGTTTTGAAACCCTGTAGCACTTTTAATGTTCTTGCTTTGTTTTGTTTATGTCTGTGATGTTGGTATGTTGCTATTGCTCTTTTTTTTCTTACTACTCTCTTTAACTGAAAAAAAAAGAAAAGGAAAATGAAAAGGCTACAGGCAAATTTTGGAAGGAGTAAAGAGAGTTTTACTAGTTAATTTTTATTGGTGTTATTTATAATGCATTTGTTACAAAAGCTTCCTTTGTTACTTAAAGTATTTGAAAATGCCCGCTGTCCCCTCTCTGTGAGGATGGTTCTGCTTAGGATTTTCTACCCTTCCAGTGGTGCAAAAGCAATATGGATTCAGTTGGAACCATACTCTACTTTTTTTAATTCTGATCTTTTCCTGGTCTAGTGATACATAATACAATGCTCTCATAATTTTGGCTGGCAGCAGTGAATTCAGTTCCCAGTCGCCACGGATCAGAAGAACAGCTGACACTCTGCAGTGCACTGTGTTGCCGGGAAAGATGTCCCATAGGTTATGTGTATCAAATGCATTTTCAGTTTTCAATGGTTTTATCAAAATGTAATACGATTGACTAAAAAAAGACAATAAGCTTTCTAACTTATCATGATGGCAAAGCCTCCAGAGAAAACATATAGAAAATTTTGGTTATGCATGTAGATGGAATTCTGAAATAAAATATTAGCAAATTAAATACAGAATTATAAGTGTAGTAAAACTAAATAAGGCTTATTCCATCATGATTCAATACCAGTACCTTGATGTTATTTATTACATTTGAAATGAAGGAAAAAACAATATAATTACAACCATGTGAAGAAAATGTATTAGATGACATTTAGAAGCCCCTTATTAATAAAAAAGCAAAATAAAAATCAAAGTATATTCTCAATACATGAGGAGGAACATTTTCCAGAAACTAAAAGTAAATATACTAAGAGAAATGTGTTGCTGTAAAATCACAAGTCAGGAGAACCCATTATGAATATTATTACTTAATTTTGTCTTAGAGGTCCTAGCTAGTACAGTGGGGGGGGGATATCACATAAATATGGAAATGCTAGAGGAAAGAAATCATTATTATTTGTAACTAGGGCTGAATATTCAGAAAATCTAAAAGATTCAAGTCTTATTAGTAAGGCAGTGCTGGAAGAAAATTCCTCATGGGTCTTTCATATCTCTGCATGTCTTGCTTTTGTTCCAAACAGGCTTCACAAGGATGAAGGGACAGTAAGCAGCCATGGGAGGGCCAGATGGCATATCTCTCTGGAGCAGAAGGAAAGTTTATTGAACACCAAGTAAAATAAAGATAATGTCTCACTGCAGACCAAAGGTCAGATAGGTTTGCTTGCTGTTAATTATAAGACTTTGTGTTTCCCAAGTTTAGAATTATTCTGCTGTGATGCCAACAAACTACCTGCGTATACCTGGGTTGCTCATATCTGCCCTATGGGAGCTGGGGAGAGCAAAAACAGAAAGTGCATGTCACAGGCTACACTGTGAATAACAGTTCTTTGCTTCTGACTCAGAAGCCATAAATTTTTAAAGATAAGGCTGGAGAGAGAAAGGCAAGTCCTCAGTGGCTGGAGACACCTGGAAGAAAGGAGACTGCTCATGCCCCAGAGACACCCAGTAAGGCATCTCCTTTTTTACTCTCTCTGAAGATATTTCAACATGTCTCAGCCGTTAGCCTGCTCCTGCCTCTCTAACAATGGAGTGAAAAAAAGTACAGGAACTGAATGGGTATCTCAAACTAAAAGATGAGCAGGTAAGTAGAATCACCAAGGGATGTATGAAAATTGATTCCATTACATGAGATACCAATTTGAAGAAAATAAAAGTGCACACTCTACAGAACTGATAAGGCAAATGGAACAAGCCTGTAAAATAAATATACCAAAAATCCACACATTCATCAGACTACTCTTTAAAATTTAAATAAATTAGAATTCAATCATGAAAATAAAAGCCAATTTGACTCAATAGTTAAACAATCAATAAAGAGAAGTATATTGAGCTTTGAGACCGAAACAACAAATGTTTCAGAATGACAAAAGGATTATGAGATTAAAATTATAAAGGAAGAAACAAGAGGTATGGAAGGTAGGAACAGAAGTCTTAATATCTCACAAGATTTCCTAAATTGAAGAATTAAAAAGAATAAAGGGTAACATCATTCTAAGAAGTAATGGCGAATATTTTCCCTATATTCAAGAAAATGTAAGTGCTTAGATTAATTTATCTAGTTTTGAACAGAAGTAATTGAATCACACACACATATATCCTAAAGATGTCATCACTAAATTTCACATTATTATGAATGAAGAGAAAATACTAAATCCTTTAAGAGGGAATAAAATACAAAAAAAATCCAGATTGTGACACTGTCTCCTTACTAGCAATGTGAAATGAAATTGGAACGATGTTTTCAAAATTCATAACAAAGCAAGGTGGCTCCTGTTGGCTGCTTGACATCCCTGACACAAGGGTGAGACCACCCACCAACTCCAAGCCAGTTCTCCATTTTGCTTAAAGTTGGCATAAGGCAGCAGAGGTGCAAACCAGACTAACCAACTGACCTAATCCTGTACAAAGATGTCACCCACATGCCGCAAATCAAGCCTGCTGGGAAAAAGGGACCTTTCTACATAGTCAGTGAGAATGTAAACTAGTACACCACTACGGAAATAAGAATAGAGATTCCTCAAAAAACTAGAAACAGGAATTGCATTTGACCCAGATATGCCTCTTCTAGGTATCCTCTTGAAAGAGTTCAAACCATCATATTACAGTCATAGATGCACACCCATGTTTACAGCAGCACAATTCATAGTAGTTAAATCATGGAAGCAGCCTATTTGTCCTTCAACAGCATGAATAAAAAATGAATAAGGAAAATGTGGCACTCACAGGCAATGGGGTACCACTCTGCCACAAAGAAGGATAAATTTGAGTGATTTGTTGAAAAATAGATGCACCTTGAGACCATATGTTAAGTGCAATAAATCAGACTTCCAAGCTTAAGTATCACATGGTTTATCTTATATGTGAAATTTAAAATATAAAGATCAAGAAAAATAACACAAAAAGACACATAATAGCAAGTAGTGAAATAGATCTTTCTAAAAGGTGAAGAGGATCAAGAGATGGAAGGAGAGGGAAGTGAAAGGGATGAAAAGAAGAATTGAGTTGTGTTCTGTTTATGTATCAACTCGACACAAGGAATGTAAATACCATGTATTGCAAATGCATACTAATGAAGTAAAGAACAAGATAAAAACACATTTGGGAATTTATTTCAAAAAATAATCTTATATGAAAAATGACTAAAAACCTATGAGTGACATCCAAATGAGCTATTCACCATATGTGAAACAAATTATATTTTCAAAGTTTTAAGGGCTTATAGAATATATACTCAGAACTGTCATGATATAACCCTTTTAAGTATACCATAGATAAAAATTACTCTGAGTCAGATATAGTAGAACTAGAAAAAGAAACAAAATGCATAACTTTCAAACTAATAAAGACAAAAAGCAATAGAACATGGTAAGCACAAGCAAACTAAGCTAGAACCATAGAAAGAAAGAAAAAATATAAAGAGAATTAGAATTGGGCCAAATATGCAAATAAAAATACCATTATGGATGGGTTAAATTTTTCTATTAAAGAACAAAAACTGTAATTTTTCAATTCTAGCAATATATTTTTCATCAAACACACCTGACTCAAAATAGTAAAAATAATATAAGTAGAAAAAAACTAGCCAGATGATTTTAAAAAGAAAAAAATTAGTAAATGAAAGAAAGAAGACAGGAGAGACAAGAATCAATAAAAGATTTTTAAAAGTGTAAACCAAAAAGCAATCAAAGAGACAAGGGAGATTTCATATTGTTTAAAAGAAAATTTTGCTTAGAAAATGTAACATCCATAAACTCCATGAACTCATCCATATTTTTAAATATACAAAGCAAAACTGACAGAATAATACAGGAGAAATTGACAAAACTATAGCCACAATCATGATGGATTATTTTAATACACTTCTTCCAGAAACCTATAATCCAAGAGAGAAAAAATAAAACTAGAAAATTTAAATTATACAGTAAACAAGCTGGATCTAAAACATTACAGTGAACTTTGCATTTAACTTATATAGAGAAGATACTTTTTTAAACATCCATAAAACACTTTCAAAAACTGATCATATATTGGGCCACAAGGGAAAGTATAACAAATTTCAAAAATTTATCATACAAGAAATATTTATTGATCACAATAAAATAAATGTAATGTAAAACACTTTAAACAACAGTAACAAAGCAAGGGCACTGGGTATCAAAATGTAAGGGAGATAGCCAAAGTAGTATTCAGAGGGAAAGAAACATCCTAAAAGCATTTATTAGAAATTGAGAACCAGTGAAAATATATTAATTAAGCTTTCAAGAAAGAATTCAAGTAAACTTGCAAAATGAAGGACAAAAGAATTAGTAAAGACAGAAATTTAAAATACAGAAAAATAAGAGTTGGCCGATAGAACCCTAAACTGGATGAGAAATATGGTATTGGGAGAAAATTTGGTTTTTGCTCTCCCAAAACCACTATGAAAATAGAGAAAACCAAAGATGGATAAAAGAAAGTGACAGGTTATCTCATGAGCCCTCAAGTGGGCAGGGCCAACTGAACAATTCCAAGATTGCATTGCATCTCTGTAGAAGGCAGCAGTGGGAGCAACACCAGGATCCAAAATCTGTGGATGCTATCAATCTCAGCAGACAACCTAAGGACAGCAGCTGCAATCAGAAAGGAGGACTCCAGCACCCACTGGTAGGTGTGAGCAAACACACGAGGCAAAGGCCTGATAGCACTGGGCCCACCTGGAATTACAACCCACAAAGCTAGCAAACTAAAGCTCCATTCCAAGACAGAACTTTCTATTGCAGAGAAATAGCTGGAGTACCACCCAAATTAAGCAGAACAAGGTCAGTGGAAACAAGAGATAGTGAAGGTGCTTATAAAAGTCAGGAAAGAAAGTAATGAACACAAATCTCAGAAAAGATGAGGCTATATTTTCCATCATGTGTAAAGATGAAAAGATATCTAGAGCTATGAAGTGCAGAGGGAGGTGTGAAGAAAAAAGCTACCCTTTCCCTCCACAGCTAAGTGAATGTTTGTGTTGCACAAAAAATAAAGAAAAAGAAAGAAGTTCAAATAAAGGCCATGTATATTTACTATAATGAAGAAGGGGGCCAGATAGCTTCTTTTTTTTTTTTTTCTTTTTTTCTTTTTTTTTTCCCGGTACCAAGAATTGAACTCATGACCTTGCTCTTGCCAGGCAGGCGCTGTGCCACTGAGCTAAACCCCCAGCCCCCTAAGATGGTTTCTTTACACACAGTGCAAACATTGGCAGAAAGAAAAGCCCTACAGATAAAACTGGAGCCTCATCTTTTAATACCAGCCATTCCAGCATCTTTAACAGTACAACTCTGAATTAGAAAAAATTCACCAAAGAGAGATTTTAGAAAATAAAATTATGTAAAGAGATGGAAAAATTAATGAAAGATTTCTTTAAAAAACCATTTAAGAAGTGAAGAAGACCACAAGGAATCTAAGAGCTAATGAGGTAACAATGCCCGAAAAGAGCCAGAAGATGGAATAGAGGGAAAATTTTAAACCTATAAAGTATAAAAAAAAAGAAGAATAAGAATTGAAAGCAATGTATATATTTGACTTATGTTTGAAGAAAGACTGACATACATGAAAAGAGTCCTCAAAGATTAAAACTTGTACTAAAATTACAATTCAAGCCATTTTCTGAACTACAAGATGACTTGAAACTATATACAAAAGAGCCACCATATGTCTTGGAAGACTGGCCCAGAGTGGCCCAAATCAAGACATGATGTGTTGCTGTTTGTTTGTGTCTAGATGGCCCCCCAAAGCCTCATGCAGACATGGAGGGGGCAGGCTTTTCAGAGGGGGCTGAAAATAGAGTGTGTGATGCCAGAATTAAGGCTATGTGACCAGTTCACCAACTGGTTCGACACTACCTTAATCCCAGCAGCCTACATAGAATATAAAGGGGGTAAAAAGATGCTGTTAAATTTGCTTGATGCTTTCGCTGTCCTCTGCAGCCATGAATGATTGCCCTTCTGCCATGTACTACACTGTTTTGGAGCCAGCGGATTATGGGGTGAAATCTCTACAAACTGTGAGCTTAAAAAGCCTTTCTCCTTTAACTTTAGGCCTCAGACATTTTGTCTCAGCAATACAAAAAATAGCTAAGGCTTGATGTGTTAAAATACTATGCCTTTAAAAAGAAAGGGGGAAAAAAGCTCTTTGGTCATCCAGGCAAAGAAGTGAAATCACTTATATGAAAAAGACATCAAATTTTTGAAAATATCTACTTATCTGTGGAACAAAGGCTTAAAATCATTATAAAAATAGTTTAATACATAATGGCTTTGACACTAAGTTAACATGTCCTTTTTCTTAATTTCAACTCTGCAACCTAAAAGACATTTAAAATTTAAGTTGAACATATCATTATTTAAAAAACACACTTTCTAGCTTTTTCCACTGAAAACACTTTTTAAAACTTACCATCTCATTACCAAAGAGCATTCCTAACACTGAACCGTGGTTGTTAAAATTGTTTCCCACTCAAAAGAACCAGAGTTACTTGGGAAAATGGTTGATTTATGCTGCATCCCACATAGCTCTCGATGTTCTGGGAGTGGATGAGGAAGGTCTACGGGATTGAGAGTTAAAGATGAGAGACAAAAGTGGAGGTCAGGAGGAGCCTCTCTCTCCGGATGGGGGAAAGGAACTGCTTAACTACTGTAAGCCCATTTATTTATACTCTCAGGAGGTTGATGTCAATTTCAACTTCTGTGCCTAGCGACTTGTTTGCCAGCTGAAGCAGCTTAAGTGGCTGGAGGAGCTCTTCATGTTCTATGGCCAGCTTTGCCTTGCTCCCACACATGTGACCAATTTCCAGCCTCAACCTCTCCCTACAATACCAGGTTGGAACAGGAAGTATATACTACATGAGTGATACTTGTTATACCAGAAGAAAAAGGTCGTTGAAGGCCATGAAGTTTATCTCAAAAGGATTTGGAATCCAACCTGAATAAGGTTTGATACACTAACAGGTTGAGCAATGGGAGTGACAATAATAACAACTACACTCCATTGAAACATGTCAAATACCCTGGTTTATAAACACATAGTGATATATATTTTAAAGCATTGTTAACCTTCACAAAGTCATAATTCTGAAAACTGGAAAGTAAAGAGAAAGAATCAAATATTTATCCTGAATTTCCTGTAGGATCTAACTTCAAGGTAATCACGGAGGATTACCAAGCCTTATCAGTAGCTAGCAACAGCACATAAGGAGGACAACCAGAACTGAGGGAAAAACACAGCACCGTTATGAAGTAGGCTTGCCAAAATTGAAAACAAAAGCTAAAATTGAGTCTGATATAACCCTCAAGTCTCACTACAACTCGTAGGATATAAAAAGGACAGAGGGAAATATTAAATGGTATTGCAAATAAGAAAAGCTAAATGTGAAAAACTCCATCGGACAAATCATGCAGTTAGTTCAACAGATAAACTGCAGTGAAAGAGATGGAGGGAGAGCCTGGAGACTGAATATTTACAATAAATGTCAAGCATTGTCAATGATGGATGTATTTGGATCCTAATTTCAATGGTGTGTGTGTGTGTGTGTGTGTGTGTGTGTGTGTATGCATGTGTGTATACACGGATGTAAGATAATCTGAATATATGAACACTGTTAATATTTGATAGCAATTATTTATTTCAGTACTTAGGTGTGATGGAATTGTTGCTATATATTTTTAAAGTGTAACAATCACGCACAAATATAAACTACAATATATACATTATAAATTTATATTTGAAATATTATGATGTCTGCAGAGGTATAAATGAAACAAAAGTCCATATTGATGATTGTTGAATCCAGATGATAGATATATTGATTCACTAACTGTTCTTTCTACATTTGTAGGTCTACATTTTTTCCCAATAAAGTACTTACTTTTTAAAAACTTAAAGTGTAATCAAGACTTTTTTTTCCAAAAGCACAAAGTAAACATGAGGAATGAAAAGAGAAACTACATGGAGATAATCTTTAAAACCATAAGTATATATGCATTAATAAATTTATAAACTATTTAAATTAGCTGATTTCTCAAAGTTAGTTCAAAAATAAAATCTTGAGTAGAGCATCTTTATTGAAGGTATTAAAATCATAAAAATATAATTCCTGAGGGAACTATTAGGCATGCTTAGCTTTATAGTGGAATTTTATCAAAGTTTCAAGAAACAGGAATTTCATATCCCACAGAAAACCTCCTCTAAATCAAGGAATAATGACAACTTCCCAAATCAGGAGCTTTCACATTACGCATCTAATAAAATATTAGGAGGACTCATGTTAAATGAAAAAGCGTATGGTGTCCACAAGCACAGCAATATTTAACAGTGTACTGATGGTTCTACACATAATAATAATAAAAGAAACTAAATGAACAAATACAAGAAAGGAACAAATGTCATGATTTGAAAATATGGCATCACAAGAAAATCAATTGGAAAACAGCTAGAATAAAAGAGTAAAGAAATGTAGACACCTGAGCATTCACATGGCCAAATCAACATCGCCTTCTCACAAAAAGGTAGATTGAAGCTACAGAGGAGAAATAATTGCCTTCAACACTTGAGAGTGATCGAATTGTTCCACTGAGTATGCACTGCTTACCAATACAAATGGTAGTTTCTTACAGCAATAAGGGGTGCTGAAAAATGAAAATTAAGAAATCAAAAGAAGAACAAAATGAAAAAAACAACCTTACCTTGTGCTGGTGACAAGGTCACAATTGTGAAAAGTGCTTCTATTTCCTAAAAAATCAGAGCTATGCTCAACCCTTTTCCTCTTCCCCACGTTCTGCTGCCACCACACAAGCTGCAGACATGAACCCATTTTACCTGGAGGGTAATGACAGACATTCCCTGACTAGCTTTTCTTTGTTCTCCACACGCTGTCATTTTCAAACTCTCCAACAAGCAGTCCAGTGAGCAGATAGTCTCGAGACTGAAAGAGTAAAGTTCTCAGCTCCAGCCGCAATGACAATATACCCTTGAGTTTCATGTTTTATGTTAAAATGAATTCAAATATTATGCTATAAAACTTACTATAGCTTCCTATGTCAATATAAAATTACTTCAACGACTGGGAAAATCCTCCCTCCCACAGATTGTAACATGGAAGTCCACCGGGAAACTGCTCATGAACCCTACAACGACAAACACCAAGTAGGAAGCTGCTGGTGCGCTTGTATTCTCAGAGCTTTTTATCAAACAACGTGTCTTTTCCTTTCCCCATCTCTTCTTTCTAAATGCTTTTTAAATTGGCCTTAAATAAGTGTTTGTTGGGTTTAATTTAGCGGAATTTCTTTCCTTGCTTTTAGTGCTCCCAATAGCCTGATTATCCCAGCCTGGAAGAAACTGAGATAGTATATTTAGTCAGAATTTTAGCATTGTTCTTTATCCCAACCCCCTGTCCTCCCTTCCTACCCAGCAACAGCCTCATCTGTCACTAATTAAATGGGCAGCCATGGCTGGGATTTGGATCGCCTCACTTCCAGTCTAGGGTGCCTTGTACAGCCAGACTGTCTCCAGAATCATTGGGAAAGGTAGGGAGAACGAACAATATACTAGGAAAGAACAATGAATTTGATCATATCTGGGTAACATGAGCTAAAGTGAATTATTAGAAAGATATTATGAGCACACTGAATTGACAGAAAGTTTGAAGACGCAGCCTTGAAAACAAGCAGAGACAAAAACAGAGCACTGCAAAGAGGCTCCAGGGTGTTTCCTGTGGGGCAGCCAGTGCTTTGTCCAGACAGGGCCTGCGTAAATGGTGGAGACAGCTGCTTCCTGTCTGCCACCCTCCAGCATCTAGCAGGGCCACACAATTGTGCCTTGGCTGGAGCAGCCACACATCTGATTAAGGTTTCTGGTCTATAGTATCTAATGGGGAAGAAGCAATTCCCCACAGAGAAGAACGAAGTTCTCTTAACAAATGGAGATGGAAGCTGAGGGACAAAAATAGAAACAATACCACCCGTTTTGTAGAATTACTGTGACCAGGGAGTGAAGGAATGTATGTAAAAGTACTTTGTAAATTATAACAAACTCTACAAAGGCATTATAATTGGCATTTTCTCTTCAAGGTACCATTTAACAGCTCTATTTAGTACACTGGCTCTATTCATTTTAATCTCTCTCTCTCACTTTCTCTCTCTCTCCCAGATACATGAATGTGGGTGACACACAAAGTAAAGACAAGAGAAAAAAAGTTCAAAAAACTATAATTATATAACCTGGCAGAAAGAATAAAACGTTACCAAATGAGACATACAAGGAGGGGAATCACAGAAAGAGTCAAGGACACAAGAAAGACTTCAGAAAGTAAAAAGAACAGTGACAGATACTTTCAAAACAAAATTAATGAAAAGGTATACAACATGGACAAAGTCTCCACTAAAACATAATATGAAGATAGTGTTCAGAATTAATAAAAATATGAATATAAAAGAACCTTACAAGGTGGTCCAAATTTGAAAAATAGGAGTTAAATAAAAGACAAAGAAAGGAGAAGAATTTATCAGATAAATAATTTAAGAAAGCTTTACCCCATATAAAGTCATTAATTTAAAGAAGGACACATAGCATGATCAAAAAATATAATTTAAAGAGACAATTAGCTGGATATAATTATGAAATATCAAGTCACAAATAATAAAGAGAACACTATCAGCTTTTAGAGAAAAGTTAAAGGGTACCTACAAAGGATTAGGTATTAAAATGGCAAAAGAAATTTTCAAGAACACTGGAAGCTAAGCAACAATAGAAAATAACTGCCAAATTATAAGGGAAAACCCACATTTTTCACACTAACACAAACCAGCTATCAAATGTGAGCACAGATGAAAACATTTTCAATTGTGAAAGATTTTAAAAGAAAATGTATTTGAATGACAAGCCAAATTTTGTTCCCTAACAAAATCTATTAACACAAAACTTAGTATATATTGTCATGCATTAATCATCATGAACTGCGGGATAGTGCCTGCAAGAGCTGTCCCTAGGGTGAAATGAGCTAAAATTTCTCCAGCAGAAGGGAAAAGGTCAAATAGTCTACGTATAGTAGCATCCTACTGATGCTGTAACAAAGTATCGTGCATATATCAGCTTGAAATAATACCTGCTTATTATCTCCAACGTCAAAAGTCCAGGCTGGCACTACTAGCTTCCCTACCACAGGGTTCAGAGAGTCAAACTCAACATGTTGATAGGCTGGGCTCTAACCAGAAGGCTCTGGGAAGAATCTGCTTTCACGTTGATTCAAGTGGGAGGCAGAATCCAGACACTCGGGACTGCAGGCTGAAGTCCTGGTTGGCTGCTAGCTGGGAGTCATCCGAGTTCCTAGGGCACTCTATCCAGCCTTGCAGATGTCTCAGTATTTCTCAGAGGCAGAAAGAACATGTACCCATAGAGATTTCAAACTTCGAATCTCGGGTTTTCTCTTCTGCCACAGTCCCACCTGGAAGATCTGGGTTCTTCTAAGGTGAGCTAATTAGTAATCTTAGCGACGTTTGCAAAGCCTCTGCACAACAGCACAATAACAGCAAATATTAGTGTTTGGCTGAATAATCAGGAGACAGTAATCTTGGTGGGGAAGGGATTTGTAGCATTCAACCCTCCAAGATGTGTCTTTAGTCAGTGACCGGGAATTCTAAAAATAAAAGTGTTAGAAACCATTACATTACTACAAAATGTCACAAGTAAGAAATTCAGAATGATTGCTTTGTGAATCATAATCCTACATGGCTCCAAATAATTTATAATCTCCAAAGCCCACCATGAGACCAACATAATACTTAAAGTCCCTAGTGGTATCAGTAATTGGCATAACCACTGATGAAGGGGAAATATTTATCTATATTTCTAATATATAGCGCACTTGTTAAAATTGTCAGATAAACACTTTATGTCATAGCTGACGCCTGATTCTTAGATAGTAGCTTATCTCTAAATTCCTCTATATTAGGTTTTATGGGGTATAGTTTCCAAGGTTTCAAATATACTCAAAATCTGTTGTTTTTAATTTTAAAGAGAGTAGTACATGAGAAACAAACAAACAAAAAATAGAACAGTAGCAGTGTACCCGTATCACGAACATAAACAAATCAAATCAGGAACATTCAAAGTGATACAGGGTCTCAAGACAAATTAATACAAATCAACAGTGGTTGTTACACTGCATATTGCCATCCTCAACTACATTGCTCAGATTATCAGATGTAAGAATGAGAGACTGCTCAAACCATTAAAGAGAATAAAAAAAATTCTTCAATAAAACATTAGAGATAATACAGAGTTTCACTAGACAAGATGGTAGGAGTTCACCACTGTAATTCCATTGCATATTGTTACCTTCAAATCAGTTGCTCAGATCACCAGACACAAGCATTCAAAGTCAATCAGAACATAAAAATTTGTGAGCATTAACTGTTCATTTCAATACACCCTCAGACAACAGCAATACAGTCATTGCAGCTGTTCATATATATATTTATGTTTTGCCTTCCTTCTTTCTTTTTTCTTCTTTCCCTCATCCCAGTCATTCCTTCCTTTGAGCAGTTTCTTTCCCTTTCCTATCATCTATTGTACATTTAGAGTTTTACCTAGTCTTTAGGTTCCTACACCAAAAAAAAAATATGATGTTTACACATGTGGGTCCAGTTTATTTCACTTATGAGTATGGTCTCTAGTTGCATCCATTTACCTACAAAAGCCTTGAGATTATCCTTTTTAATAGCTGAATAATACTCCATTGTATAAAAATACAACTTTTTTATCCATTCCTCAGTGGATGGGCATCTGGGTTGTTTCCAAGATTTAGCTATAACAAATTGTGCTGCTATAATATACTCAAAATCCTTGTAACAAAATTCAATTCATTTGCCTTCTAGTTTTAACCAATAAAATTAGCACATAGCACAGAATCTAAATTCCTCATTTTCCCCCACATTCAATATTTGATCCAGTCTACAAACTTACAGGCTAATCATCAAACATTTGTCAAGGACCCACAGGGCAAGTAGTATCATATCTATTCCTTTGGTAATGTACAATACTATTTTATATAGGTATATATATACATATATAGAGAGAGAGACAGACAGACAGACAGACACAGAGACAGAGACAGAGAGACAGAAAGAGAGAGAGAGAGAGAGAAGCAGAGAGACAGACAGAGAGACTCTTCCCATCCTAATGTCCTAAAATATTTCAGAAAAATGAACATGTATAATCAACATAAATATGTTTTCAAATAAATATGTGCCATGATATTAAAATGTGATAAGAAGGATGTTGATACTATTGTTGTAACTTGAAAAGGAAGAAACTTAAATAGTAAGCTCCAAAGTGCCTGTAGGATACAGGAATTTGAGCACTGCTAAAAGGAGGTTGTTATGTTGTATATTGAAAGCATATTGAGACAAGCAGGAGAGCTATGGCGAGGAAGAGCACCACAGCTGATTTACAACTCATGAGAGCTGGCCTAGAGTAAGAGCTAGTCTGATGAAAAGCTTTGAAGGCTATTATTAGTAGATTGTATTTGATTCAGTAGACAGTGAGACTCTGAAAGAGTTGGGGAAAACAGAGGGATATAATCAAGGCAACCAGCCTGAAATAGAGATTTGTCACACAGTACAAAATAACTCAAAAAACCAGACTGTGAAGGCAAGGAAGTACACAGAATAGCCTAGTAACAATTTGTCAGCGGTCAGGAGATTGTGCCATGGTGATGGTAGCAAATGATTTGATGATTTGATGGTTCTAAGTGGGCCGAAGATAGACTTAGGTAAAGACAGAATCAGACTGTGCTAGAAAAATAGCACGATGACCCTGTAGTTGTAAAGATATTTATTTCATGAGATGCCCAATTACCCTTACTAATTCTGAAAAAAGTTCCAGTTATTTTTATTCAACTGTCTAAAATTTAAAGGAGTTTAGCTTTATATCTTCCCTATGTCCAATCCACGTTTTTCCTTTAAAATACATTTTCCATGCACATTTCACACTTTCCATGTCTAATACATGAGGAATCAGAGAAGTCTTCTCTAAAAGACTGCTAAACTGACTCTGCAGTATGGAAAGGAGTTCAAGAATGGCATTATCAGACCTGGGTTTTAGAATAGTCCTCCCGAGTGAACAGTGACTGGAAATGACAGAGCCTGGATTGGCAGCTGAGTGACTTTTGAAGTACTATCAAGGCAAAGAGTGGTGGCAACTTGTACTATGGTAGCAGTAGTGAGAATGGGGAGGGGTATCCAAAGTAAATCCTAAGTGTCTAGATTTAACTACTGAGGTAAGATTTATTGTGGGGAAGTTAAGGGAATACAATAATTTGTCTGAGAAATGTTGAATCTGAGAGGTAAGAGGGACTTGGTTGGATATAGGATGGGAAGCTGGCTTCCTCAGGCTTCAGTTTTACAGGAGGGACCACAGTCTTGAGCAGAGAGATTGCACCTGGCGTGAAAGGAATGTATGCAATCACACAGGGAGATCGCGATGAGTGAGATGAGATGAGAACCCAGACAAAATCCCAGTCCCAAAGGACATTCCTACTTACATACGCCATCTCTGTTGTGGACAAGTGGGACAACAGGAAGGGTAATGCATATCTCAGACAAGAATCACTGGTTTCCTCAGAATGACTTATCCCGGGGTTCTCAGGAAATGAAGTCAGAGTTAATGCATTCATTTAGTATCCACTGCCGTTTCAGACCCCATACCAGGCACTAAGAAGGTACTCAGAATCCCTAACTGAAAATTAACCTCCAGAGTGTCTCTCTCAAGATCTGTATCTTGAAGATACAGGTTCGAAATCGAAAGTTTTGTCTGGGGCAGATATTCTTAAAGGTTATTTAGAATAAAAACACACCTCTATGATGGGTGTAAACTTGCCTTGTACTCAGTTGAACTGTCAGTTGGAGAAAACTTTTCTGAATTCCTGTGGATTTGTAGCTAATTTACTGGGAAGAATATTTTTTTAAAATTAATCTGTGGAGGATCACCAGTCAGAAACAATAACAAAAACTTATGTGATGTATCTGCTATATATGCGCCACTGTACTTATGGATGCCTGGACATTAAGCGGTCCAGACAGTGTTACAAATCTCTTCAGAGACATCCCATTAAAGGTCAATGAGTTAGGTAAAATCTTCTTATATGTTAGATGATTGATTAAAAGAGCTATACTGTATCTCTTTCTCAAAAGAGAAATGCAAGTATGTCACAAAAATATCATCCTGACTGTTATGCTACAATATTATGTATGGTTTTGGTTTTAAATTTTCTGTGTAAAACTTTTTAAAATGTCTAGATCACTTTAGCATTTTTATATTTTGTGGTCCTGATCTCAGAAGTTTCAGACAAGTATCTAACAAGAAATTTCCCTTTTAATGGCATTTAAACATTAAGCATAGGGACACTTACAGTCTACCTGGCCAAAAAAAAAAATGTATTTTTACTATTGTTGAGAGCAAATATGAATTAATCACTGTATAACTAAATGTCAATTTTGTTGCCACATATGGAATACAAGAAACGTGTGGAGACTGTCTCCCTCACAGCAGTATCTCAGATGTGGAGACTCTTTTCACAAAATATGTTCGAATGCTGTCCCTATAATCATCACGCGAATTTGTTCACATCATTTCTGTTTTACAGAAGAGAAAGTTGAGGCTCTAGAAAATGATTATCAATGCTACCCAGCAAACATATGGCAGAATGGGGACAATCTGATTCTAGACATTTAGATCTCAAATTAATTCTAACTAAACCAATATTCTAAGCACCCAACATATGGCACCAAACAATTTCATTCTCAACAGTAGTCATACTATTCTAATTTCTAGTATAGATTTTTTTCCCCCTTTTATGTGTTTATAATCCTTCTTCCTGGCCTTTTCATTAATCTTTTATGTGATTTAATTATCTTTGCTTTAAATCACTTTTTGAAAAAGGTGAAGTATCATAAATAAAATAATAAATAGACACATAAATAGATAATAAATCTGGGGCTTACTGACTCCCTCGGCAATAACAAAAGCTTAAAAACATATTTAGATAATAAACAGAGTGAAGATATAGCTATGAACCAGATATTCACTGTCCTCAGTGAAAATACGTATTCATTTCTATTAATGAAGATAATTCCCAATGAAAATTAACCCTAATCCAGAAAATAGTCTCCACTGTTCTTGAGGGTTACCCCAGACTCAGTGAATTCTCCTATCTCTTCCTGATCCTCAGAAACACTTAGAAAAGCAATTTAGAAAGTCTAGGATTCTGTAACTTCCAAAAAGGAGGAAAGAAGATATGACAGCAGAGGCACGATAGGGAACTGATTCTAATTTCAACACTCACCCTCCCACCACTTCAGAATCACTCTTCTGACCTATGCTGCGGGTCTTGATTCTCTCTCATTTCACTTACTTTTACTATTTGTAGTTTTAGCCTTTACAGATTATCACTATTCTTTAATAGTTCTTTAAATAATGATAAATAATTATTCATTGATTATTATTCATTGATTCACCAAGTATTTATTAAAACCTGCTACATATGAAACACTACACTAATAACTGGTGATATAGCAACAAAAAGTCTAAACACATTCATGGATGATGATGAGTAATCAACCATTCAGAAGAAGCTCTTCATGCTGATTCTATGTGGTCGTTGACTGGTTTTTTTGTGTGTGTGCTTCTTGTGGTAGGCTGGCGATATATGCAGGACACTGGTGCCGCTCTGCCCCAGAACACAGTCCCTGGGTGACTTTACAGCCCTAACAGAACTCCAGGGACCACCTTCCCACAGTCTTCCCAGTGCAGATCTTGCACAGTCCTGGCCTCCTGCCCACAGCAGAGCTCTGCTTCTCTGAATACCTGCCAGCCAGGCTTGGCTCACCTTCACTCCCCAGAGCTCCCACTCTGTGGACTTACTCTAGAAGCCTCTTCCCTCTTTTCCCAGGCCTGGGCAATCTAGAGAACTTTTCTACCACCTAGTGGCTGTAACCGTACCTTTTCCCATAAGGTATGAACGGCAACCTTGGGGTAGGAACACTCCTTCCCAATTTATCCTTCCTGGAGTCCTCACCTTCAGCCCTAGGCCATTCTTCTAAGTTCTCTTTGTGCTTTCATAGTCAGTATCCTATCACACCTTCACAATTATTTATAGTCAGTTTCTACTCTTCAAATTATTGTGCGGTTTCTGTCTCCTGACTGGACCTAGAATGATGCAAGGGGCTTTTGAGACAAGGTATCAGGAGACTGGCTGATGGTGAAAGAAGGGATATGAAAAACTGCCAACAAAAATGCTTCACTAATTACAGCAGCTTAGATAGAGCTTAAGGAGACCTCAGGAACAAATGCTTGTCTTCCTTCTCCCCACCTACACTGTCCTCTTCTGACTACACCATTTAGGACTCAAGTGAGAGATTAAGAGGAGGGGGCAGTTAACCTTAACACCTAGCTCCATCTTTGTACTACATATTCTTTGCAAAACCTTTTTACATTCCCAATAATCAGCTTATAAACTTTTAAAAATAGAGGACATTGGAAATGTGGATATGTCTTGTTTCAGCTGCCACATTGTGAAAATTAGATTTAAATATTAAATTCTTAAAAATTCAAAGGGAAAGCAAATTGACAGGACAGTAGGGGCAGAGAGAAGGAATGTGGCCTTCTGCATCACCTCAAAACAATTTAACTTTTATTTGACTACTTACCAGCTGCTGATCCTGAGCATATGCACCCCCGGGAATCTCAACTATATAATGGGAAGAATCACATCCACCTTGTAGGTTTCCCATGGGAATGACATATTATGGTGTATGTAAAGTACATCTGACACAGTCCGTGCTGCTCAATCCATCTCTCTCTCTCTCTCCCTCTTTCTCTACATGCAATACATTATTTTCAGTAAGGAAAGATATTTCTTGAATATATTGTATCTTTGGAATATGCTACATTCCTTGTGATAGATTTTTTTTGTATTCTACCCAAATACAGGTACTACTTGAGGCATTATTTCTACCTATGTCTGCCCTGTGCAGATTTTTCTTGAGGGGGAGCAGGTTGAAAGAGTTACACCTCTCTGACACAACCTCTCCAGTGGCATCCAGGCTGCTATAGTTGACCCCCCCAAACAGCTTGTATCCAGCAAGACCCTTGTGTTGATTTGGGGCTTATTTTGCAAGGAGAACAATATAATACAGGACACATACTTTATATGATTATTTATAATAGTCACCCAAAGAACAGTATACAAAAGAGTGCAGAAAATCTGTCCACACACTAATATCAAGGAATCCAGCTGAGGGCCTGGATCCCACAACAATGTCCTACATGAATCGAGCTGAATACCCAGAGCTCATAACAATGCCTCCCACGA
>NW_004955439.1:6664775-6822932 GCF_000276665.1 Chinchilla lanigera
AGCTCCTCAGAGGATGAAAACAGCCAAGTTTATCAGAAAAGTCAGCTCCCCACTGCCTCTCTCAGCTTGCAACAGCCTGCTTCTTCTTCTCCAGATCTGACTCTTATACTGAAGGCAACAGTCCTCAGGTGGGCCTCCCACACCCAGCACCACTCACTCAGTTCAGCTGGGGGTTATAAGCTGACCACCAGTTATCAACCCACTACAACCCTCTTCACACAATGTGCCTTAGGTTGGACACAACCACCAGTCTCCAAGTGTGGTATTATGCATGTTTTCTTTAATTGTCATTAGTTTAATATAATTTCTCTTGTATTTGGGACTCTGTGACTTTTATAAGTGACAAGGTAAATTTGGTCTTCCCTAGAGGAAACCAGTTTATGGTACAGCTCATTCTTCTTTTAGGGTGACAGGAAGTCTGGGAGGAGTTACAAGGAAGTGCCAAAGAGAAATATGTCAGAAATGTTAGTCAAGAAGTGCTCAGAGACCTGGCTCAGAGCCCAATTAGGATGGAACAAAGATATATATAACCTACTTAAGCTAAAGAATCCTTAATTAAGCCACTGGAAAGCCAAGGGTTTTAAAGTTCAAAGGATATGTAGACAACTGTCAAATTCTTTTCAGAAAACAGGACAGGACAGAGAATTGATAGGAGTGATAGACACAAATACAATTCTGAATGAAACCATGACATAATTAAACTCCAGAAAAAAAGAAAAATAGGGCTTTTTCTATTTTTTGCCTGTCTATTGGATTATCTTTTATGATGAAAGAGTTTCAGTGAATATTTTTTTAAAAAGTGCACACTTATTGCATTTATGTTTGGGTTTGAGAAGTTAGAGTAGCTACATTTCTGAATGACACTAGTTCACAGTTACTTGAATTCTTTCAGAAAATCTTAATCCTTTGGAATACCCCAGTGCCAAGACTGCTTTGACAGGACTGAAGCTACTCTTGGTTCCAACTTATATATTCAAATTTTTCTTGGCAAAGTATGGAATATTCTTGTGAGTTTTTACATTTTTCGCCGTGAGAAATTAAATAGTAATAACGGCAATAAAAGGGTCACCTTCTGGATCTCTCTGGACCACTAATAACTACTTCTCTCTATCCTTTGGCCCAATTGCTCTCCATTCCCACAATCACTCATTCATTTTAGGTTGTCATCCTCTACCACACAGTCTATTTTAGAGGCCTCTTGTAGTATTTCCTTCTTCCAGTCTTTTAGATGGCACTGTCTTACCTACTGCAAATCTATTTATGCCACTCCCAGCCATTCTATAAATGATTATTCATTGCCTTGTCTTTTTCAGTGTCTGAGTCCCTTCACACCAGGGCCCTATCTGTCATCTCAGCCACTCCTTTCACTCTTTCAGGGGCTTCTGAACCCCATACTGAAATATTCCCACCATTTATGCTTCTACATCCCTGCCTACACACAAGCTTTCCCCTGTGTGGGCTAACCATATAACCTTGCTTCAAGACAGTTGAGCAATAACTACTCTGTCAGAGTAATATTAAACTAGAGAAAAGACTCAGAGCTATGTGGGTAAGAGCTCATCCAAATAACCAAGTAGTAGTAAAGCAGACCTGAGTCCCAGGAAGCCACTTACTGACCATCAGTTGCTGCATGAGCACAGCCCTTGGGAGTCTCCCTCCTGTACTACAATCCATTTTTCATAGCATTTCTTACAACTACAATGAGTGCTCTCCCTAGGAGGAGTTCTAATAAATACAATTGCACCAGCTTTTAATTGTCAAATAATGCTTTAGCACCCTGAGTAGAGTGGCACCCTTGAAAGCTGCCCATCTGATCAGCCCCCTTATCCACCGTGACAAATTCCCACCCATTCCTCAAGATTCAATTAGCACATCACCTTTGTGAAAATTTTTCTGCCTCACTCCCAGGTCTCTAACAGAATTAATTAATTTAATAGAAACTTTAAAGGCATACTAATAGTATATCTCAGGGCCTTATGATTTCTATTCTAAGTGATTTTCAAATTTTGTCTCACTTTTTCCTCACAACAATGACTCCCCAAGAGATCTGCTGTTTTCTGTGCCTTGTTTAGAGTCAGGAACCCTGTTAGAGAAATGACAAATGATACACTAGGCATTCAAAGCCAAGCAGATAAGCTCCAGACCGGTTCTTAGTCCGTTTGCTTAGTTCTTACTTAGTGCCTTTTCTACTCATTGTAAGAACGTCTTATAAGACTTCTATTTTACCAGTTATCTAATCAGACATTAAGTATTCACATATATGTTGGGTTTTCTTTAGAGTTTGAAGTCCCTAAAAGTAGAGCTCTTACCCGTATGTCTGTCTTCAAGAACTTGCTTGGTCTCTGTATATTATAGCCATTGTCTAAGTATTTGTGGTATCATGAATGAATCTATCAGTTGTTATAAGTGAAACCTGTGTTCAGATCCCTATATAAGAATCCAAGAAAGGATTTCCCACATACACTAAAAAAGTTACATTTGACATGGGGTAATGGAGAATAACAAAGTGTTTGGTCACTTATATCTTCAAAAATCAAAGCAAATTGGTTAAATTCTACTAGTTGCTAATGTTAAATTCAATTATAAAGTTGCATATGCAGTAATATTTTCCAAAGTGATTTTATAATGTAGAATGTAAAAGTATATTAGAAAGAAATATTTTGTTGCTGTTGATATAATTTTTAAAAGGCAAGATGATTTTCTGATAATCCCTTCTAAAAGAATTATTACAATGCAGAGATAATTAAGGCCAACTAGGGAGATAAAAATCTTCAAACTCAAGATGTGAAGAAATGTCAGAGGGTGTGAAACAATTGTTTTAATTTTTCCTCATTTGTAAATTCATTTTATGCCTTCAAGTGCAATGTAAATTATTTACCAAATTTAGCTGCAATCATTTACCAGGACAAGAACAAGTAAATTCACACATAAACCTGTATAGTTGCTCTATTTGCATGTAAACTGTGCTAATGTCTAATTAGAAAGGTAACTATGGAAGTAAACAATGCTTAATGTTGTAAAAAAAAAAAAATCCCCACTCCCTCCCTTCATCTGTTTTAAAGAAGTAAGGAATGTAAAAGTGCCAGTAGTATAAGGGAAAAAAAAAAAAAAAAAACACTTTTATTTGGAAACATTTCACAAGCTATATTTCAACACAAAATTATGGAACACTTTTATCCAGTTTCTAATTCTCTGCATCCATTATCATTTGAGTTTATGAATGTGCTAGAAATTTTATTACAGGTTTGAAACATACATTCTTGTGAACAATCTGATCTCCTAGGCACACTTCAGGTTACAAAGCTGAGATGGCCCCTTTCCCTCTAAGTAAACTGTTGGTCCTACAAATTCCTTCAACCTTTCGTCATGGTCTCACCCTCTGTGATTCTTATGGACAAGTACAAGGATAACTTTCGAGCTAGCAGACAAAATACCATGAAAAGTGTTTCAAATGAACCAGCTGGGCACTCCAGTCTATTATTGTTAATTAATCTTTCCTTTTCAGTCTGATTTCAGCTGACTCTTCCTTCTTTCCCCAATCTAGGACAGGCAGGATCAGTACCTAACCTGAGCCTGTAGGTGCATTTGCATTCCTTATTTTATGCTTAGTGCATCTCTTATATAATTACAAGCACAAAGGATTTGAGGTGGTGGAGAATTATCTCCATGGAACTGGAGAAAATTCCTATGAAGGAAAGAAGATCCTTTCTGAAATCAAACTGTCATTGAGTCGTATCACTCCATGGTCACATCTAAAGGTGAAGAGCTCCACTGCATTGTAGTCGAATCTTAGAAATCCCTTGTAATAAGAACAGCAAGTACCTCCCCTACTTTTTCCCTATGACCATGTCCTGATTTAAAGAAGTCATTGCGGGTATCACTTTAGAGATTGTTAGGGAAACTGATGTGCTTTTTCAGATGACAAACTAAAAGTATCCAGCACGTTCTTGGCAAGGTCTAATTTCCAATCTCAGATGCAAATATAGAAATCTGCTCTCCCACGTTACCTATGCCTTGCATATACTGGATCCTCATGAAAGTTCCGTGTTAAATGAGTCAATAAAAAGTAACTAACATCATTGCTCATTCCTGAAATTGGACCTCCACTTTCCAGGCACTTATGCCTTTGTGTGTACACATGAGTAGACAAATCCGTGAATGTAAACTCTGAGTGTGTATATAAGCATAGTTTAAGGGAGCAGGTGGGGAAAATCCTTTTGGATGTTAAGCTCTTCCTGGGGAATGTCATTCTCAGGAAACCTCAAGTTCAGCAAGCCACAACCAGACAAGGGTGGCAAGCACCCCTTGGAGCCAGTGTTAAAAGCTAAGTCAATTTATAAGCACTGCCATGCCTGTGTCTTTAACTGTGCCTGTAGCTGTAGGCTAGACTGCATTTCAATCAGTTCGAGTTCAGCTGTCTGTTTTATTACACCCAGGCCAGTAACACTTTAGGGATTTTTAGTCCCTTCAATGACAAATGTATTTCAACCACTTCTGTGAGCAGCAGCCCACAATGTGGGTCACCAAAGGACAACAAACTGAGTAGGTATGTCAGAGAAATGTTCAGAAAAATATCTCCATGGGTGTCTGCAATTGCCTTTACTTCCAATCCTTTCAATCTTTGGGAAGCATGTGAAGTTGTTTCTTTCACGCCTTACAAAAGGAACAATCTGTGTCTCTTAAGAAGGAATGCCTAGTGAATTTCTAGCAAAACTGTATACAAATTTAACTCATTCAGATGGCAGACAAAGACAAGCTTTTTACACTACCTAATGTGGTGGTTGGTTGGGTGTAATGTGTTTTAATACAAATCAAGAAAGTCTATTCACAGATGCCACTCTGAGATTCTTATTTCCCAAAGCTGGAAGAATTGTCCTTAAATCACATAATGCATTAGCTGTGTGTAGTGAGACACTGAGAGAAATCCCCTGCCATGGTGCTGTCACTTAGCCAACACAGTTGAAAGAAAGAAAAACGCCTTCCAATGAAAGAGGTGCCGGGTGTGCTGACTCAGAGCAGACGCTGAAGCGGCCCTAATATATTTTCACTCCACTGCCTGTCCCTGTTGTTAAAAGGCCCAAGCCATACCGATGTACCCAAATTATCTCTGTGCAGTTCTTTTATTTCATAAAGGAAGTAGGAAATTTTCATCGTCTCATCAATCAACTGTAAACTCTCTTTCTGCTGACCCTGAATCTGGCTCCATCTGTTATAAAATTCCAATTAATTTGTGCGAGATGCAAATTTTACTTAACTGAAAGGAAGTCTGTGAAATTTTAATTGTTGGCCTTCACTCATGGCCCTCCCACTGCAGAATTCCACCTTCAAATACACCTTGTTAGAGAGCTGAGTGCAACAATAACTTTTGATTTGCTTTTCTCAGCTCTTGTGCCTATAACATCAGGAGCTAATCACTTGACAACTAATGTCACAGCATCAGGAGAATAGACGCTTTTAATGTCTGTAGTATTCGCTAACTAGTTATGATGTGCACACTTTTCCCTACACTATTCATCTCTTGGATCTAAGTAATGTACATTGTTTTCCATATTAAGGTCTACATATAGGTCTACATGGCAAAAACTCTGTAGCCAGACTAGTCTTAAGCAAACTTGAGTGAAGACGACCCTCCTCAGAGAACAATCAAAGACAGTTTGATTTTCTACTCTAGAATTCACGATGGCCAATAATCCCATGTTCAGATCAATACTCACTTAATATCACATTTGTTCCCAGCAATGGACATTAAAAGGAAGCATTGAGTGTTAATATGTCAGAGCCTGAAATGAGTACATATCTAGAAATGTTATAAATATGTATCCTGTGTGTGTTACTCAATATTTCCCTTTCATATCCTTTTTGCCAGGAACCTGGTAACACTTCAAACAATTAGGGAAAGAAAAAACTTATCTTCAGGGAATATCCTTCAATACTATTTTTGTTTGAAGGTGCACACAATTCTGTGACATGGTTTTCTCTTCTTCAAGCCTTTGCAGTGACAGTCCTCAAAACCTCTATTACCAGACAAGAATGTTTCAGTTTTCATGTGTTGCTATGTTATTAAAAATATCTCTCTATTGTAAGTTCAGTTAGTTTTTAAAAGAAAATTGTGGAGCTATTGCTTTACCTGTGATTAAACCTCTGAATGCTGTTTAATATCCCATTTTGGGGTAGAAAAATACTAAAAATAATTTTTTATGAATCAGAGATGCAAAGCTGAATTATATGAGACTTTGACTTCATTGCCCTCTGCTGCCCCTTACTCCAGTATTAAGTCTCCCCCAAACTATCACCTAATTCCTGAGAAAATTCCTCCCTCCCTCCCTCAGCCATCTTTAGTTACAGGGACAAAATGCCTTAATGAGTTAATTTGTTCCATGAGTTAGCAATTAATATGCCACAACTGTCAAGGACATTTGCCTCATCCATGCAGATATTTTATCACTGTGAGGCTCATTCTGCCAGGGATTTTATGGCTCACAGAACACACAGCCATGGGTAGACTTCACCCCAAGTTCATCTTTTCCTGAAGCTCTTGGTAAATGCCCTTTGGCATTCCTAATAGTTTTTGTTTTGTTTTTCAGCCTTTTCTTTCTTTTCCCTTGCTCATTCCTGCTTAAGCTTTTACTATTTTGTTAGTATTGTGAAAGGACCAATTGTTACCTCCATGGATGTTATGAATTTTATTTTCTCTTTTATTAATTTTGGAACTATATTATTTTCTTCCTTTTGCTTTCTTTGCCTGTGCTTCCTTTTGCTTCTAACTTCTTGAGTTGGCTGCTTTGTTCTTTAATGTAGAATCTCTCTGTTAGACTTATTTGGAGGCTGTATATTTCCTTCTAAGATTAATATCCCTCTAGCTTTGAGGTGTAACATTATCATTAATTTTTTATTTGACAAGTTACTTGGAAAGGTATGCTGTATTATTTCATTGTTTTGATTTCTAAATTTATTGGTCAGAAAAGGTAGCCCCTATGATACTGATGGGTATTTGAAGGTCCGATTTTGTGGCACAATGAGTGATGTCTTGCACCTGCTTCATGTGAGTTTGGCAGTAAATTCCATAACTGTAGTCTTCCGGGCTCTGTATATAATCATTAGCCAAGCCTTGCCCAGAATTGCTGTTCCAACTCTATGGCTTCATTAAGTTTATACCTCAAATATTAAAGCAGCCCAGATAAGTGCTAGACTATTTCCATGGAATTGTGAATTTGAAAATTTCTACTTAAAATTCTGATAATTTCACTTCATATAATTTGAAGCAAGATATGTACAGGTGGAAAATTGCTATATTGTGCATAAGAACTATTCCTCTTATTATTATGTTTCTGCCTGAAAGTGTGTTTTGTTGTGATATTTTTACAGTTACTCTACTTTTGGTTATGGTTTTCCTTGCATGTATGATCTACCCTCCCTTATTCTCAGCCTTTGTAACTGTTTTAGAAACACTACATGGAAAGAAGATATAGGTGATTTTTAAAAGAATCTCTGCTCTAAATAATTTTGTCTACTTATATTTACTGTGATTCCTGATACGGCAAGGAATGTAGGTGGCTAAAGAACATAAATTTTATATGGAAATATAAAGTGATACAAGAAGAGAAAATAGGGAAAGATGAGTTTAACACAGGCTTGGTGATGGTCCATGCTGTGTGCTCACATAGCCACAAGGAATGCCTGTCATAGTGACGAGCTTCTTTTTGGATCAGATTCTGATCTTTAGTATAATTCAAGACTGAAAGGAACAAGGAGACCTTGAGGGAAATGGTTGAATGCAGATCTGAGCAAGGAAGGTATAGTGCAAGTCAGGAATATCTTGTTCTGCCAGAACGTTTTCAAGATAACTGGGATCTATTCAAAGGACATCAGAGTCAACTTGAAGAAGTTCTTTAAGGGCCAAAATTGTGACAATTTGAATATTGAAAAGAATAATAACTGCTTTCAACCACTTGGAATCCGTGAAATCTGTATGTAATGACAGATAAACTTTCTCAAAAAACAGAAAAATTTTGAATGCCTTTGTAACTGAGGTTATTCTTTACTTTGACAATTTATTAAATTAAGGAATAATTAAGCTTTATATATTTTTCCCTTTCAAGCAAGACTTCTATTTTAGGATAACTAGATAGTCTGTTGATGGAGCAAATACTTCTACCTTTTAGAAGGATGCCAGGTGATACACTTAAGAAAGAATGATGGAATTAGGAATCATCACTTTATAACTTAGAATGAAATTTTTAACTCAGGGATTTTCCATTCTTGTCAACCTTAAGTAAATTCCTCATGAAGAACTGAAAACATTTTTGTTACCAAAGGCACCCTACAAAGTCCCAAAGGAAAAATATGCCATGAAACTATCACAAGAGTTAGCCAAACCCACCATCGTGCTAAAATAAATTTAATGTGTTCTCTGGTTTTATAAAAAACAGAATACACAAAATTTAAAAAGGCATAGTCTTTAAAAAAAATGTTTATTTTGCATTCATCAATTCTTTATCTAGCTTCCAGATTATAGGAAATAGAAAAAAAAAGATTATTAATACTTATAAGGTTGCAGTAAACAAATTCATAAGATGTGACCAGTTTGATTTCCCCAAGAAGAATCTGCCAAAGAAAAGAGGAAGATGCTGGATTGAAAGAGATGTGAGTGAGAAATAACTAGACATCAGCCAGGTGTGGTGGCACACACTTATAATCCCAACACTCAGGAGGCTGAGGCAGGAGGATTGCTGCAAGTTCAAGACCAGCCTGGGCTACAAAGTAAGCTCAAGGCCAGGCTGAACTGCATAGAAAGATCGTGTCTCAAAAAGGAAAAAAAAAAAAAAAAGGAACCAGACATCACATAAGACTCTTACACTGGAGTCTACTTAGGGAAAAAAAAATCACCTCTAAAGAATATCTCCTGTAACAAAAAAAGCAAAATTTCAATATACAATGGATATTGAAAGATATAAGGGAATTACTTTTAGTTATAATAGTATTTTGGATACATAAGGAAATGTTTCTGTATTTTTTTTGTTTCTAGATTTTAAAGAAACAATCTGAAACAAAAATAAAACAAAATTTAAAAATAAAATAATGACTGAATAAACAAAATCTATATTAAGCATATCATTTTGTCTCATGATATCAATTTGTTCTGCTATAGGAATAGCTCTCAATTCTTTAGGGAAGAATGGTTATTTTATGAAAAGACATAAAAATACACACATTTTGTTTCTTTACTGTTTGTCCTTAAGTATAATATGCACAATACAATGTATTAAATAAACATAATAAAGTGTAAAGTTAATTAATTTCCCTACATTCCTCACCAGGAATACAAAGCCTTAGAGAAAGTTTCACTCCAAATCTTATTCGATTGATCTTGTTAGTGTTGCTCTGTTTTTCAGCTCAACCTTGTGTTTAGACCTAACAAATTCATTGTCACTGTCACCACTATAACCATCATTATCATCATCACCATCATATTTAGATTTCCTAGAGGTTAACATTTTTCTAAATTGTCAGTGCCATTCCTCTTTTGGGGAGGGTTCAAAATTTTTGCCATTTTTCTTTTAGTAAGTGGTAAATTCTCCATTTTTTTTTTTTTTTTTTGTACTGAAAATGTCTTTAACGCCTATATTTATACCATAGCTAGGTATGAAAATCTAATTTAAGATTATTTCTCAAAGCTCTTTGAATTCTTAATTCTTTGCTTCCTGCTTGCTTTTATTGCAATTGGTAAGTATAGTGACAACCTAATTTTCATCAGTTTGTAAAGTGTTTTGGTTTTTGGTTGTTCTACTTTTTTTCACTAAGTATTTCTAGAAATTGAATCCTCTTTATCTAGACAGAAAATTGCTGTGCTCTTTGAATTTGAAGATTCATTATTTTGGGAAACCTTTAACCAGGCAGCTACTTTACCTCTCCTTCAATCTTACTACTTTCTTTTTATTTATCTCCTATTTATTATGTTAAAACTTGTCATTTTGTTCTCCATATCTCTTAACTTCTCTTTAATATTTTCCACCTTTGTAGTTCAAGGTTGCACACTGCACAATTCCTTTAAATATATCTTATATGTTGCAAATTATGTGTCCAGCTAATAGGTCTACTAGATATCTCATTTTGAACATTGTATTTTTAATTTTGTGAAAATCTATGTTTCCTTCTCTAAAATCTTCATACACACTAAGCATATGTCTTTTATATTCTCTTTGCAATCCTTTTATCTCAAATTCTTGATGTTTGATATACTTGTTCATGCTATATGCTGATTTTTGAGCATGGTGAATACTTTTATGAGCTTTAAAATATTATATTATGAGCTTATTATTTGGAAGATGAGGAGTTTGTCATTGAAATCTCTCATGATATGGGTTATGAAGGCATTTCTTGTGGTTTTTCCTCTATTCAGAGCTTCAAGGTTATCACTAACCTAGGATCACTGTATATAAAACTCTTGCCTTAGAGTTGCTAGACAATTCAGACAATATAAATTCAATCTTCAAACCAGTGAAGGCTAGGTCTGCACTTACCAGTTCCCAGAATTGAATCTGGAATATAGAATCGTCTTTGTCACCTTTCTTGAGCTGGTATGGTAGGTAGAACTCTTCTGAGATTACCCTTCAAAAAGCACACAGTCCTTTGAGATACTGGCTTTGTAATTCTATAGCAGCATCAACTACATCTCTCTTCCCTGGTGAGTCCCAATTTCTCTTACCTTTAGATGAGTTCTTCTGTGACAGTTGCAGGTCACACATTTATGAAACTGGTTTTCATGTTTCCCTTCTTTCTTTGTCCCTGTACATGCTCCCTATCTGTTTAGCTATATATCGAGAAGGATTTTCATTAAATTTCATTATATCTCATCTTGTATTGCCTGTGCTAGTTGCAGGTGGGTTTCCAAATTACCTTATCTGCCATACTATCAAAAATGGAAGTCCTAATTTTGGTTCTGCTCTTCTCTCATATTAAAGATAAATTTTCTTCATTATCCTTTACCATTTTTATGTATATTCCAGCAGTAGAAAAAAAGAATGAATTTATGTATACTACCACTGAATCTTTCATGGACATATTCCAAAAAGTCAATTATGTTTCTCTGAAGCTCCTGGTGTACAAACTTTCAAAGTCTGCTACTATTATTTCATTGACCTATATCTGGGCAATAAATTTATTCCTCAGAAAGGAAATTAGTAGAGGGAAGAACTGTCTCCTCTCATTTAAAATGTTCCTGGTTTTCATATGTTAATCTTTATTATTGTCAGCTTTAATATCTTTGATATTGCTGTATTTTTTATGCTCTGGGAATTTCACCTAATTTATTATTTCTCAGACATTTTCTGTACCTATTTGTTCTCCTTTTCTTACCTACTGTACCGGAAGTGAAGCCTCCTTTTCTTCTTTTAAATCAATGATTTAGGAAGGTCTTTTCTCTCCCGATTCTACCAGAGTACCTAAATAACCAGGTATGTTGTAACAGCTTTAGCTGCTTTTCCTGATTCATCTCTACCGGGCTCAGTGCCTCAGATTCAGTATTTTTGTCTTTTACAGAACAGATTGAACATTATGGTCATCACAATATGTTCAAAATTCTGACATTTCTTTCTATAGAATAGTATGTGCATCTTCCTGTTCCACTTTACCACATCAATCAATTCTTTTCTGGAGATAAATAGTCCTCTGAGGCTGAGATCCTGATGTCTCTACTCTTTCCTCTTCAGTCTCTGACTTGTGTGTATGCCATGTGCCTAATTATTACTTGCTAGACTAGACTTCTGGGATTCTCAATTCAAGCTTTTCCATCAACTGCAGCTTCCTCATTTTTACTCTTTCGTTCCTGTCTTCAAGTTCAGGTCTATTGAGTGGCCTAACAGAAAAGTTTATTTCTAATTCCCAAAGAATTTTTTTAATTTTTGTTAATAAAAAGTATTTTGTTTTATTTAGCCTATTTAGTGTTACTATATTTAGAAAGACATCTGTCATATCAATCATTAGCATCATTCCATAGCCAGCTGGGAAGAATTAAAATATGCATAATCAATAATCTTTTCTTATCCAACTCCATCATATTACATATGTAGTATTATTTTTCTCATTGCCACCACATGTGTGAAATAATCCTATTATCTTTCACATTATAAAATAAGCATTGTCTAGAATGAAAGCAATTTCCATGTCTTTAGTTGTACCAGGAGAGGATCTCTGAAAGCCATAGCAGGAAAAGATCCAGAGGACAAATCAATTAATAAGTACAAATTGCAATTAATATTTGACAAGCACCATGGTTCCAAAGACAGAGTTCCTGCCCTAGAGGGTCCTACAACTCTTTGAGAGGAAAATGAAACACTGGTGTGTGTGTGTGTGTGTGTGTGTGTGTGTGTGTGCACGCATATGGGTGTGTGTGTGTAAGTAAATAGACTCATGGTTGACAAAAACATTTTCAGAAATTTAAAATAGTCACATTTTGATCTAAGAATCTGGAAAATTATTCAACTGCTGTTACCTCCTTTTCCTTTTCCATGGTACTTGAAAGAGATAAAGGAGGACATTAGGTAAATTTTTGAAATGATTGATCGTTGTGGAAATGAAGCAAAACAGGAGCCAACTATTATTTTTTGAAAAGCTCACTGTGTTGCTCAGACTTTATCAGCCATTCCAAGCTAAAGCTAAAGGATTGTTTATTTTTTTTTAAATTGGCTTTCATTGTATGCATTCTTTGAGGCCTCTGGTTCGAGGGCTGCAACATTCAGAAGATGCAAGGGGAAAGCTGTTGTGAACACTGCCCAGCTCTTTCCAATGTCAGAGGACGTTCTGGGACCTGAGGATGTCCCAGCTCCTGGTATCCACAAGATGGCAATAGTGTTCACCTTTTTTCCATTTTCTTCTTCTTTTTTCTTCTTTTTCTTTTAAAAAAAGTTGATTTCATGACGCTGTCACTAAATCATTTTTTCTTAAAAGATAATGTTTTTTCTCTCCTGAAATATTTCTTCATATGATTAACAATGACTCATTTGATATCTCTGAAAAGACTCTCAATAAAAGAGAGTTAATTCCCTATTCTTTGTATCTGTGTTTGAAAGTTGATCGCCTCCTTCCTCAAACATGAATATCTCCCTTCAGCTGTCAGACTCCAAAGCTACACAGTACAATACAGTCACCAGCAGCTGCACAGGATATTTAAAGTTCAATTAATAAAAATTTTAAAAAATTAAAATTCAGTCAATTGCACCACCTATATCAGGCTACCATATTGCAGAGACAAGATATTAAAAATTCTCATCAACACACAAAGTTCTACGGAGGCCCACCAAGCCATGATACCTCAAGGACTTCCTTATATTCCCAGGAGCTGATATGTACAAATGGTATCTTGCTCTTTGTCATTTCCATTCTGATAAAGAAATGGCACGGAATAGAAGGATAAAATTGCAAAGTAAACTTTCACATACCTTTGTACACATCATACATTTGGAGTACAGCAGCATGTTGTAAAATATTCACACGTGGGCCATGTGTTTAGGTGCAAAATACATTGGCACAAGATTGGGTATTTTCGGGGCAGCTATTGATTCCTGTTATTTTTTAACTTTACTTTTATTCATGAAACCCAGCATGGAACAGCTGAAAAGGAACCTGGAGTACATTTGATCTAGACTCCATGGAAGACTCCTGAGAAAGTGAACCCATAGAAATGGCAAGTGATTTAATGAGATTTCCCCTGGTCTAAAAGACCAAAAGCAAATTTGGTTTTGGTGATCGTGGTTGAAATTTTCTGTATCTAAATTTTATTACACAGAAAATGAAGGATTCAAAAAGGTTATCAGCAAGTTTACTTTCAGTTCTGACTTTCTGTCTTCTATCACAGTCAGTGTCAGGAATCAAAGAGATTTCAAAGTCACAAGATAAAAACAATACATCTACCTTGAGTATCAATTTTACTCAAAGATTCGAGGGGGAAAGTTAAGTACGTTGGCTCATAAGTGATTTAACAATTATCTTTTTATCTCTAAAAATGCAGACGTGTTATAGAGAAGATAAAGCATGAAACTACAAAGAAATACTCTGCCTGCAGTGGACTGTTTGAGACACACTCCCAAACCCCCTCAAGAGTTCCCATTCAGTCTTTCTTCCTCTAGGGACGGTTTTTAAACATTTGAGAAATGCATAAGAGCCAAAAGCACAGGAGTGAAAAGCCTTCCAATGACAAGTTTAGAGATTCAACATCAGTTTGTTAAAGTCTATCAATCCGGAAACTTTATTAAATCAAAACCAAGAATAAAATTATTTTTAATAAAAAATAGAGTAAGGATATAGTGCTTTGTAGTGATAATAGTGGAGACTATACCAGAAATCTGGAATGAATAATTACTAAGTTATATTTTTGAAATATAATCTAAATTTTCTGCAAGCTAGCTAAGAAGAAAATAGTGATATCGTTCTCATTTTATGATAAATAAAGAAAAAGGTTGTGTAACAAAATAGATAAACATCAAAAATTACACAAGCCAGAGAGATAAAAGGCAAGTGTATTTTGTAAGAAACATTAGGATTATATGATGGATATGAAGTTTAATAACAATTTGGAAAATGATAGAGAAATATTCTCCATAAAGCCATTTTAGGTTGACCCTGGATAAAGATCAAAACCATGTACTGTATTGAACTTAAAATTTGTCAAACCACTTTTATAGAATTAAAAATTAGTATGTTCCTGAACATGGTATTTGGGTGGGTTAATTTATAGTAAGAGAACGTGGAAATTAGAAAATGAAGACGTGAATGTCAACAATGAACACTACTTTTTTGTTTATGCCAAGTGCTGTCTTTTATTTTGCACACTACAGTGCAGGGAGAAATCCATAATATACCAGAGGGAGCAAGTTGCTTAAAACAGAGATGTTACAGGAGAGCCATTATATAGATGCTTTCTATCCCTGAAAAGAAACTATCACCAAATATCATTTATCCAAGATCATATTGTAAACTGAGATTGGAAGACATTGTTAATATTTTTCCTAGATTTTCAAGTAGTACTAATGATTATGTACTGATCAGTGGATATTTTTTCCTTATTTTATACTGTGCCAACAACATATTACATTTAGCATCTTAATTTTCTTTTTTAGTGGTTCCAGGGATTGACCCCAAGGTCTCAATACCAAATGCTGTGCAGTCTACTACAGAGTTATATGTTCAGCCCTTTTAATTTTTTAAAAAAATTTTGAGACAAGGTATTGCTAAGATGCCCAAGCGGGACTTCAACTTGACATCCTCCTGCCTCAGCCTCCTGATAGCTGGCTTTACGGGAGAGTGCTTCTGTTCCTGGCCATCCTAAATGTGTGCAACACATCTCTAGATTTTTTTCATCTTGCAAAACTAAAACTAAACTTGTTAAATACTGGTCTTCCTCTCCCACCCCCGTTTATGAGAAACACTTTTCTACTTTCTATTTCTTTGCATTTGACTGTTTCAGACACTTCATATGAGTGGAATCATACAGTATTTGTACTTTTGTGATTAATTTATTTCACTAAGCATAATGTCCTCAAGGTTCATCTGTGCAACATGCAACAAGATTTGCTTCTTTCTTAAGGCCGAATAATATTCCACTATCGTAGAGATGTATGCTATATTTTCTTTATCAATTTATCAGTCAAAGAGACTTGGGTTGCTTTCAGTTCTTAGCTTGTGTGAGTAATACTGCAATGAGCAGGTGTGTACAAATATCTCTCTGGGACCCTGCTTTCAATTCATTTGGATATATATTTACAAATGGTATTATTGGATAATACCGTAAGTACATTTTTAATTTTTGAAGCAACGTACATATCGTTTTCCACAATAGCTATACTCCCACCAAGACTGCACAAGGATTTAAATTTTCCTACTTTACCCCCAACACTTGCTTTGTTTTCTTTTTCTTTTGGTAGTGATCACCTTGATCGATGGTCACTTCATTGTTGCTGTATCTACTATGGCAGTCGACCTTTTGACAGTAATATTGTATAACAAGTAAAGATAGAAGTTGCTCGGATGAACTGAATTTTGGCTAATATCAGAACTGGAAGAGTTACAAAAGACTTAACCCTTTGCATGGAATGAGCTTGAAGGCATGTGATAATGGGGAGTAGTCAAATACCAGTGCCTGTGCTATGGAGGAGTGATCATCAGCGATGTGGTGGCAACAGTATGATGGGAAGATAACATGGGCTTCACAGTCCTGCTTCTACAGCTGTCAAGTTATGGGATGCAAAAATGTGTTAAGCACCCTGATTGCATTTTCCACACTTGCAAACAAGGAATAATGGTGTCTACCACACAACCCATTGCTAGTGTGAGGATTAAGTTAAAGTGTATACCTAAGGAATCTGGTACATAATATGCTATCAGTAAAGTTAGCTTTTTTCCCTTTCATCTTCAAATCTACTTCTCATGCAAGTTAACATAGTGAGAGATCAAGACTTAATTTTTTAGAGGTCAGATATGAAATTTCAGAAGACACTCAGCAGATGCAATAATGTTAGAAATATTTATTATAGTTATCTATACCAATTATATCTATCAGAAACTATCCTGGCTGATCTGGGGGGGTCTTCTCCTCCAAATAAAAAGTTAAGTCATGCCTCCTAGAGAAATATTTCCTCAGATTTTTATCTTTAATGTAAGATGTTAAATCAAAATATCGTTTTCAGTGAAATATTTTGGAGTCTTAAGCAACTAGATCTGAGAATCTATACTCACAAGCCCAGAAGAAAAAAGAAAAGGCTTTATACCATGTCTTTGGCAGTCTACTGGTCCACTCTATATAATAAAGGCAATGTAGTTATATATGGCATCTGTATAATATCATCTATATAATCAGTGTTGTGTAGATAAGCCAGAGGAATCTTCCAAAAAAATAAACTAAATCATATCATAGCTCCATCAACACCTTCCAGTGGCTTCCTATTAGAAAATTGTTCTGCTGCAAGGATCTTTCACTTATTCACTGCTGTAAACCCAGAGCATAGAGCAGAGCCTGACAGATACCAAGCCCTTAACAATAATATACTGAACAAATATTTAAGTGACTTAAGAAGTAAAGTAATCAAATTGGAAGAATTTTCTTCACATCCTTAGAATCTGCTTAAATGCTTATTTTTCTAGGATTTTCTTGACATTCAAAAAAGATCTGAAATGGAGTCAGGAGACCATTCAATCTCTGATGACGGATGTTACCATGTTTGGATGGACAATCGGTATAGATATCTTCTCTAAAGACTGTTGGCCTGCACATTGTAACTTTTTAATTCTTCCCCTGGTGGAAAGATCTCACTTTAATTGATATACAAACTCATGACAAGAGTGCTGGGGGATGAGCAGGTCCAGGATATAATCATTACTTTCAACCCTATCTAAAATGCAGATGAAGACTAGCAAGGATACATTAAATAATCAATGTCAATAATGTTTTGTTCCTTCTATATAAACAAGATTACTTCAAGACTTATCCAAGGGGTTACACTTAGCTCTGTTGAGCTGTAGCTTTGAATTTGATCAAACATGTCTCTCTTTGGATAAGCTATCATTAAGAATAACAGTGTATTGAGAAACAATGTTTCTAAATCAGGTAATCAAGCAATATAATTTTATTAGGACCATTTCTATTCTGGACACTCAGGGCTTCTAAATTTACTGGATCAATTAAAAGGTGCCTCAAACAGGTTAACCAACTCTCTCCTTAGAATTAAAAAACTGGTATTTTACATGCCCATTGGCAGAATGAGAGAGAGGCAGAGACAGAGAAAGAGACAGAGACAGAGACAAAGACAGACAGACAGACATAGCGATAGACACAGACACAGAGAACACACATACTTAGAACTTGTTTATCAAACTGTCAAGTGAAGAACTAGAGATAGATTCTAAGTTAAAATTGCTCTTATCAATATTGACTCTAGTCACTGCAACCAAGAAATCCTGAACTCTACTGTACATTTGGTAGAGTGATTCATTATTTTTAAAAAATTATTCTCTAAAAAACAAATAAAAAACAGAAAAGTTACTAAGTTGAAAGATCCATGAGTGAAATTTAGAAAAAAGTACTCGTCTTAGAACACTGCATTCAGAATAGAAAGTATACATATATCACTTGAGAATCTTGTGTAAACATGTGAGTTTTCATTCAGTAGGCCTGGATTGGGGCTGGAAGTCTACACTTACCAAATTTACACTGTACAGATGTTGCTGGTCCATAGTCTATATTTTGAGGATGAAGGTTTTAGAAAATGCTCACCCAAAAATGCTGCTTCCCCACCTTGAGAAAGATGCCATTCATACAATGGATGCAGATAATGGCTTTAGAAGGCTTTTGTATCCTCTTTAGCTCATGATTAGTTTATTGATGTGATTATGATTGTATTTGGGGAAGAAATCATTATTTTATGATTGTGCTATAAACCAAGCTCCCTTCATGTCACAAGTGAAAATCAATGGTCCTTTGTCTGGGATTACTGCCTTAAGTCTTCACTGTTTGAGCTCTAGATCTATAGGATGCAGGGGTTTTTTGTTTATTTTTTGGGTTTTTGTTTTTTTCTAAGCCCTTTTCACACTTATAGGAAAAATAAATGGAAGGATGTGCCACAATACAGTGTAATGCATAGTGCTTTGAATGAGTGTCACAGCGAAGCGATCCACTGGAAGAATCAGTGCTCTGTTAGAAGCTTGTCTGTGGACAGGATTTGTCCACTCAGCCTTGAATTCTGGAAGAGCCATGGAGTGTGAAGAAGCCCCAAGGGAGGTAGAGAAAACGCCCACTGCTTGGAGTCCTACAGTTCGGTGCTGCATTGCCTCCTTCACCAAGTGCTAAGAACCACACTGAGCCATTATGATGGTTCATGTCTTTCCAGGCTGTGTGTTTAGCAATGAGAAATTTTTTAAAAGGAGTCCATCATACAAAAGAGCTTTACCAGGTGAAAGCACCAAATTAAAAATTCTTTCACTTGCTGAAAATTCTGTATTTGAATGAAATTTATTTAATTTTGACCTTCCTCCATAAAGCTCTGCAGGCATGCCCCCCTTTGCTGCTTCAAAAAATAAAGCAAAGTCAGTCATTTCCTTCACTGCAGATTGAACAGAAATGCAAACTGAAGGAAATGTTTCTGGAATTAACCCAGAAATAGAACTTCACTTGGTACAGTAAAGAGAACATTCACAGACCTTGGAATTCGGTGGCTTTGGGGTTGACTCATTTGTTTAAATAATAAACATAAATTATATACCTTGTAATATCATAGTTCTAGACAAAATTATATTGGCTGTGATATATCAAATTGAATTTTCATTGAACATAATTTATTCTTTATTCAATAACAACTGTGTGACTTGCCTGAATATTACAGAATGCACAGAAAAGGTAGGCATCTTGTACTAGGTTGGGCTGGAATCCTGCGAGAGTGGAAAGATAGGGAAAACTGGGGACTTAAGGAATGTAGTTATGGAAGAAAGTATAATGAAAGGCACAGGTTCAAGTCATTGGCTGTAGGGAAATGTTACACTGAGGAGCAGGTAGAAAGCAGAGAGCCACGAAAGACTGAGCAAAGAAGTGATCTGAAAAAGCAAAAAGCCAGTACAATGGATAGGCCCAGAATCAAAAGAAGAGAATGGCTCAAGGTGCCCAACAATGGTCATACACTCAGGAGAGCTCAAGAAGTGCGACGGTTCACATACGCCTTTGGATTTCACAAATACTTGGTCGTTATTCTACGTTGAGTGTGTAATTTAACTATATTCAATGAAAATGAGGTAGGAAGAGTTACACTGAAATGAAGAGGCAGTAACAAGGAACTGGTGAAGTTTAGCTTTGTGTGGAAGAAATGAAGAAGAAATAACAAAATTCAGGTTTTTGAGAGCAGGACAGAGAAAACACATTTATGTCAATATAACAGGAGATCCATGCCAGGTTTTTGGCTGTGGTCTCCTGGGCACAGTTGACAGTGGCAGTGCAATTTCTGACCAGGATGAGTGGGACTGGTGCTAGGTCAGGGGAGTATTCTGAACTAGTTGAGGAGTTAATCAGAGAGGAACACAGGCTGCTGAGCAAAAGCATAGGTAGAGTTGGAGTTCTTATAATGTAGTACAGGAGTTATCTTAAAACATACCTTATAAAAATATTGCCTATTTCTCAGATTCTGTTAAGTCACTAGCTGCATCCCTTGGACTGCATCTTTAGAAAATGGCGTTTATAGTAAACTTTTCCTAAACAAACATCACATTCATTTTTCTGTACGTGTTGCTGCTCAGCCAGAGTGAGATCCATCAACAGGGAAGGAAATACGGTAAGACAGAGGCTTGGAGAAAGTTCTGCTCCAGCCAGTGAAACATGACTTCCCTCACAGGCGTACACTAAAATTGTTACCTCCTGTGGTAAACCACCAACCTCTCTTCTCTAGTCTTCAATAGGAAATAAGTGCATAAATAACCTATATGACCCCAGCATTACAAAGCCGGCATTACATAGCCATTATGTAGCCAATAGATAAAAATGCCAAATCTCTTGGTTTGAGATCAGTCCTGTGTCTGTAACTCAAATATCTCTCCCTGTTTAGCTTGGCTTGTGACAGAGACCTGAGGTTACTCAACATTTGATCTATGTGGTAATTGGTCCACAGAATAGAAAATCTAAGAGGATTTATCAAAGGAATATGTTATCATTTTTAAACATTTACTGTATTCAGTAAAAATGGTATACAAAATAACTCTTATAAAACAATTCTGTTGATTATTTTATGAGGACTAGATTATCTGATTACCAATTCTACCCTGTCTTATAAGCAAGACAGTGTTCAGACTGCTAGAACAAAATGCCATAAACTGGTTTATGAACAACAAAGATTTATTTTTCACAGTTCTAGAAGCTGGGAAGTATAAGATCAAAGCAGAATCAGTGTCTGGTGAGGGTCTGCTTTCTAACTTACAAGTAGTACCTTCTTCTTGTGCCCTCCTATGGCAGTAGAGGCAACAGCTTTCTCAGGACTCTTATCTGGGTTCCAGTAGCAACCAGCAAGGCTCCATCCCCATGACCTAATCACTTCCCTGAGGCCCCACTCCCTACTACCATCATCACCTTAAGCATGAGGACTTTAACACATCAATTTAGGAACAGGGACTGAAGAGACAAAGGCATAGACATTCAGATCATGGAATACACAGACCAATTCTTGATTTTTTTTCTGCACAATAACTTGCATGAATTTACATTATCCTCAGATAAGTCTTTGTTCCTGCCATCTACTTACCAAGATGTATGTACCTGTATGTGTCTTGACCCTGGGTATTGTTGGCATTGAACCATCCAAATTGTATTATCTAGCATCCTTTCTAATGGTTATAAATTGAAGCATTTTTTGACCTGCCTAAGAGTATAGTGTGAGGGAAACAGTGCCTTCTGGCTGATATGGGGATTAACTACAAATGTGGACTCATTAATACTAAGTTCAAACTATCTTGGTTATCTCTTGGTGGCAGGGGTTTAAGGAATTATTACACTGAAATACATTCAGGTTAGAATATAATCTAACAATAATGTATCAGTATTATTGGAATGGACAATGCTCTAACAGTATCTCAAAGATAAAGGAAGGGGACAAGATCAGGGATTACAAAGTAGGGGGAGTGCCGGGCATGGTGGTGCACACCTGTAATCCTAGCACTCGGGAGGCTGAGGCAGGAGGATCTTTGTGAGTTTGAGACCAGCCTGAGCTATAAAGTGAGCTCAAGGCCAGCCTGAACTCCATAGCAAGACCCTATCTCAAAAAAAACCCTAAAAAACAAAAAAACAAAGTAGGGGGACACACTGGTACATATAAAACATGTGCCAAACATTAAGAATCCTAGTCAACAATGAGTTTATGGACAAAGCCATGGGAGTAGTCTAAGATAATTTACATTGGTCAACTACTCAAAGCAAAGCAACAAGGAAAATGCAAAGGCCAAAAGTCAGACAAGATTTGATGATGTTGGCCACTGCTGGTGTTGGATGGATGGCCTCACTTTGCATGACTTAGTTTTTTATGTGGTTCTCTTCTCCCACCAAGGTTGGCCTGAGAACATTAACACAGTGAAATAAAAGAAAAGAGGAACGACTAGTCAAGAGATTTTTTTCCAGACTTTGCTCTTATCTAATTTACAAATGTATCATTATCTAAAGCAAGTCTCACGTTTGATCACAGAGTCAGTGGGGAGGGCACTACCAAAGGATGCTGGTACAATTTACCATCAATACAATCAATATTCCACAGTAGGAGTCAATATCAGGGCGCTGGCAGTTAAAGTCATGCAGACAGGTAAGAGCATGTACTTTCTGAAAAGGATAGGCTGGGAATAATGCAAGCAAAGAAAGCATTGAGTTTGTAAATACGTGTTCACTGGCTCAACAGTAATTAAAGAAAAAGACCATTCAAATCTTGACTGCACATTTCCACCTGCTAAGATTTAAGAATGCAGTGTGGGATATTTAGGCTAGATATAAAGAAAAGCTTGCTGACAATAAGAGTTGTTAAACACTGGAATGGATTACTAGAAGAAACTGTAATTTTCCTTCCTTTTAAAGTACCTAAAATCAGACTAGCTACATAGTTCTCTGGTATGTGTTTTTAGACAGAAACAGAAAGATGAACTAATTGACCTTTCAGAGTCCCTCCAGACCTATTATTGTCACACTGAACCTGTTCACACAGAGGAAGAAAATGTCTAACAGCCTGCCTTTTATTCCTATCACTTAACACACATTTATTACAGACCCTTTCTGTGCTCAGCACTTTGCTTGGTACAGGGGATGTAATCTCAGCCTTTAAGGAGATCATAGGCTTTGGTCAAAAGGTGGAGCGAAATGCTCCATCTACATTTGTGTTAATACACAGGGTGATAGAAGATGCTATTTAAAACAGTGAATGTCTTCAAAGGACAAAGGATACTGTGAAAGGAAAGTTCCCTTACCCTGGGTCTGTTCCTATCTTTTGTGCTAGCCAAAGGAGCAGAGGTTCCTTTGTTCAACTCACCCCATGCCCATGGATGGCTTTGATTCAGATAAAGGGGCTTAGAGCAGAGGTAAAGGTTTGGAGCTGGAGAGAGCTGTTTTCTGTATAATCAAAGGAGAAGTTGGTTCTCTAGAAAACCTAGGTAAGAATGGGAGAGGATCGAGATGGAATAGGGAAGGAAAGGGTCCGACACATATGGGATAATTTGACCAGTAATAAATCCTTTGTTTCATGGTGGCTGTTTAAAAAAACCTAACAAAAGTGATTTATGGCCAAACAAGTTAATCTGTATAGATTCACCTCTCCCTGCTTCTCCCTGCTGAGTACAATGAGAAACCCTGAAAATCAGGCTGAAGAAAATCAAGCAACTTGAGAAGAGGTAAGAGGAAGGCAAACTGATTTGAGACCACAAGAGAGAAAGGTCATATTATATTAATCACATTTCATATTATATTATTTTATCAACTTATTCTCAGGGTCGTTACAACCCCTGTCTAACACAAGAGGTGACTCAGGCCCAGCATTTCCCATACATAAAATAGAACAGAAGGTGGCCAGATAGTCCCAGTGGCCATGGGGTCCAATGGGAGCTCTGCGTACAGTATCAAAGGTACAAGGCAGAACTATAAGAAATGGAGCTGATGCCCCAGTGGCAGTGGGAAACCAGAGCAAAGTCTCTTCCTCTCTGCCAGCCTCCCCTCCTCATTCAGAGATGCCACCTGGCAAGAACATTGGGCTACCGGAAGTAGGACTGCCCCACAATGAGCAGGAAGCTTGCCTAGACCCATAGATCAAGGGTTGCTGTCCTTTACTCAGAGCACATGAGAGGTGACAGGCCTGGTGACTTTCATCAGCACCCCAAGCAGCACCAGCAGGGACAGCAAGAGCCACAACAGCCAATTTAAAGAATAGCTAAAGGAGGTTCTTCAACAGAAGCAAAACTGAAATGGAAGTTTTCCTGAGCAAAAAAATAGAAGAAAAAACAGTAAGGAAAGCAACACGATAGAGTAGATTTCTCTTTGTTAGTGTTTTAGATACATGCTACAATTGAAACAAAGACTATCAGGTCATCTAACAGCTACAACAACTGAAAGCGGAGGAGATAAAATGACTAAATGTTGATACCAGCAGTCTGTGATAAATCATATTGTCCTTTATTGAATGCCCAGAGTAATCACTAAGAAAACCACAAGAGTGATACACTCAAAGTACTAGAAATACACCAAATTAGAATTCATTTAAAAATTTAACCCACAAGAAGAAATAGAATAGAACAGAATAAAATAGAATAGAATAAGAATAAGAATACAAGAATGAGAATAAGAAAGAATAAGAATAAGAAAGAATAAGAATAGAAAGAATAGAATAAGAAATAAGCAGACAGCAACTGAAAAATACAGGGGCTGGGGATTTAGCTCAGCAGCACAACGCCAGACTGGCAAGCGTAAGGTCATGAGTTCAATTCCCAGTACTGGAAAAAAACCAAAATAAATAAATAAACAAAAACCTGAAATTTGTTTGGGCTGGGGATTTAGCTCAGAGGCAAAGTGCCTGCCTGGCAAGCGCGAGGTCGTGAGTTCGATTCCTGGTACTGGAAGAAAAACAAAAAAAGAAAAATACAATGTCAGACTTAAGCATTAAAAATTAGATTAAGGGTAAATGGTTTAAGTACAAGAGTTAAAAATCAGTAACTGGCAGAGCAGGTAAAGGAACAATTCAAGTATATGCTGTTTACAAGACATTCACATCAAATTCAGTGACATAGGTAGGCTGAACATAAAAGGGTTGAATAAATCACACATCATGAAAATGTTAACTTTAAAAAGCAGGGGTGATTATATTAACATCAAATAAGGTAGACACAAAGAAAGTCATTCCATTATGATAAAAGGGTAAATGTACCAAGAAGACATCCAAATTCCAGACATGTATATACTAAACAATAAAGCACCTAAGTAGAGGAAACAAAAGTTGATTGAACTGAAAGGAGAAATAGACAAATCTACAATTATAGTTGAGCCATCAGCACCTAACTCTCAGCAACTGGTAAAACTACTAGGCAGCAAAGCAACATGGATGTTGAACAGCCGAGTGATACAACCAAACTGGCCAACATAGAACCCTATCCCATAATACCCTGTTTTTAATGTGTCATTGGAACATGTACCAAAATGTGCCATATTCTAAACTAGAAAATAAAACTCAACAAATGTAAAAGAATGAAAATTGTAGTTTGTTCTTTAATAAAATCCACCAGAAATTAATATAAAAAGACAACAAAAATCTCTAGTTCGAAATTAAAAGAACATGTTACAAATCATCATTGGTCAAAAAGGAGAAAAATTTTGAAAACACAAAAACTATATGAAAATATATCAAAATGTGTGGGGTGCAGGTAACACCTGAAAGGAAAATTTATAGTATGGTTTCCTTATATTAGAAGACAAGAGAGATTTCACATCAATTGAGCTTCTACACCAAGAAACAAACAAAAAAGAAAAGTAAAGTAAACTAAAATCAAGTAGAAGAAAAGAAACAATAAAGATAAGGGAAGAAGTGAAATTGGAAAGGGAAAAAGTAAAATGAATGCAACAAAAATATACTCATCAAATAAAAGGAAAATCAATAAATCTCTAAAAAAACTAAAAAAGTAAAGACATAAATTATTAATATCAAGAATAAAATAAAGAATAACAGCATAAAACCTATAGTTATTAAAAAATAATAAGAGGACAGTAAAACCTGTCACACCCATAAATTCAACTACTTGGAAGAAATGGAACACTTCCTTCAAAACCATAAACTACCAACTCAATCAAATCTAAAAGATAACCCCAAAGAGTTCTACAACCATTAAAGAAACTGAAATTGCAAATAAAACCTACAAAGAAAATCGTGGGGCTGGGGATTTAGCTCAGCGGCAAAGCACCTGCCTGGCAAGCACAATGTCATGAGTTCAGTTCCTGGTAGAGGAAGACAAACAAACAAACAAAAAAAAAATTGTCAGGCCCTGATTGGTTCACTGGAGAATTCTGGGAAACATGTAAGAGTCAATACCGGTTTTCCACAACCTCTTCCAAAAAACAGAAGAGGAGACATTTCCCAACTAAAGTTATGATACTGGTACCCAAAACAAAGACAACCTAAAAAATAAATTCATAGACCAATACCTCTCAAACCTAGATGCAAAAATCCTCAATAAAATATGAGCAAATCAAATGCTAAAATATACACTAAGAATCTCATTATAACCACTTAGAATTTATTTCAGTTATGTAAGGCAATTCAACATCAGCAAATCAATTCATGCAATTCACCATAGTAATAGACTAAAAAAGAAAGATGCAATTACGTCAATTATGCAGAAAAAGTATTTGACAAAATACAAAATTTTCATAATTTAGAAAAAAGTTTCAGCAATTTAGAAATAGAAGGTAAGTAACTTAGAAATAGACCCAACAAATACATTCAACTGCTTTTTGACAATACAGCAGAACAAATTCAGTGGAGCAAGGTTAACCTTTTTAATATATGGTGCTAGAGCAATTGAACATATTTTTAAAAAAATGGAAACACACTTGTTATAAACTTTACCTCAAAATTCATCACAGACTTAAATATAAAACAGAAACCCATAACATTGTTAAAACAAAACATAAACGTAAAGGAAAAGTCTTCTTCAACTCAAAAACTGAGGCAACAACTCTTATATGATGCATAAACTTCTACTCTATGGACTTATCGCAGAATCAAATGAAAACATGCTTACATGAAAATATGCATATGAATTTTTATAATAGCTTTATTCATAATATGCAAAAATTGGAAATAGCCAAGATGTTTGCCAGTGGATAAATAGCCCAACAAATAAGGCTATGCCTACATGAAAGAGTATCACTCGATACAAAGAAATAAATTGGTGAGACATAGAGAAGCATGGATGAATTTCTAAGAAGTTATATTAAGTGAAGAAAGTTGATTCTTACAGAATGTTTGATTCTATTTATATAACATTCTTGAGATTGCAAAATTACAGAAACAGAATAACAAATTAGTGTTCCTCGGAGATTAGGAACAGGAAGTAGGATAAGGATGTAATGCGACTATACAAAGGCATTATAGAAGGTCCTTGTGGTGATAGAAATGGTCTGTTTCTTGACTGTGTCAACTTCATTATCCTGACTGCAATACCGTAATATAATTTTGTGGGATGTTAATACTGGGAAGAAACTGAGTGAAATTGTGAGCTCATGGTACTTTTGTAATTTAAAGAGAAAAAATAATAAAATAACAACAAAGACAAAAACAACACAAACACAATAAAAATGATACAGGATTTCAAAACAAGATGATAGGAATTTTTTAAATTTTTTTTTTTGTTTTTTTTTTTTTGGTTTTTTTTTTGTTTTTCTCCGGTACCGGGAACTGAACTCATGACCTTGTGCTTGCCAGGCAGGCACTTTGCAGCTGAGCTAAATCCCCAGCCCCAAGATGATAGGAATTAACAATGGTTGTTATATTACATATTATTATCTTCAAGGAAGTGGCTCAGATTAGCAGATGTAAGGATGAAAGATTTATCAAACATGTAAAGAGAATAAAAAGTGATAAAAAAAATTAGAAACAATACAGAGTTTCACTAAACAAGATGGTAGGAATTCAACAATGGCTGTTATTTTGCATTTTGTTTTCTTCAAATTAGTTGTTCAGTTTACCAGGTATAAGCATACAAAAGTGGTCTGGAAAAAAATTTTGGAGCATTAACTGTTCCTTTCAATAAGCCAGGAGACATCAACAGTACAATTATCCCAGCTATCCTTGTATATGCATATGTATTTTCCCCTTCCTTCTTTCTTTCTTTTCTCCTTTCCCTTATCACTGCTGTTCCTTTCCTTTGAGCAATTCCTTTCCCTTTCACAATATCTATTGAAAAATTTGGATTTTATTTACTCTTTCAGGTTCTTACACTAGGAAAACAATATGATGGTTAGATATGTGGGTCCGATTTATTTCACTTATGAATATGGTCTCTAGTTGCATCCACTTACATATAAAAGCCTCAAGTTTATCTTTTTTACTCGTTGAGTAATACTCCAGTGTATAAAAATGTAACATCTTTTTTATCCATTCCTCCATTGATGGGTATTTGGGTTGTTTCCAAGATTTAGCTACGACAAACTCCACTGCTATAAACATGTGTACATATGTACCGTTGTGGTATGATGTTTTCAATATTTCTGGAAAAATACTCCAAAGGGGAATAACTGGATTATCTGGGACCTCTAATCCTAATTTTGTGAGGAATCTCCATGTTTTTTACAATTGAATGTGGATCTGTAATTATATCAAAGTAGAGTTTAAAAGTTTAACAAGAAATGAGTAGAGTCAGTATACAAAATTAACCTTTTAAAATCAATAGCTTTTCTGTATACCAATAATTAAACAGAAAAGAGCTAAATCAGGAAAAGAATTCCATTCACAGCAACTCAAAGTAAAATAAAATAAAATAAAATACCTTGAAGTCAACTTCACCAAGGCAGTGAAAGACTTCTATACTGAAAGTTATACCGTAGTAAAAAATGAAATTAAAGAAGACAAGAGAAGATGGAAAGAACTCCCACTGTTTATGGATTGGCAGAAATAATATTTCAAATGACTATATATTTAAAAGCAATCTATTGATCTATTGAAGTTCCCACCAAAATTCCAAAGACATAGTTCACAGGACTAGAGAAACAACCAAAAATCCCAAAATTCATATAGAAACACAAAAAACTCACAATAATGAAAGCAAACATAGGCAAAAAAAAAAAGCAAGGCTGACAGCATTGCAATACTCAATTTCATATTATACTACAAAGCCATAGTAACAAAAAACAACATGGTACTGGCACAAAAGTAGCTATGTAGACCAGTGGAGTAGAATAGAAAACAAAAACAAACCCTTGCAATTGTAGCCATCTGATTTTGGACAAATGGCCAAAAACGTGTTGGAGAAAAGATAGCCTCTTTAACAAATAGTGCTGGGAAAACTGGATATCCATATATAGAAGATGAAAAGTAAATCCCTGTATTTCAACTTGTATAAAAAAAAATCAGTTCAAAAGGGGTCAAAGACCCAGGTATAAGACCTGAAACTTCAGTATTTCTGGGAAAAAATAGAGGAAACACTTAACACCACAGACATAAACAAAGACTTCATGAATAAGATTATAGTAGCACAGAAAATAATAGCATTTATCAACAAGTGGGACTATATCAAATTTAAAGCTTTCTGCAAAGCATGGATACAACTTTCACAGTGAAAAGCCTATAGACTGGACTGTCAGAAAATCTTTGTCTGATACTCTTTTGACAGAGGGTTAATATCTAGAATATACAAGGATCTCAAAAATCTTAACAGCAAGAAAATTAAATAGAGTAATCAATAAATTGGCAAATGAATGGGACAGACAGTCCTCAAAAGAAATATAAATGTCCAGTAATATATGAAATAATGTTCAGCGTCTTCAGCCATTAGATAAATGTAAATCAAACTATACTGAGACTTTATCTCTCCACAGCCAAAACAACTATCATCAAGAACACAAAAAGCAATAAAAGCTACCAAAGGTTCAGAGAAAGGAAATCCTTCTACACTACTGGTGTGAATGTAGATTAGTACTGCCACCATGGAAATCAATAGGAATTTCTCCAAAAAAGAAGAGAAGCTAAAAATAGAACTATCCTATGGCCCAACCACACCCAATCCTTTGTACGAAACCTAAGAAATTAAAGTCAGCATACTACAGGGTTGCCTACACACCTATGTTTAGGGTGGTACAATTAACAGTGCCCAAGCTATGTAGCCAGCCTAGGTGCCTATCAACAGATGGGGGCTTAAAGACATATGGTATATATACAGTGGAGTATTATTCAGCTCTAAAGAAGAATGAAGTTGTAACAGTTGCTGGAAACTGGAAATCATCATGTTAAGGGATATCAGAAATTCAGAAAGATGAGGATCACATATTTTCCCTCACATGTGCAATCCAAAAAGCAGGACATGGAAGTAGAAGTGAAAGGAATAAGGGAGAGGGGAAAGGGGAAAGCAATGGGTAGCAATTGCGGGATGGATACGATCAAAATATATTATGCGCATGCATGAAAATACCGCACTGACACACAATAGTTTGTAAAAGTAACAGACACCAATAAAATATATTTTAAAATGAAACAAGCAGAGCTTATAACAAAAAAAATGTAAATGCTACCCCAAAATAAGACAAGCACACTGCAGTTTGTTATGGCTTGTGTCTAGATGCCCTCCTAAAGCTTCCTGTGCTCAAAGGTGGAGCTTTTGGGAGCTGGTGGTATCTAGGGTGTGTGACCCTGAGATAAAGGATTTGTGAAACTGAATTAGTCCACTAATTGGAATTAGCATAGTTCTAGATGTGGCTGAATGGATTTACTGAACACAGAAGCCCAACCTGGGTGTCTGTGGCACCACCCAAAATGTCTGTAGACTGTTTGGGGTAAAAGGAAAAGCAGCCTCACTTCTACTGCTGCAACTGCTTGTCACCTTCTGTTTGCCATACCATGGACCGATTCCTCCTCTGTGATACCCCTCTGCCCTGCTACCCTACTTTGGAACTAGCCAACTATGGGCTGAAACCTCTACAAACTGTGAGCTGAAATAAACCTTTCACCTTCAACTGTGGGTGTCAAGTATTTTGTCTCAGCAACAAGTAACAGAGCATTTGGCTTTGGATGACATAAGAAAAAATACTGATCCCCCTAAATTATTCAATAAATTTGATGATAGGACATTAAAACTGCAAATGAGATTTTGAGGATATAGTGAGAAAAGCCAATTCTAAAAGAAAATAATTTGGTTATATTTATTGAAGTTCCCCGTTTCTTACCATCTCACTTTTATTTTGCTTTCTAAATTATTTATACTTTGAGTTTCTGATAGAAGAGATATCGTACTATACATTTAATTATATATTTAATTATTTATTCTTTGGATTTCTCACACGAGAGATTCCTTACTGTATATTTCTCTGTCTGACTTATTTCACACAGTACTGTGGCCTCCAGATGCATCCATTTCCCTACAAATGACTGAAATTTATACTTCTGTATGGTTGTGTAGCATTCTATCATGTATACCTACATTTTCTTTATCTGTTCATCTGTTGACGGGCTCACAGGCTGCTTCTGAGATTTTGCTATTATAGATTGTGCTGTTATAAATAGGGGTATGCATTTATCACTGTAAATATGATGTCTTTAACTCTTTAGGGGAGCTAGCCAAAAGAGATATAGCTCAATCAAATAGCATCTCTGTTATTAGCTTTCTCTACTTGTAAACCAAAATTTTCACTCGCAGAAATTTATCCTACCAAACCTTCCATGATATGCTGATGTGCACATGGAGGCATATTGAAATAGTACCCAAATGTAAACATCTTGACTATTAATAGCTAACTGAGTAATAAATTATGGCACACCTCAACCAATAGAATATTATGCTTCTATTCAAAGAATAAAGTATCTTCATGATGTTGATATCAAAATATTTTGCCACATGAAATGCAAGGTATAAAATATTTAGTATCATGTACCATTTCTTTACAATATAGGATTGAGACACATAAGAGGTTGCAGACGTGTAAAGATACTATACAACTATACGAAAATTACTCACAGCATTTACTTCTAAGCAACGTAACTGGGGATCTGAAGCAGAATAATTTTTACTGTAAAATCTCCTATGCTGTTTAAAAATTTTAGCATGTGTACGGTTTAGGATGTTTTAAGTATATTCAAATAATGGACTGAAGAAATACTTTGGTTACTAAAATGTTAAAGTTATCTACTTATGCATTTTATGTTGTTTGTATTGGTGCCATGAAGAGCCCACTCATCAATACAAATCACCAATCTTTACTAAAAGTCCTACTTTATGAGATCAAGCTGAATTAATGTTGAGGTAGTGTACAAGGAGCATCAAGGAAAACTGAACCATGTTCTCCCTCTGTGTCAACATCAGGACTGAGATGGGAGCCACAGGATGAAGAAAGAAGTCTTTAGCAAAAGCAACAATGAGTCATAGTAAACACTGAAAATATAAACCCCAGCCTGTCCACCTACTATAGTTATAGAAATCATCATGAAGTCACTGAACTCTTTCAGGGCCACATGTAATTGTTCAAACTTATTTCATTTGAGTCCCAAAGAAAGTATTCCTTAGCTGGCCACTAGGTTCAGCATCATGACATATATATTGCTCGACATCCTATATCCAATTTTAGAAAGACAGAGTGCAATGAAACAGCCAAACACTACACTTGTATGCAAGCTTCCCAAAAGCTTTCCAGAATAATGTTCACTGACAAGTGTTATCATTTTAATTAACTTTTATTTCTAAATTATAGTAAAAGACTCGTGTTCCTCAAATACAAGTAATTTGAAGCACCTCTACTATTGTTTGTAACATACCAGCCCACTGGAAACTTCAGAAGTGGAGTGTCCTGTGAGCTGAGTCCTCCATGACAAATTCTGCTCCCAATCTCGTAACAGTAGCAGAGAGTGAGATAGATGACTCACAGCTCTCATACATTATGATTTTTCCCCATTAGCTATTTATAGGGAAATCTTTTAAAAATGTATATGCTTAAAAGTTTAAAGCGTACTACACAGGATATTACATTGACAAATGGATATGCTGTAGGTTCCTCAGTTCTTTTACTTCAGACTTAATTTTATTGCCAAAGGTAACCAAAATTATAGATGGTTTCAAGTTCCTGATCCAAACCCTTAAATAAAAAGAGATTTTTATTTCTAGATAAAAGAACAATAGTATCCCAAATCCTTACATAAAAAGATGGGCAGTTTTACATGGGGATAATATAATTGAACAAGAAAACACACTCCTTATAAAGGTGCTTCAGACCTAGCAAATGTGTGGTATTTGGAGATTCAGGAAGAATACTCAGATTAAATGGAAAGAATGAAAAAATATCAAAAAAGTAACCTTGGACTCTATGGACTGTCTTACTGGCTTTGTTTTCTGTTCTCCTCTCTGATGTGGCTTTACAAGTAGTACAATAATGAGATTACTGTGGTGAACACTACATTGTACTTCAGTCTGTCCCCTTACTGAACTGGTTTAATTCTAGCTGACACTTAGATTTCATAAGTTGAAGCTATGAGATGAGAGGGACTTTCTACACAATCAAATGATATATTTACTTGTCAAAATCTTCCTTCATCCTGAAGAAAGTGTTTATAGCCTATGCATTTGTTAACATCAAGCAAAAAAAGATCAGACCTTACACTACCACACAGCAGCACCTTAAGCTTCTTAGAATCCACTAATTTTTCCTGAAACCATCAGTACAATCCACTTGGCCTCAACCAGGAAGGCCAAAACTTATTATCTAATACTGCAATTTACTTTGAGTAATAGGCTCTTCTTACCCTATATTTAAATCCTTGTAGTAAAATAGCTGCAGGAGTTGGGAATATTTCAAATTGTGTGAAACATATTGCTTGGACCTGCAGAACAAAATGCCCTAATGTATGTAAAACACAAGTATTTTGAAGATCTAATTTTTTAAAATGCATTATTGGTTTCACTGTAGTACTTGCCTTAATATGTGAAACCAACTCTGAAAGATTTCAGAGGAACAGCTCTTGAGGATACCACATTGAATTCAAAGGATTAGTTAGCTACATCTAAAACTTTTTTAAGCACTTACATACACACAACCAAATTAGACTAGTCTACCTAAATATTCTCACGTTCTTCAACGAACGTACCACTGAATAGGGTAACTAGCATAACAAATTGTTCAGTAATGTAAAAGATTGCAAAGAAAATTGATAGAAATAAAAGAAACCAGAATCACCAAGGGGAAAAAGAGGCAATGAATTTTTATGGAATGTTTACCATTGGAATGTTTCCCCCAAAAGATTGACTGTACACTGTATAATCCTCTTCAGATACTGTGACACTATATTAAGGATATTCTGTCTTATAAAAGCAAATCATGGGCTAGGAGTAATAAAATGAATGTTTCCACATCAGCTAATGCCATACTAGTGACCTTGCACAAGTCATTTGGCTTTGTCCTAATTTCCACATCTACACAATGAACTCCTTAAATTAATAATTTCTAAGCTCGGTACAAAAGAAAATATACTTGTTAAGTACTGGAAGTCAGAATTTTAAATATATATATTTTGGATACCATAACACATTGATTATATATTATTTCCTCTGGAAAGTCTTATGTTTGGTCTTTGCAAAAATAATTCTTGTAGAAATAATGAGACACCTGATTTTTTTCTAAAGGATTATGTATTATTAAAGGTAGGAAAGGAAGACTGGAAGTGTTCATGAATAATGACAATCTCTAAGAATCTTGTTTTAAATTATTCACTCTTTAAACAAGCTGATAATATTTTAATTTAAAAATATCTTGAGGTGTTATATCAGGAGCCATAACACCTTTGATAATCTTTCATCAGCTGTGAGGCTATACAAAATCTCAGTATCTCCATCATTGTTAGTACTAAAACTTTTACTTATGCTATCTTACATTCTTAAGTTTATGGCTTATTCTTTTAGTGACAATAATGTATAATGTATATGTTAAATTCAAGTTTCTGAGATGAATAACTGATATGGATGCTTTCTAGAAAATTTGGGAAGTCCAGATATCATCTGATTCTTCAACAATTTTATTCAAACCGAGTACTGGTTCTGATTTTAACTGAAGAAGCTATCTGTTGTCGCTCATGTAGCTTTGGATGAATGAGTTTTAATTTGACCCTCAAGAGTCAGTCTAGCCAAATAATAACAATGAAAATGCATGAGAACAGCAATTTCAACCTGGCTATTTCACAGACAAGCTTATTTTATGCATCAATAGCAAATAAATCAAGAAATTGGATGGACTTGCTGAATGTCTTTCACTGCTCTAAGTAAATCCATCTAGCTAGCGTAACAAGCAGTTCTGAAGATTGGAGTGTAAGCAGAGAAGAAATATTGATTGATTGCTTTATTTAGACTAGAACTGTAATACCACCTATGCAAGGAATTTAGCATATATAGCTAGGCAGTACCATCTTGTTGTTATAAACTTAACTGCAAGGTAGATTAGATGCTAGTGTGGGGAGTCTGGTTCTATAAGTTAAAGCCCTCCCTAATAACACAATAGCTCCTGCTAAAGTCATTAACTTCGTGGAGATACAGGTGACTGCTGGCTGGCACACTGGATTGCTATTAATCCCATACTGCAGGGTAACTGCGAAGCTGCAGGAAGGTCAAAATTCATAGTAAGGAGACACTTGTTTTCAATGAACCTTGTAGACGTTTTAAGGAGGAATATCCACACCAAAAACTGACTTCTGTATGCATGTTCCGTTTGTGGAGCTTGGGCTGTGTACACATAACAACAAATCTCCAACCAGAGCAATCTTCTGCTCCCCAATCAACAGTTCATTGTACTATTACAACGAATGTTTCCCAAATAGTAATAATACAAAGAACCCTTGACCTATAGTCTAAGACACAGTAGATATTTTAATGAAGACACAGTAGATATTTTTGTTTGTTTGTTTGTTTGTTTTTTCCAGTACCGGGAATTGAACTCACGACCTCGAGCTTGCCAGGCAGACACTGTGCCGCTGAGCTAAATCCCCAGCCCCCACAGTAGATATCTTAATGCACTAAAACAACATAAAAGAAATAAAAGACTAGGACATGCCTGAGTCAGCATTATACATCCCCGAGTCAGCATTATACATCCCCAGTAAAGAACTGTGTTAAGTTCATTTTATGATTGACAGCGTTTCAACACTCTAAACACCAGCTCTCACACATACATGGCTAATGCATACCCTCCACTGCAATCTTAAGGTCTAGAGAAACAAACTTAAGAGGAGAAATTAAAAATTCACATAACTGGTTACCTGATACTAAGAAAATTGCACTGCCCAAAGAATAATAGTAAATCTTAATACACAGAGTGCTAAATTCCAAAAACTCTGTGCATCTTCAGGTTGAGGCACAGCACCAGAATTTACAGATGCATCTATATGATGCAATGAGTTCTATGTGAAAAAATAAACTAAAATGACTTCTTTGATTCCCTCAAGGGGAATTACTTTAACCATTATATCCAGCAGAAAAGAAACAAAGAAGTGCTCTGATGGAGGGTGGCCAGCTCTCCTGGCTCCTGATTAGATGACTTGTTCTGTGCAGCAGCCTCACAATTCATGAAACCCCAACTACTGCTGCAGCAAAATGATAAATTACTATAGATCCTGGGGCTTAAGGAGGGTCACTTTTAGATGTGGCTGTTCAAATTTATTGTATTACTGTGAAAACCTTGTGGGCATTTTTTATCAGAAGAAAGTTGTTCTCACAGCTAACTTGATCTAAAGAGTTGTAATATAATTCAGAACTATAGAATTATTTGGATATATTTGATAAAAAATCGATGCAAAGTATTTCAGTATATATGTATATGTATTATAATCAAATGAACGGAGAAGTTTGATAACTTTAAAAGAAAAGTATGCATTATTACAATATTAGAACAGAATTAAAATTTGGGTTACAAGTGTCTGGTTGCAATGCGCTTCTAAGACTCTCTTGGGAAACTGATAATTTCCTACATTTTTCTCATAACGAGTGCCCCAGTGACTCTACCACAATGCATCTTTTTTTAAAAACACCATAATCTTCACCCTGAGGACTACGGAAGTAGGAAACATGTTCTCCTTGTGATTTTTATGGCTTTCAGTAACATTGAAGAAGGTGAGAATTGTTCCTAGGGGTATTTTGCAAGGAGATGGGTGCATCTCCTTGCTGAAACAGGTTCCTCTACCTTGACACATAATGCATGAACACCATTTGGACATTATGTAACTGGAATGCACACCCCTCAAGAGCTGGAGCTCTCTGCTCCTCCTCTTCAGGTCCCCAACTTCACACCCTCCAGAGATACAGAATTTTTCACAGCACATGTTCACTAGTTAAGCTGAATAATGGAGCATCCATGTATTTGGCTATTTCTAGCCATTCATACTTTCCTAGGTTTTTCTCATCTGTGGCCCTGGGAAGCATAACCAACCTATTGGCAATAAATGAGAAGTTTTGGGTTTTTGTTTTGTTTTGTTTTGTTTTTGTTTTTTTTTTTATCTGTGACAAAAAGTGAAAATCAAGTCAGGAGGTTTGAGCAGGAAGTTAGTACAGCTCCACCCCACCATGCCTAGGGGCAATATAAGTGCATCTCTGAGATGTTGAATTGGGAATAGTTTATCACTTCATGAAAACAGGAAAAAAATGAGCATAGTTACTCTCATCTCTTACAGTACAATGTGAAAAGAAATTGAATAAATACCCTGGATACCCAAATCACTAGACTTCAGATTAGAAATGACTGAGTGAAAAGAGCATTCTTAGAAAAGGTTTTCTAAAATGGGTCTGTTAAGTAGATTGTTTCCTCAAGCGAAACTACAAATTTTGATTTATAAAGTGCGAGTACTTATAGAAGTGTTTTTGAAAAGGCTTATGCTCTTCAAGGCAGGGAATCTGATAATATCAGTTGGTTATTTTTCTAGAGAATACACTACCTCCAGCAAGTTGGGCTTGCATAGTTACACAGGAAATCACTTTTCCTGCTAAGTAGGAAAAAAAAAAAAGAATTCAGTTCTCTTAAACCTTCCTTCTGCCCATGTCAGAGAAGAAATATCTAGGTTGCACAAAGCTCCTTTGCCAAGGGTTGACCTGAAGCACAAGGCAAGTAGACTGGAAAATGTGTCCTTGTCCCAAAGACCACTGTAGTGTTGACTTTGACTTTGTGGCTCAGGGGGTCACACCCCCAGCAGTTGTAGACATGGTTTTTGTCCTCTACCATCGATGACAAACCCCCTGCACCTAGTCTAGAATTCTCCAGCAGTAATATTCCTCCTCCTTTCTTTTATCTTTTTTCGATGGTGCTGAGGATTGAATCCAGAGCCTTGTGCATGCAAAGCAAGAGCTCTACCACTGAGCCATGTACCCAGCCCTCCTGTTCCTTTCTTATCTGCATTGCCAGTACGATTTCTTCCCAAAGCATGTCACTGGTTTACTTCCAAGGTCAAAGAGAATTCTAAGCTTTTTATATCAAAAAGTGATTTTGATAATTAGATAATTTCTACATGCACACTCCTACTTTCTTTCACATGCTCTCTAGTTCCTACAAAAATCCAAAAGAGCATTTTATTGCTTCAATCACATTTTGTAAATAAGAGAAAAATTGGTTTTAAAGTTTACTGTGAAGTTGGAAGAAACAAAAACTAAAACAGAAAGTCCCTTTAAGTAAGATCAACCTAATGAAAAACAAATTAGATTTCAGAAAATCTTTTTCTCTTTTTTTAAACAGCTCCAGCTAAGAAAAATATAAATTTGTGTCTATAGCCTATGAAATTCAAGTCATTTAGTGTAAGATAATTCTTTATTAGAAATAATTAAGCTCTGGAGAGTGACTTTTAAGGAAGGAAAAGGAGTTATTGTTTCACAGTAGGGACAAATTTCTAAAGTAAACACGATTCATTCATATGCAAAACACTGCTGAGCATTTCTGTGAACAACTTCTATGGAATAAGGAAGCATTGTCAAAGCTTCCTCTCAGGAAGGGTTAACTGCTACAGAAACTGCCACCTGCTGGACACAACTACAAAAATGAGGCAAGATGGAGAAAGCAAACGTTTTCAGACGGTGGACAACAGATGACATAGGTCGGTGGTCCGTGAGAGAAAGGAGAAAATACAATAATGCTTACAGTCACCCCAATTTACTCTGTGGAAACAAAACATGCACATAGTGTCTGTCTCTCTCTTCTGTCCTGCTCAGGCTATGGGGAGGTGTGACTTGGCTGCAAATATGACGCCCCTCTCCCTTGGTCCTTTTGCACTGCACTGCACTGCACTGGGACAGAGCTTCAGCGTCCTTCTTCGCTGTCAAACTGCTATTCTTCTCTCCATCATGAGTGGAGCCAGGCCATGTGAGGCCCCTTCCTCTCTTCCGCCACTTCAGTCAATTCTCTTGCATTTTTGAGTGCAGAAAGAGCACCCAGGAGTAGCTAAAATTCTGAAGGGAGTGATCCGGGGCCTTCATTTGCACACCCAGCATTCACAGTAAACCTTCCAAGAGATTCCCTGGTTTGGGCAATAGGCCTGCAAGCTGCTACAAAAGTAGCACTTTCCAGATATTTTTTGGATTTTAGTCTAGGAGGTTTCCTTCCTGTGCACTAGCCTTCCTGTAGCTCAGCACCAGCCCTGTTAAGATATACTTACTTTGGGGTTCCTGAAAATGTTGTGATTTATTTCTCAAATAGTGTGGGCTCCAAAGTTCTATAAATCTATACAATGCTTATCCTGAGTACTGTGGACAGAATGAATAAACAGAGTTGTTAACACTGAAGAGCTCCAGGGACCAGCAGCCAATCAAGGCCAGTGGCAGTAACCCAATACCTAGCAGAAGCAACCTATGATTCATGATTTCCATCTGAATCAACCAAAAGAATCTCAGCTGATTGGCAACAGAAGCAGCGATACGATCATCTATATAGACCCTAAAGAATGTAGAAAAACTTCTAGAACTAATAAATGCATTTAACCTTGCAAGATATGGTGTCTGTTTTAAAATATCAATTACATTTTTATATACTAACAACAAACAATTGGAAATTGATTTTAAAAGAAATAGTAACACAAAATAGCATTAAAATTAAAGTATTTGAGGATAAATTTATCATAAAACCTAATTACTAAAAACTTAAGAAATATTGCTAAGAATTAAATAGGATATAAGGAAGAGATATACCATGTTAATGAATTCAAACTCACTATTGCAGAAATAGATACAAGATTTGCCCTAAATTGATCTTGGATTCAACACAATCATCATCAAAATGTGAGCAGGCTTTTGGGTAGAAATTGATGAGTAAATTCTTAAATTTATATGAAATTTCAGAAGCTTTATACTAGTCATTTATTTTGAAAATGAGTTAGAAATTTACATAAAAAACTTAATAATATCAAAATTCGAAGCTACAGTAATCAAGGTTGTGTGGCATAAGGACAAACAGAACCAGAGAACAGAATCAAGTCCAAAAAGTAAATATCATCAATTGATTTTCAACAGAAGTACCAGAGTAATTCAAAAGGAAAATGATACATTTTTCAACAAATGGTGCTACAATACTTGGACACCCATATGAAAATAAACAAATAAGTAAATACTAATCCCACACCATATGCAAAGTGTGATTCAAAGTGAGTCATAAACTACATATACTTCTAAAAGAAAGATCACAAGAAAATCCTTGGGTGAAGCAGAGATTTCTTAGCATAAACTAAGAAAAAAGATGAATTGAATAAAAATGGTTGAGGTTGTAGCTCTATGCAAAGGACCTTGCTTCAATTCCCAGTGCCAATGTTGATGAATTTCATAATATTGAAAAATTGATTTTCAAAATATAATATTAAGAGCTAGAAAAATAAGCCACAGACTTGGAAGAAACATTTCCAAAACTTCATCTGTTTTTTTTAACTTTGAAGATAAAAGAATGAAAACTTGTTAACAAGCACACATACATTTAGAAAACAACACAAAAACAATACAAGCAAGACAGAATTTCAGACAAGGTGATAGGAAATTAACAATGGTTGTGGTATTATACATTGATATCTTCAAATTGGTTACTCAGATAAACAAATATGGACATGTAAGATTGATCAAACACTTAAACAATAACTGTTCCTTCAATAGAGCAATAAAAGTCAGTAGTACATCTACACAAAAGTTCATCTCGTAAAGGATTCATACCAGATATCTGAACAGCTCATAATTCGACAATAAGAAAACAATCCAATAGAGATGGAGCAAAACAATAAGGAGCCTTCTTAAAAGAAGATAATACACAAATGGGATATAAGCCATAAACAGGTGCCTAGTATCATTGCTTATTAAAGAAATATAACTACTACTATATCCCCATGGCATCAGTGAACTTTCAATTTCTTGTATGCAATAGCTAACATATATAAATTTAAAAAAGAAAATGTTTACTTGGTTCATGGTTTCCAAGATTTCAGTCTATAGTTATCTAGTTCCAAGGCACACATGGCCAAATAGCAAGGCAAAGAAAAGCTGTTCAATTAATGGCATCTGTGAAGCGGAAATCAGAGGGAAAGCTAGAGGATGAGGAAGGGCAAGGCATCAGATACAGTTCCCAAGGTCATATGCCTGTGATCCACTCAGAAATATGCTTTGCTTAATCTCCTTACCTACCCTCCTAGGTTTCAAGCCAATAAAGTTGACAACCAAGATGAACCACCATAGCCACTAAATTCATTAAAATTAAAAAGACTAAACCTACCAAGTGTTGATGAGTACACAGACTAACTGAATTATGTTATTGCTATGTATAAATAAATTTAAATTACTACAGTAACTTTAAGATAGTTTGGCAGCTTCTTTTTAGGTTAAAAAAATACTCTTATCAATGTATCTGGAAACCCACTCTTTCATGTTCACTCAAAAGAAAGAAAAAGACATATCTGAAGGCTCATTGTAATTTTATTCTTAATCCCTCATAATGGAAACAAGCTGAATGTGCCTCAAGTGGTGAATGAATACATAACGCTCTGATCATAGGAGGGTCATGACCCACTACTGGGTCATGAAAAGAAATTCCCTACTAACAGACCACTCAACATAGATGATTCTTAATAGATAATGTGAATCAAGTAAGCCAGATATAGAGTACTACATATTCTATGATAAAAGCAAAACTATACTGATGGTAAAATCGTATAGTTACCAGAATCCAGGGCAAAGGGAAAGATACAATGCAAGGAACACAGGACAGCTTTCAGGGATGATAAAAATTTATAGTTTTATTTTAGTGATGATTATTCAACTTTATGCATTTGTCAAACCTAATTGAGTAGTACGTTTAAATTGATTCATTTGAGTGTGTAATATACTTCAGGAAAGCTTCATTTTAAAAACAGACAGGAAGAAAACATAATTAAGAAGAAACCATCATCATTTATTAAAACATCTGTATTAAAAATTTCTCTCATTTCCTATTATAGTTTATCTTATTGTTTTATATCTTATCAAAAAGGGAAAATAAAGCTACTGAATCCTGATACTATGTGGAAAGACTTTCAAATGGCATAAAATTAATTTACATTAAAATGAGAGTACTTTTCAGTGATTGATAACTTCTTACTAATTGATGTATGTTTAAAGTGTAAAGAATACACTTGGATGTTTATCTTCATTGTTAATTATTAAGTTTGACATACCCATACAAATGTCAGTGTTTACATTTGAATTATAATTTCATTTAGAACATTCTGATTTTTCAAAGATAAATGTCAGTGGCTTTATGCACAATTATAATTTTAAAAACATTGGGATAACATCTTGTTTACCTTTTTGCAGTTTCACTTTTAGACTACTTCGTCAAAATTTGAAAAACAAATGTATTGATTGGAGTAGATTTTCCCTACTTTGTTTTCAAATTTATTGCAATCAATCCTGTAACATTAAGCACACTTCCTCATCAATATGAAAATTAAACTTCAGGGACTGACCTTATAAATAGATTAGAGAAGCAGAAGGACACTGAGAATAAGTTAACGACATTTCCAGGTAATCAAGCCCAATAAAAATGTAGTATTTAAATGTGTGATGTGCAGAATAAATCAACCTCAGAGGTACATTCTAAGACTTTAAATGGCTTATACTGCATAAGAAAAGAGTAATCTGAAAATTCTAATCCCTGACCATTTTAAGGCAGCATTTTTTTTTATTTTAAAGAAAAGGAAAATAATAAAAACAATGGTATAAAATTTCAAAACAAGATTGTAGAACAGTAACAATGATTAGTACATTGCATATTATTATCTTCAAAGTGGTTGCACATATTACAAGATATAGGCATGAAGAACTGATCAAACAATACAGGCATAAACCTTCAAGGCAGCAAATTTTTAAACTCCTTAAGTGGATACTGCAGAGGTCTATTGAAGATGAACATGTGTGTGCACATACACACACACAACCACAAGTTCATTATCAAATAAGTTAGTATTGAATTAAATGAAATAGCATCAGTTTCCTTATGTCAGGACTTTTCATAATCTAATATGCTAATCTAATATGCTAATAGGCATTGCAATTCTTATTGGAGTAAGGTACATATTAAATAAAATGTCTTCAAATTATTAGACCGTGAATTCTTGTATCAAAGATGAGCTATTCTCATTTATATTTGAAATACAAACTGAATAAACTGGATTAAAAGAGTGTTTCCTTTCCAAGACACCTTTTCTTGAATAAGTTAGCACACCCTTTCTTAAATGTGTAAACCATGTCTCCATGGTTTAATGGGTTGTTATTTCATTAATTTTGCTTAGTAAACAGTAGAAACACATGATTATTATATTGTTTTATAATAGTCTCTTGGAAAGTGTTTGTATGTATGTGTATGTAATTTGTTTTACACAAATAATTAATTACATAGTGAATGCCTATAATTAAGCCAATTTTAAATGGCCCTAACTTGTTCTTTAAAACTAGGCAGAGCTAGGCTGGTTATATCAAGCAGACACACATGCTTATCTGCAAAAGGACACTTTTTTTTTCTAAAGAAACAATTATTGGAAGACAATTATCTATGAGTTTTATGTGTTTCAGAATATCTTGAGACTGTATGGGCAGGTCTTTAGGCATGTTTTTGGAGGCCATTTCTTATACTGGCAGTCTTGGAAGATATGATGTCTTCCTCTAGGGCACACAGCTAACTTGTCTGCAGTCTAGGATATAAAGATAATGTCTCTTTTCAGGCAAAAATGGGGCAGGTTTACTAGAAGTCCCCTTTGAAAGAGGGTTCCTGATCTCCATTTGAAAACCTCAGCCATGAGGCCAACCAACTGCGTTTGGTGAGCATCCACTTTGACTGCTCCATATCCTTCCCAGGAGTTTCAGAATGCAGGCGAAACATTGTAAACTTTGAAGCTCCTGCTATGCTGTGAGTAATAGTAATACCTTTTGTCTCTGACCCAAGAGTCTCGTATATTTCCAATCATCCATGAAACTATGACAGGTAAACTTATTAGTTTGCAAGCAAGATAAAAATCTTGGGCTCTTCATAGTTCTTGACAGGTATAACATTTACACTGATGTGACATTTTCAGGTAAATATCTTCCCATGTAGATAAAAGGTTTGAAGATGTCAGGGGAGGATTGAATGACACAAAATGGGACAGTTGTAAGGAGTCTTGGTCTTCTGAAATTACCAAATATATAGCATTGGTTCCCAGGGACTGTCAACGTAAGAAACAATAAAAATGTCAGAAAGAATATGATAGAAATAGAATTTCAGAGTAATGTTTTGATTTTGTGGCCCACCTATACCTTCTACATCATTTGTGGGTCTTAAAAACAGGAGAGAGTGGCTGGAAGTCAGAATCTTGGAGAGTTAGGATAAGTATAGACTACGAGTCTGCAAAAGCAGATACTCAGAAAATGCATTCAGGATAACGTATTTTCATTTTGGATGCCCTGACATGATAAATGTTAACCTTGCATGCTTACAGTTCTAAAATGGAAGGAATGATTGAAAATGTACTTTACAGGAATAAATCGCAGAACTTGAAATTCCAGAAAAGCAAATGCTCTGGGATTAGAGAAATAAGATTGTAATGGCTATACTCATGCTTAGCATCTAACAGAAAATTCCAAAACAAAAACAACCCAAATAAACAAAAACTAAAAATCCCAAACTTTGGATTTTGAAACCTCTCTGCCTCGTGATTGAAAACTGTGGTAGGCGAATAATAGGCCCATAAAATACCTGTATTTTAATCCCCCAATGCAGAAATATGTTGCAAAACATGGCAAAAGAAAGCTTGCAGATGCAATCCAGGTAACAAGCTTTAAAATGAGATGATTATCCTGGGCTGTCAAGTGGACCTAACTCTACATTTTTTCAGCTAAATACAGGAGAGACACATCAGAGAGGATGCCAGAGACGTTTACAGCAAGTGAGGGACTCAAGGCGCTGTTGACGGAGGAGTATTGCACAAAATGTGAAATGCATGGAAACATAAAGGCAGCCTCTAGGAGCAAGAGACCTTGCTCCTACAACTACGTGATACTCAATTCAGCCATCAACCTGCATGACCTTGGAAGTTTCAGAGTCTCCAGAAAGGATCAGTCTAATAAAATTGTAAGCAGAGAATCCAGTTAGGCTACATTAATTATGAGATCATAAATAGGTATTATTTTAAGTGCTAAATTCATGGTTATTTGTTATGGCAGAAATAGAAAACTAATACAAATATTGCACCCCATCTAAAACCACTGGCAGACAATTTACATGAAGCTTTTATTTTGGAAGACTTATACAGTGATGACCCAAGAACAAACCTATGAAAATGTTGCTAGGTTTTAATTCAAGTGTCAGTTATTTGCCTACAGACATTAGTCTAGTAAATGAAATAACTTGATGAATAATTGAAACTTTGCTATTTGATACCTTTTTAATTATTCAATAACAAAAGAGAATAACAGTATCATTGCCAGAGAGTTTAAATAAATGTTTTCTCCTGAATTTATTTAACTCTTATACTATGACCACAGTGTCAAGGGTATCAGAGCTGACAGTGAACATTGGAAAACTTCCTTCGAATTACTCTTTTGGTTGTTTCACTTGAGGTCATTGTGGGTTAGTGGAGCAGATAGGTTAATATTTGCATCTTGCCTAGCAGATGACCTAATCCTTTTAAAAGGATCATTCTTGTCACTTTTGAGCTAAATAAGTTAACTTCTACCTCAGAATAGGATTATTTGACAAGTCTAAACAGCAGGATTGGAGTATTGCAATACTGAATATGGTAGTATAAGTGAACATTGATTAATACACAGCAAGATTACAAACAGTAAGAATGCTACTAAAGAACAGCAAAAAGGGGAAGGGTCTCTCTAGGGGATCATGAGTGATTTAGCATGATCACAGTTACTTATTCAGTAGCTGTTAGTTAATACTCCAGAGGACAAAACTTGTTTCAAAATCATTAACAGGTCTTAATGATTTTGTTTCTCTCTAGGCTTTCATTTCACATCACAGTACATTGGCCAATAGTAACAAATTACCAAAGCATCATTCCACATGTATATGTTTCAGATGCAAAAGCTTCTGTCCATAGTCAATCTTTTCACAGCATTTTCATCGATAAGAACAAAAGCAGGATTGAAATATGTGCTGGTGTCTCCTTAAAAAATGTTCTACTGAACAGAACTGGGTGGAGAACTCTGAGGTGCTACTGGAGAACATTCACATTGACAATAACAGAATCTGTTACCTCACTTCTAACCTATGGACCTCCAATAAAGGGAAACCAGGGAAATCGAGTGAGAAAATTGAAGCTATTTTCATACTGAGTCAAAGTTTAGTTTTAAAATTGCACCTAGACATCAAGAAAGGGCAAACTTAGAGTGGAGTTTTAGGGCTCAATATCATGTAATCTTTTTTTCCTCTTTGCAAGGACAACATCAAAATCATCTCAAGTGGGGGAAAAACTTTTCTTATTTAAAAAAGTCCTCCAGAAAAGGGAATTTCAGTGTCCTATGGTGATTCACACCAATAGAACATTTTCACAATATTTCTTTTTATATATAGCTCAACTGCTGTAAACTACTTCTTGAAGAATCACCTAGTAAAAAGTGACTCATCAAATACCTACTATGGTCCCATTCTCTTTTAAATAGTTTTATTTGGATATAATTCTGTTTTAAGATAGAATCTTTAAAATGCAAAGCACCCGTTCACTAACTAGGGGAACCACAGATACAAATAAAGATTTTATTACTTAGATCCTGGCAAATACATGGTGTGCCTGGAAGCCACACATGTACGGAGGTCAGGGAGCACATGAAGAGAGACTGAGGGATCTACAGATCAACACCTTTGTTGGGTACACAGTATTTATCCAAACAATGCACAAGATCCAGAGGTCACAGTGTGACTACAGGTGGTTACTATGACATATCTGCACAGTTTTTATATGGCAGGTGAGAGTCAATGGGACCAGTCCAGCAGGCTACATCTGGCAGTTCTATAGGGAAGCGGTCACCAGGGAGCAATTGTAGGTATCTGGATGGACCGCTTTGAGAAATAGGTTAGGAATAATGGGAACTGGAAATTATAACAAGGATGACTGAACCCTGTTTCTGGTTGAAACAACAGAGAATTGTAAGTTTTCACAACAGATTCACATATCAAAAACTCACCCATTTAAAGTGTACAACTCAATACTTCTAGACATGAAGTTATACAGAAGTTATGCACAATCTGTTTAGAATATTTTCATCACTCCATCTAGAAACCTGTATCTATTATCAGCCATTCCGCTCCTCTACACTTCTTTAGCCCCTGGAAACAATTAACTTTCTATCTGTATAGATGTGCTTTGAATTAAATATATCTTATATATGTATATACCTATACATATTACATATATATACCTACCAGTGAAATGATAGATTATATGGTGTGGGTAACATTTTAACGGACTACCACATTGCTTTCTAAGAGGGCTACACAATTTTAAACTCTCACTAGGTGTGCCCTGTACATTCTCACCAGCACTAGGTAATGCTTGATTTTTTTATTATTTTGATCCTAGTAGATATGAAGTGCTATAATTTCATTTGCATTTTTTCAATAAACTCTTATGTTGATAATTGTTTCATGCATTTATCAATCACTCCACTTTGGAGAACTTTCTACAGAAACACTTTGTCCATCTGTTAACTTAGTTATTTATCTTTGTTTTATTGTTATTGTTCTTCATATGAGCTGGATACAGAAACCATATCTTACATGAAATCTGAAACTATTTCACCCATTCTATGGCTTATATTTTCACTTTACTGATTATGTTATATTCATTACAAAAATCTTTAATTTTGGTGAACTGTGACTTATGTATTTTTTTCTTTTCCCAATTGGATTTTTGGTTTTTAGGCTAAGAAATCATCCCCTATCCCAAGGTCATGCAGATTTGTCACTCTTTTCTCCTAATATTTTCATAGTTTTATCTCATATTTCAGTATTTAATGTGTTTTAAGTTAAATTTAAGTACAACATTGGAAAAATGTTTAGGGCTTTGGGAGGCTGCTAATGCAAAGCACAAGAGGCACACTGAGCCCCAGACAGCTTTGGGAATCTGAGTGATCGCACCCCACTCCACTTGCACTGGAGCAGAAGTGACAGTGAGCCCTGGAAGCTTCAAGAGCCTTGGTGATCATGCCCTACCCTGTTACACCATCGCTGGAGCTACACTGAGCCCCAGACAGCTTTGGGAGACTCAGTGACTGCATCCCACCACCACCCCACCACTGTGGGAGACACACTGAGCCCCAGGGAAGCCTTGGTGAGTATGTCTCACCTCCCCACATACCTGCACAGGAGCCACCCTAATCCCCAAGTAGCCTCAGTGACTGTACACCACATACACATACCAGTGCAGGAGCTACACTGAGCCTCAGCAATCCTCAGGATCTTCAAAAATGACAAAACAAAGGAGAAAAATGCAGCCTCAGACCTCCACCCATCTCAGAACAAGTTCAGGAGACATTGACATAGAAGAGCTTAGAAGTCAGACACAGCAGAAATTTCTGAAATGATAGCAAATGAAGTAAAGAAATAACTCCATCAGGCTATAGAAGAAATCACATCAGAAATAATACCTCAGGTAAAAAACAGAAATGACAAAAATAATGAAAGAATTGCTCAGAACATCTAAACATGAAAAAAATAGAGGAGCATAGAAAAATGACGGAAACCTTAAATGAACAATAAAACAAGGAATTAGAATGCATGAAACAGATTAAAAAGATATCGAGAAAATTAAAAATCCATCGAAGGCTGGAAAATGAAGCTTCTTGAATGAAGCTGAAGGTAAACTTTTAGACCTTAAAGACAACATTGCAGCTAATGACCATGAAAGGAAAGATCTTTTAAAAACAACAAGGTACCAGGAAATAGCAATTCAGCAGCTGCTAGGTGATGCAAAGAAAAACAGTATAAGACTACTGGCTATCAACGAAACAGCAGGAGTCAACACAAATGACATAAAAAGAATATTTGCAGAAATAATAGCAGAAAATTTCCCAACTGTGGAAAAAGAATCTGACATACAGTAAGTGAGACATCTAGAACTCCAATTAGCCATAACAAAAAAAAATCTATACCCAGACATATAAAAATCAAGATCCCCAAAATTCAGCAAAGGACCACATTATTAAAAGCAGTTAGAAAAAAGAAAGAGATCACCTATAAAGCACAGCCCACCAGAATCACAGCACATTTCTCAGCACAAACCATCAAGTGAAGAAGAGCTTGTAGTGAAGTATTTCAGGTCCTGAAAGGAAACAACTTCCAATCCACATTGATGTAACCTGAAAAATTATCCTTCAAAATTAATGTGGAAATAAAATATTTCCACTACAAAGAACTGAAGAAATTTATGACTGCCGAACCAACCATACAAAGAGTATTAAAATATATTCTAGAAAGAGATAAAAATGACCACAATTTCCAGAACAGCAATAGAAAGGAACCACCAAGCTGAAAAAGCAGTTATACAGAGGGAAAAAGTAGGGAACCAACAGCAGGAAATAACTTAACAAAGATAAGCCAATAAATATCAGTTATAACCATTAGTGTAAAAAGCCTCAATTCACCAATCAAAAGTAGACTGGCAGAGTGGACCAAGAACCAAAATCCAACAATATGCTGAATACAAGAAACACATTTAACTCAAAAAGAAACTCATAGAATGAAAGTCAAAGAATGGAAAACAATAATCCATGTCACAGGAACCCAGAAAAAAAGGAAGGGTTAGGTATTCTGTTTGCAGACAATGTGAACTACAAACCAAGAATGATCAAAAGCAAAAAAGAAGGTCACACTATATACTTGTTAGGGAAAACTGCAAGAGGAAGAGATAACAATCATAAATACCTATGCACCAAATACAGGAGTACACAACTATATAAGACAAATTTTAACAGACATGAAAAATTAAATAAGTGGTAACACACTCAAAACAGGACTTTAACACCCCATTGTCACAAAGAGATAGGTCAACAAGACAAAAACTCAGCAAAGAAATAACAGAAATAAACCAAACTTGTGAACAAATGGACTTAGCAGACCTTTACAGAGTCTTCCACCTAACAAAATCAGAATACACATTCTTCTCAGGTGTACATGAGACATTCTCTAAAACAGACCACATACTAACCCAAAGAACATGCTTCAGTAAATGCAAAGGAATTGAAAATATCCCATGCATACTATCAGACCATAGTGAAATGAAATTGGAAATTATTGACAAAAGAAACTGCAAAAATTCCATGAACACATGGAAATTAAATAAGACCCTTCTGAGCAACCAATGGGTCACAGGTGAAATTAAAGAAGAAATTAAACAATATCCACAATCAAATGAAAATGCAGATACAACTTAACAGAACCTATGGAATGCAATGAAAGTAGTCCTGAGAGGAAAATTTATAGTGGTGAATTCCCACATCAGGAAAACAGAATGAGCACAAATAAACAACATTATGCTGTACCTCAAGCTTCTAGAAAATGAAGAGCAAGTCAACCACAAAGCTCAAAGAAGACAGGAAATTATAAAGGTCACAGCAGAAAGTAATGTAATGCAGACTAAAAAAGAAGTACAAAGAATTAATGAATCAAAGAGTTGGTTCTTTTAAAGAATAAATAAAATTGATAAACCCCTACCAACGTTATCAAAAAAGGAAAGAAAAAATTCAAATTCATGCAATAAGCATTGAAAAGAAGGAAATCATTACAGATCCCGTAGAAATTCAGAAGAAGGTCAATACTTACATTGAAAATCTTTACTTCATAGGATGGAAAACACAGAGGAAATGGACAGATTCCTAAATACATATGAATTCCCAAAGCTGAGTCAAGAAGACGTAAAAATCCTGAATAACACAATATCGGCCAACAAAATTGAAAATGTAAGAAAAATTTACCAACAAAGAAAAGCCCAGGTCGTGATGGATACAGAGCTGAATTCTACAAGAAATTTAGAGAAGATATAGTACCAATTCTTCTCAAACTCTGTACTGAAATTGAAAGCGAAGGAATTCTCCCTAACACATTCCTTCATGCAAATATTACCTTGAAACCAAAACCAAAGAAAGATGCAATCAAAAAAGAGAAGTATAGGCCAATCTCCCTAATGAACAGAGATGTGAAAATCCTCAATAAGATACTAGCAAACAGAATGCAGCAAATCATCAAGAAAATTACACATCATGACCAAGTGGAATTCATCCCAGTACTGAAAGGATGGGTCAATATATGCAAACCAATAAGTGTAATATACCATATCAACAGAGCCAAAGACAAAAATCACATGATCATCTCAATAAATACAGAAAAACTTCTTGATAAAATCTAGCACTCATTCATGATAAAAACCCCTACAGAAAATCACAATAGATTGTCTTTATGTCTATCTGATAAAAGCCATCTATGACAAACCCACAGCCAGGATCACACTAAATGGACAAAAACTGAAAGCTTTCACTTTAAAATTGGGAACAAGACAAGGATGTCCACTGTCACCACTCCTATTCAATATAGTTCTGGAAATATTAGTGAGAGCAATTAGACAAGACAGAGAAATAAAAGGAATAAAGATAGGAAATTAAGAAGTGAAATTATCATATTCGCAGGTGACATGATACTGTACATAGACGACCCCAAAAACTCCACCAAAAGGCTCCTAGATTTAATAAAAAAAATTCAGTAGTGTAGCTGAATACAAAGTCAACACTCAAAAATCAATAGTATTCCTGTACACAAATAACAAACACACTGAAAGAGAAATTAGGCAAACCACAGTTTTCACAGTAGGATACCAAAAAATAAAATATTTAGGAATCAATTTAACAAAGGAAATAGAAGATCTATAGAGTGAAAATTACAGTACTCTGAAAAAAGACATCAAAGAGAATGTAAAAAAATGGAAAAATATTCCTTGCTAGTGGATAGGAAGAACCAACATTGTGAAAATGGCCATACTCCACAAATTATTGTACAGATTCAGCACAATTCCAATTAAAATACCATTAGTTTACCTCACAGATCTAGAGAAAACATTCCTAAAATTGATCTGGAACCAGAAGAGACCTAGAATAGCAAAAGCAGCCCTGGGCAACAAAGGGAAGGCAGGAAGCATCACAACTGTCTACCTGAAATTACACTAACAGGCTACTGTGAGAAAAATCAGCACAGTACTGGTAAAAAAAAAAACAGACCTCAGGATCAATGGAAAAGATTAGAAGATACAGACAACTACAAACACACTCAGCCACCTTACCTTTGATAAAGGGGCCAAACATGTTAACTGGAAGAAAGAGCCTCTTTAATAAATGGTGCTGGAAAAACTGGCTCTCCACATGCTGAAGACTAAAACTAGACCCTTGTCTATTATCACACACTAAACTAAAATCAAAATGGATCAAAGATCTAAATATTAAGACAGAAACACTAAATCTACTAGAAGAGAAAGTATGTAGAAATCTTAAAGACATAGGGGTAAGCAGAGAATTCATGAACAAAAACCAAACTGCTGGGGAAATACTTCAAAGAATCCACAACTGGGATCTCATCTTATTGAAAACTTTTGCATATCAAAAGAAATCACCAACAGGGTAAAAAGAAAACCCACAAATTGGGAAAAAATTTTAACCATCTGTCCCTCAAGCAAAGGACTTCTACCTAGAACATATAAAGAACTGAAAAAGATCAGGCCCCCAAAATTCAAAAACCCAATCCAAAAATGGGCATCTGAGATGAATATACACTTGTCAGAGGAAAAAATATTAATAACAAATAAATATATGAAAAAATTTTCAACATCATTGGTCATTCAAGAAATGCAAATTAAAACTATACTGAGATTTCTACCCCAGAAAGAATGACTATCATCAAGAAATCAACCCATAACAAATGCTGAAGGGGCTGTTGGGGAAAAAGGAACTCTTCTCCACTGCTGGTGGGTGTGTAGACTGGTGAAACCACTGTGGAAATCAGTGTAGAGATTCCTCATAAAACTGGAATTAGAGGTCTCATTCGACCCAGCTATTCCCCTTCTGGGTATTTTTCTAGAAGAACTGAAAACATCACACCACAGCAATATGTGTGCACCCATGTTTATAGCAGCCTAATTTGTAATAGCTAAATCTTGGAAACAACCCAAATGCCCATCAACTGTGGAATGCATAAAACATGTGGTATTTTTATACAATGGAGTATTACTCAGGTATAAGAAAAAGATAACCTTGATGCTTTTATAAGTAAATGAATGCAACTAGAGGCCATACTCATAAATGAAATAAATCGGACCTACATGTGTAAACATCATATTGTCTCCCTAGTGTAAGAACCTGCAAGAGTCAATAAAACCCAAAGGTACAATAGATATTGTGAAAGAGAAAGAAATTGCTCAAAGGGAAGGAACAACTGGGATGAGGGAAAGGAGAAAAGAAAGAAAGAAGAAAGGGAAAATATATATGTATATAGCAGGATAGCTGGGATAATTGTACTGCTGACATCTATTGCTTTATTCAAAGGAATAGCTAATACTTAAATTTTTGGACCCCTTTTGCATGTTTATATCTGGTTACCTGAACAACTAATTTGAAGACAACAATATGCAATATAATATCCTTGGTTGAATTCCTACCATCTTACCTGGTGAAGCTCTGTATCATTTCTAATGTTTTTTATTAGTTTTTTTATCTTTAAGTGTTTGATCAATCCTGCATTCTTACATCTGGTCTGACCAACTTCACTGAATATAACAATATGTAATATAACAACCATTGTTAAATTGTTAAAGCAACCATCTTGCTTTGAAATCCTGCATCGTTTTTATTGTTTTTGCATGGTTTTGTTTTTGTCTTTGTTGTTGTTATTATTTTGTTATTTTTTCTCTTTAAAATAAAAAAGAAAAAGATTTAACTTTATTGATTAGTATATAGATAGCCAATCACTTAATAATAGGTTACTATTTCCATATGAGCTGTTTTGGTACCCTTCTCAAAAATCAGATCACCATAAATGTATGAGTTCATTTCTGTACCATTAATCCCATCCCACTGACTGAATATCTTATCTTTCTGCCAACACCTCACTGTCTTGATTATTATGACTTTGTAGTAAGTTTCAAATTGGAAAATGAAGCCCTCTAATGTTTATTTTCTTTTTCAGGATAATTTGACTATCCTCAGTTCCTTGAGGTTCTCTGTGAATTTTAGAATCATGTTGTAAATTTCTGAGAAAAAAAAGCTAGAATTTTCATGAGAATTGTGCTGAATTAGTAGAATTTTCCATTTAACAATATTGTCTTCTCATCCATGAACATAGGATATCTTTTTTTCATTTAATTAAATCTTCTTTAATTTTTTGACAATTCAAAAGTATTGCATTTCTTTTCTCCTAAGCATTTGAATCTGTTTATTATTCCATATGATTTTTAAATCATTGGTTCCATATATTTATTGATATATGATAACTTCTATTTGACCAAGCATTTTTGAATGGTTAGGCATGAAAATTCTTTAAGAACATAAATTATCTTTTCTTTTGAGAATACCTCCCACAATAGCCACTGAAAGTATAAGACACTTTGCAGAAAGTCAATTTGTAATTTCTGAATGAACAATTTTTTACTGAATTTATTGTGGATCATGGGAAAAGCTGGTAAACATGAAGATTAGGACAACATGACAAGAAATATTGGAGAAGAGCCACTCCAAGTGTAGTTGCTGAAGATTTAAAATATCCATCCATGGCTTTTAAGTGACTGTTAGCTATATTACTAAATCTATAGTTCATACTTTTCTTTATCCTTTCCACAAATCCTGACACCAAGGGTGGTCAAGGGCTTAGACACAAGAAATGCTTTTGGGGCTGGGGATTTAGCTCAGCAGGACAGTGCCTGCCTGGCAAGCATGAGGTCGTGAGTTTGATTCCTGGTACTGGAAAAAAAAAATGCTTTCAATTAACTGCAAGAAATAGCCAATGTATTCTGTAAAAGATTAGATTGTATTCTATATGTTACGTTTTATCAGTTAGCTCGCCTCTATCACAACTACTCAATGCTGCCACTGTAGCACAGAAGCAGCCATAAACAATACATACCCAAGAGAATGGCTGTGTTTCAATAAAACTTTGTTTAGGAGAAATTTTGTATGTATGTATATACAGGATAGTTAACATAGTTGTTCTACTTTCTTCTATTTCTTTCCTGAAAGAAACTGTCAATGAGTCCTTGATTGATCAATATTGCATGTCTCTATCTGTTTTCATAAGAAACCACTTTGAACATATCAATATGTAATACAACAAGCATTGTTAATTTCCTACCACTTTGTAACTCTGTATTGTCTGTACTGTTCTTATGTTATTTTGTAAAAGGTTGTCTCTCTGTCAATGTTTTCCTCCTTTTGTTTTTAAAATTAAAAAAAATTTTAAAAATAAAATTTTGTTTATAAAAACAAGTAGTAGAGCAAACTTGGTGAACAAGCCATGGTTAACAACCCCTGGTCTAGTATGACATAAGCAATACTGTCCGCATATACATATACAACTAAGTGCCATGGGTAGGGGTAGTGTTTCTAAGATGAATCTTTTTATTAGCATCATCTAGAGTATCACGAGAACATCTCTATCAGGCACTCAGAACCAGTTAATTCTATACTTTTGGTGATGCTAAGTTCTGAGAAAGGAGGGTTACAGGAAGGCAGAGAGGTTCAATGTAATCAGAATGCAGAGCCGCAGCAGCCCATGCCTCTGCGTCAATCTGCTTGGGCTGCCACAACAAAGCATCACCGATGGGGTGATTTCAATAAAAATTTATTTTCTCACAATTCCAAAGTCAAAGATGAAGCTGTTGGCAAGATTGATTTCTTCTGAGATCTCCACTCTTGGCTTAGAGGTGGCTCTCTCTTTTCTGTGCCTTCTACATGGCCATTGGTCTGTGCTTGTCAGAGTCCTGATAAGAGCAGGAGTCATATTGGACTAGAGTCTACCCTAATAACTTCATTTCCACTTATCATGTCTTTTTGAAAGGTCTTATTTCCAGATGAAATCACATAGGATTTGGATTTCAAAAGATGACTTTGGGAAAAGCACACAATTTAGTTCAATATTTCTCTCAGAGGAAATGCAGAACAGCTAATTCTAAAAACAGAAAGAAACACCTTTCCCTTTCATAGTCCCTGTTCCTTGGACCTGTACTTTCTATTTCTCCCTCCATGGGCATCTGCAGCCATATAGGATTCATATTTCTTCCCTCTCAAAATCTATCTAAGAACTGAAACAACCTTCCAGCTTTTCCCTGACTTCTGTAGCCCATACAACATGCTCATAGCCTTCTGAAAGTTTTTGCAGGTTTAAAGTGTAATGTAGTAGACATTCTTTACTTCTTTCAGAGCCTAGATGTTATTAGGAGAAACAGCCACTTTCAGAGAGATCATTGTATATACACTGGACCAAAGGAAGGTTGTTCTATTTTGTTTTTAGCAATAACTAACATTAACATTGAACTTCACCACCAAAAAGATACTCATATATATCATTGCTTTTGATCTCAGTGGTAGACTGTGAGGAAAATAAGACATCCTTTATTTACCAGGATGAGTCTGTGCTTTAAAGAGTTTCAGTGATTTGCCTAAGGTTATGCAGCTAGATTTCACAACTAGAAAGATCCAGCGCACTGACAAACTGAAGGGTGGTTGGCTCCTGCAGCAGCTGCGAGAGTCCAAGCTGCTGCCTCTTTATTTGGAATGAATGTGAAGAAGTGGCATTTCTCTGAGTCAGAACGTGAGGCTTGAGAGTGAACTTGCCAGAGGAGCAAAGAGCGTATCTGATCCTGGGATGCAGAAGGAAAAATAAGGCAACTAGGCTGAGCTGGTGTCATAAAACACCAACTCCAACCATGAGGACAGTCACGCCTCACCTCTACCCACCTCTTTTGGGCTGACCATCGTCAAACACAAACCTGAGGTACCAGCAGTGAAGAAGTGTTCAGCCCTCCAACCCCCTCCAAAACCCATTTCCAAGAGGAATGATAGCAGCAGGTGATCCCCAAACCCGGCTCCTGTCACATCATATCCATCTCTACAGGAAAGAAGCCTTGGAGAGCTATTAGAGTTATTCCCAACTGATCTTTCTTTCCTTTCCCTTTTTTTAAGTAATAGGTATGGAACCCAGAGATTTCACACTGAGCTGCATCTCCAGTATTCTTTTTTTTTTAAGGAAGAGTCTTGCCAAGCATGGCCTTTAACTTGCAGTCCTCCCATCTCAGCCTTCCCATCCAGCGAGAGTACAGGCATGCACTGCTGTGCCTAGCCTAGATGACGTTACTTCATAGGCTGCCTTTGTATGTCAGGCAGAAGTAAGTCTGGTCTGCCTGCAGCCTGTTTACAGAGGAAATGTCTGTGAGGAATACACCTAAGGAAAATACCTCACATCAAAAAATTTATGTTGAAAAGAAATTGTACAATCTTTCCCCCATCCTCAGGAAAAGGCTTTTTATTTTCTAAAGGGCACGTTGCTTAAAATGTTCCAACCAAGGCGGCACAGATCTCTTCAAAGGGCCTTCCACGGCTGCCCTTGGGAGACAGTGCCAAAACACATTAGATTTTGAAGCTGTAATTTGAAAAAATGTTTTTAATTCAGATCCCACAGTTTCCTTTAGTAAATTCCATGGCATTATTTCTCGTTATACTTCCTCTTGGCACAATATATATTCCTATCCTTCACTTTACCCTTTGGATGGCAGTCAAGAGTTATTGCATTCTTCCAATTCATCACTTAGCTGAGACAGATAAAGCATATTGAGTTATTTCAGGCACTTTCTTTAGGCTCAGGTCCTTAATATGATCTCTTTATCGTCCCTGTATTTTTCTAAGTAAAGATCTCAAATTTGAGAGGCCCTTGAAAATCACCTTAACCCAGCCACACCATTGATATCTAAATCCCCTCTACCCAGAGGACCAATGAAACAAACCCTAAATGGCTACTTTGACTTTAGGAGCTCAATGCCTTGTGAGTTAACCCTTTCCATATTTGAATAGTGATGATGTATTGTGTTGTTTTTTTTTTTTCTTGTTTTGGAGGGGAAAAATACCTATGGCTTCCAACTCTTCCTCTATGCTCTGAAGGTCAAAGAAAAGTCTACCTTTTATATGTCCAGACAAACAAATATTGAAAACAATTTTCAACGTCATTGAAAATCCTCAAGACTCCAGCTAAGGTCAGGAAGGGAGGAAAGGACATACATAGCTTTAACTCTGAAGTGATCAACTAGTGTTACCTGCCTACTCCATCAGTTCAACTGGAAAACACAAAGAAAACATCAAGGTACTATTGCTTGACATAATTCAATTTTCCTCAAATTCCTTTTTTCCATCACTGTCTTAGTTGTTCTCCCAGAGGAGCTCTTTCTTTATACTTTTCTCTATCAGTTATCTATGATATTTTCCTTTTGTCCCTCCTAAGTGATTGGTCAGAAATCTAACATGTGAATTTGGACTAATAAGTGAATGTAACATAGTAGCTTAGATTTTTTTCTGATAATATCATCATATTATATCAGAAACCTTACTATTTAACCTGAATAAAAACATGATATTCTCAATATTAAATGATTTAGTAGTTCAAAAGGAGTTAGATCATGAGCTCTGGAAAGTGGGCTTGACTCTTAAAGCAAAATTGTTACCAGAGGTGGGGCAGGATATTGGAAGGAAGAGATGGAGAGAGGATGGCTAATGGTTCAGGGGCGCAGTTGGGTTGGGAGAATCACCTCTAATGTTCTATAGCAGAGTGTGGTAATTATTGTTGACAAAAATTAATTGTATATTTCAAAATAGCTAATAGCATTTTTAAATGATAAATGCTTGAAGTGATGGATATGCTTGTTAATCTGATCTGATAATTATACATTGTATAAATGTATTGAAATGTCACACCATACCCCATAAATATGCAGAATTACTATGTGTCAATTAAAACTTGTAGATATAGACAGTAAATTTCATTTATCCAGCCTATGACCAGTGCTGGAGAATAATAGCAACATGTCTCAAATTCTGAAATAAACTATGTTTCAAAGGTGAAAGACTTGCTGGTTATTTGTTTTGAAAGATGACTTAACACATCTGACATAAGCTTCAAATCAGCTCCCACAAGTTGCATTTGCATCTGGGAAGTAAGTAGCTTATCATAAGCATTCTGTGAATACTCACCTGCTCAAGGAAAACACACTCTTGACAAAATTTTTACCTGCAGTACTAAGAATTCCTTCATATATACTGATTAACTCAGCTGTCTATAAGTAGAGGACTCCAGAACCTTCCTGACTAATGGAAGTTAAAGGTTTCTCAGGAAGGAAATGCCACTGCTTAATATGATTACCTTTCCCAGTGAGGCATTTAAAATAAGACAGGCAGTTGGCAGTGTAGTGGTTTTTGCCTACAATCCCAGAACTGTGGGAGACTTAAACAGGATTGAAAATTCAAGCACAGCCTGGGCAAATTAGCAACAGAGTAGAACTGTGCCTCAAGATAAAATAAAAAGCGCTAGTGAGGTAGCTTGGTGAGAAAGTCCTGGGTTTTGATCCCCAGTAGAGAGAGAGAGAGACAGAGACAAACAGAGACAGAGACAGACAGAGAGAGACAGAAACAGACAGAGAGAGAGACAGAGTGAAAGAGAGAGAGAGAAAGAGAGAAAGAAAGAGAAAGAGAGGGATGGGAACTGGGGTTTAAGTCAGCAGGAGAGCACTTGCTCCCACAGGTAAGGCCCTGGATTCCATCCTCAACACCACAAAAAATAAATAAATACACTGAACAAGACAGTGTGTCTCCCTGCCCTTCCTGCCCTGATTCCATCCCCTCTCAATTTTCTTGCCTTTGTCTATTCTTCCAATACTATCATTTTACTCTCCTGACTCTCTGCTGGATTGATCTTTCCCAGTCCAGTTCTGACCTATTCAAAGAACTCCAGCAGTTCCTTTTGCTTCCAGAGTAAAAGCTAAATTCTCACCTGGTAATTCTTTATTAGCCATTTTAAGCCCACACTAAATCCTCTGATTTAGGCGGAGCTGACCACCATACCTTCCTCCTCTTATTTGCACATTTTTACTTAGCCAGAATGTCCTTTCTTTGCCCTTTTCCACTTCTTTCCAGACACATTTGTTCTACCTGTCCACCAGTCTAAACTAAGGGCCCCATGAAGACTTTCTTGTTATCATTCATAAAGCTCCCTCTTAATTCTCAAGAAATTTATTTTTGCTTCCTTTTTTGAAATACTTACATACTCAAATTTCACTATTTTATCATCTTCCTAACTGTAATGGTCTTCTTCACCAGAGCCTGGTACCATGCTTGGATCCAATCATGCTCAATAAATGCTTATCAGATAACATACGCCAATAACCTGAGTTTATTTATGAATTTAAATTCGAAACAAAAAATAGCCAATGTTTGATGTGTGAGGGTATATGTGTGTGTGTGTACTGGTTTTAGATTCTTAAGACACTGACCTTGGACACTTGATATAAAGAACTCTGTAGTTATATTAACTCGTCCTTTGTCATACACATTTGCTATTAGAAGAAAAACAAAAAAGCTCGTGTCCTTCTGTCAAGTTTTACTGCTGATAAACCAGGCTGGAAACTACTTTGCATTTCCATTGCTACTAGTTCCCTCAGAACTTTTTATTCCATTGGTGCTATTGCATCCCTCTTAACATTTCTCTCCTGCCCTCTTAAAGGCTTTAGAGTTGTTGTGAGATATCATTATGCCTTATAATCAGGGAGAAAAATGGAACAATTCAATTTCCGACCAATATAACTCTGGGTAATCCTCCTTTGCTGTTAATTCTAAAAAGGACCTGAAAACACAAAGAAAACATCAAAGTGCCATTTCCTGGAATAATTCCATTCTCCCCAGTGCCTGCTCAAAAGTGTCAGCAGAAGCCGAAGAAACGAGGTGCGGCTTCCAGGAGCTAATGATAGGGCCGCCATCCAGGACTGCAATAATTGAGTTTTAATGTCTTGAGCTGTTCCTTGTCATAAATCCTCTATATGTAAAACTCAAGCCTCTGCTAGGCGAGATTAATGGTTAGCAGTGTATATAATATTTATTAAACCTCTTTTTATGTTGCTTGGCAATCTGTGCTACCATCAAACAAGCTGAAATAATTGACATTTAGCACATCAACCTGCTTTTGACTGAGAAGCATGACATTCATGTAGATAGTAAACATTTGGCAATTGCTGTAAATGTCTCCAAATTTAACGTCATGACCTTTTCTCAGGTAAATGTTTTTGGATAAAATGTAAATAATGATTCACTGTATGTCAAATACCACAGTATGTCAAATACTGTGCAATGTCAAGTTTACAGTCTTGTTACCCTCCAGAGGTTCATAGATTGGTTGACCTGTTGCTTCTTATTTATTATAATTCATTGGTTTTTCCATACCTATTTCACACAATATTTCAGGTGAAGAAGAAGTGTGGTTTGGTTTCATTGTGTAATTAAATGAAACTTGGCATTTTAAAAATCCATACTACAGCAAGAAAACATTAATTTTATTTCAGAGACATCTGAGCACCAGGCATATATAACATCCCTCAGAATCTCTGGAAGTAGGAACTTCCATTTTTCAAATACAAAGTAGGACTAACAGAATAGAGGGGCTTACCCGTTCGCCTTCCAACATTTCTGGATCTTCTCTAATCATATAGCAAATGCTAATGTTATCAAACCATAATGGAACTGTGCCTAATCATGCTACTCTATAAAAATTCATCTTGTTTCATCAGTATGAAAGGAGTTGTTCCAATTAATAATCCAATAGGTCCTTTCACCTTTAAATAGTTTCCCTAAGAGGAGCTAGACTCTTCATGTGGTATTCCCTTAGAACACACCAAGCCCAAGGAATAGTTTATCCATCTTTCATTCCTTTAGTTTAACAAAGTATCTCAGAATATTTTGCAACTGTTGATGCAATTCAACTAGAATCTCATAATGTAGCAATAGAAATAAGTATGCATTGATGTGCTAAGGATAAAATTAAATCTATTCAAATTATTTTCTAAGGTAAACTAAGATGGGTGTTTTGGTGAAATTTCTATAGAAATTTCTGGAAGAGAACATAGGTAATTGGTTGAAGTTCAAATCAATTAAGATCTATTCTGTGCTTGCTATTTACTTTAAATTTTCAATCACCTTTTAAAAATACTCTTTTAACAGAATTTTATGGAGTGCTGATCAAATGAAAAAGATACTGTGGACAATGAGATGAGTTCTGAAGAAAGCATCCAGGCACCTTCCTGTACACAGCACAGCATCTGGGGAAAACTCGGTATTATGTGCACCTTCTCTTTGTTTCCACAATATCAATTCACTGTTAAAGCTACTGAAAACTTAAAGACCACTTTTTCTAACATCTTCATTTCACACTTTGAGAATTTTAGCCCCAGAATTTATACATGACTTGTTGAAAGTTTCATGGCCCAGGTGACAGAAAAGTCATAATTGAGTCCTAACACATTTAGGGGACCCGCCCACAAGCCACTTCCTTCACTCTCCATAGCTCTTAAAGTTAGGTTGCAAAATGGCATCCATATTGAAAAAAATATCTGATTCTTATATAATTATGCTATCTGAAAGCACTACAAACTCTCCTTGTATATTCTAGGACTAGAGTCAGATTATGATTAAAGGGATGACAGTAATTATGACATCAAACTCTTTTATGTAATACCCCTACCTGACAGGACAATTTTTAAACTTTTTACCTATATTAGCATACTTAATCCTAACAACAATGCAATGAGGTAGGTTATTATTATTTCAACTTAACAGATGAAAAAATTGAGGCACAAAGTAGAGGAACTTGCTCTTAATTAAAATGTTCATGAAGTGAATGAGGTAGTGCAATCATTAAAAAGAAAGAGCGTATGCAGGACTTTGATATTGTAATGTTTCTATAGTCCATTCAAAAGTGAAAAATATACATTTATATGTATATTTATATGTATGAATGTCCATACATATATATACATATGCATGTGTTTCTATTATTAACTTTAATCACCAAAAGATTTTGACAAAATATATATTATGGTGTATGACTACATGTCCCCCCCAAAGCCTCATGTCCTCATAGGTAGGGCTTTTTCAGAGGTGGCTGTATCTAGAGTGTGTGATGTGTGATTGATTTATGGTGGAATACTAGGATCAGGGGCACTAGAATTAAAGGTGTGACTGTTACTCATCTTAAGTAGCCTGGATAGATATAAGGCATAAAAACAGCTGGGATTGTCCCTTATTACTTTGCCACTGCCTGCCAACAGTGAACTGTTTCTCCTCTGCAATGCCTGTCTGCCATGCTACCCTGCCTTGGAGCCAGCTGGTTGTGGACTGAAGCCTTTACAGACTGTGAGCTAAATAAACCTTTCCTCCTTTTACTGGGTTAATAATATCCCTTGGTTATTGTGAGCTAATCAGGTCCACAATCTCCTGAATGAGTGTATGATGAAGGCTAAAAAAATGAGGCAAATGGAATAATTTCAGGGCTCCAGGAGGATCAAAGCCCTCTCACAGAATTTGGGATTCTATAAGATCTTCTCTGGGTGGCCTATATATATTTCGCTATCAGAAGAAGGGAGGAGTGTACTCAAAAAGGGCAGAACCACTCAAGGACTACTCCATATAAGTTATTAAATTAATCCACCCAGGAGTGAGTTGCCTCAGGCTATAGTCTTTATCTAGCTGATATTGGATCCAGGTGTCCTTGGCTGTGATATTGTCTTATTCTTTGAGGATTTACAGCTTCGTCCACCCTTACAGGCCTCAGTAAGGATCAGTGACTCACAAAGGTTCACTTACGATGAGCCCACTGCCCATCTCCAGACAAGGAGCTTATGCCTCTGACAGATTCACAAGTAAACATGCAAAGTCCATTGGTTAACTTAAGTCCTGCTCAGTGCTGCGTTATAGTGGTCTGCATCATCCTTTAATTTTGGGTGCCAGGTATTTTGTCTCAGGAATGAGTAAAGTAACTAACACAATATTTTCTAGGTTTTTAACCCTAACTTTTGATATTTCAATCTAAATATCCTTGGATGGAGTTTACTCCCAAGGATTCATAAATAGATGATTCTTACAGGTACTTTTGGTTCAGACTGTCTGTTCAGTTCAGTTCATACAACTGAACTCAGCAGGAAAACAATGCTGTAATTAACTTTTAGAAAAAAACCATACTGAATTATGAATTTCCATAATCTTAATATTCCCAAAGCATATTTAGATCTTTTAGAAAACTAAAACTCATGCGGGAGGAAAAATACCTCTGAGTAGGAGCAGAATTTTCAGCCCTTGCAGACACTGGACAGCTATGAAATCTCTTATGTCATCATATGCCAAAAAAACAAGGTTGAGAATTTTAATTGTTAATCCGTGATTTAGACCATTGAACTGAAATGCCCTTTTAGGCTAAACTAAATTTTAAATTCAATTCACTTGAAGAAGTTCATTGGTGACCTTTGAGAAATCAATTGCATAGTAACCCAAGGGTGGAAAAAAAGATGATCTAACGTTCCTGTAAATTGATGACCTGAAACGACACTTGCTATCTCCACTAAATATATCTGAAGAACACTTTTCATATTTAAAGTCCAATGACAGCCTGTTATGTCCTAATGGGAAAATTTTAGTCACCATAAAAAAGTGACTGGAGTCATGAATACTGAGAGCCAGCGCTGAACTGAGTACTTTGTAGAAATATTTAGCTATTTTTATAAGTGCTCTGTTGACCTTACTCATTGTTTTGACAACTTGAATAAAAATTAAAGTCATTTTTATTACAATATTTACTCTAAAAGGAGGTCATTTTTATCTTTTTTAAGGTGAAAGTGATTTTTATATAGATAAAACTTTAGACATAGTCTTGGAAACAAAATTTTCAGAAGGACTTACACAATCAAAGCAATTGTGATTTGTCATAACTGACTGATGGCTTCTCCAAAAAGCCCTTAGTCTGACCACGTGGTCTCCCTCCTGGGGCCCTATGACCACTGAACACTGAGGCTCAAGATTCTGTGGCTCAATTTGGTTTCCACTGCACTTCTTATCAATACTAATGGACCTCCCCAGAGGACATACAACTTCCCTGACCAGAGCCCACTGATATCCCAACTGACCTGTGCCTTGAAGGCTCAAGGTAGATGCCAGTGTTTCAGCTAAAGAAACAGCAGCAATCCTTTCAAATAACTCTGTGATTGCTTGTAAACATCAATTCCTAATCTTGGTGACATTTACTAAATTAACAGTTTCATCAGCCAGGTAAACAACCAAGTACAAAAACACAACAACTGCTTACTAGTATAAGGCTTGAAAGAAAACTGAGAAGTAATCCAGAAGATAATGACCAAGGGGTTATGGTGCCCCAAGTTTCATCTCTTTTCAAAAAATATTTATCTGTCAATTATTCTTATACTCTATAAACAACTACTTACACCCCACCTCTTATCTTGCCTAGCCAGCAGTTAAACATTGCTTCTCTGGACAGCATTATATAAATAAGTTATGGACAATATATTACCAGCTTCCGCCACCTAATAACACCATGTATTTTTTATAGATTGTTGGGATTTGCAAGTTGGAGGCATATCCATTGAGATGGATAATGGTTGTGCTCTTTTATTTTATGCACTTAGCCTTCTTATTGAGAACTGCATTAATCTTGTGTTTTATAATGGTGAATGCCAAAGAGGTGTCTATTCCTCTCTGTCTCTTAAAAAAAAAAAATCTTGCTTTGGCCTCTAATGTACTCGCTCCTTCCTCTTATCTAGTGCTTAGACATTTTTATTAGTATAATTGTTTTTAGAAGCATAAACCAAACTCTAGGATCTAAGAAAACAGAAGTTCCTATGAAGCAGATTTATGATCCAATATGACAATTTCGTGTACTTTGAAATTCAGTCTCCAAAATCAAGAAGGATTTGATGTCAGGATGCTTATAAATCGTTTTCCAGAAGAGATCTAATACAAGTGCCTGGAGACACTAAGATTCCTATAAATGGAGTTAAATTTCAGATTAATATGCATTGGTATCAAGCAGTATTAGGTGATTTAACCATCATTAGCTTCAAATTGTTATACAGATTAAATAGCTATTTTATTCTAAATGCAAACCCAATAGCAAAACACAGAACTATTATTTAATTGTTTTAAATGACTGTGATTTTGAGTATTTATAATATGACAGTTTTCCCTCAACTCCTCTGCAATAAGCAATGCTGTTAATGTAAGAACAAGAGTTAGTCAGTGTAACCACATGATTATAGTAGAAAAGACAGTTTAAGCAGAAGCAGGGGATTTTTATATCTGCAAATCTATACCTTCATCCTAACAATTTCCCTGCTTGCAGAACATCAGAGATGGAAGGGACCTTAAACGATTCTCTAGTCTGGCACCTTTATTTTACACTGGACAATCCGAGGATTAACATGCTGCTATTTCAAGGAAAAGATTAAGAAAACCAGGCTCTGTCTTCTACTAATTCTTTCCACCTGATCATACCCTGTTTCTATGACCGTAGAAAACCAAAGCAGTTGTGTACACAGTAGCTCCCCATTATATCTGTGGGATATGTTCCAAGACTCCCTAGCTGATGCCAATTCTGTCTGTACTTTTTTCTCCAGTAGGATTGCTACATAGTACCAAAGCTAATCTGTCCTTTCACGTTTGATGATGTGGCATCTCCTTCATTACACTTGTGTACTTTGGAGTCATTATTAAATGAAATAAAGGAGACCCGAACACAGCATTGTGACACCTTATAATTGAGATGATAATTGAGAAGGCTATTAAGTAACTAACACAAAGCAAATGTTTTATGAATGCACTGCACAAAGCAGTGACTTCTGGATGGGACAGAATGCAACAGCATCAGATTTTTCTTTTAATTTTTTAAAAATTAATTTTTATTGGTACTTTTTTGCCATGAATAGCAATAACATGCATCATAGGGAATTTGTACCTGTACAAAATATATATTAATTCATTTTCTTCCAATCCCCTTCCCTCTCTTCTACCTTTCTTCCCCCCCATTTACAAAATTTGTTTCCATTATTTTCCTTCAGTTCTTTATTTTAATCCCTGTTCACATCCTTCCTTTCTCCCACCCCCTTCACTTATTCTCATTCCCATTTAAGCATTTTCTTCCTACTCTCCAATATCTATGCTCCATTTCGCTCCTTATTTACCCTTTGGGTTTCTCATACAAGAGAAACTTTAGGATAATTTAAACATCTTTGTCCAGCTTATTTCACTTAAACTTATGTTCTCAAGGTGCACCCATTTAACTAATAATGTTTCAACTTTATCCTTTTTTATGGCTGAGTAGTACTCCATTGTATTTTTTGTTTAAATCCACATTTTCTTTGTCCTTTCATCTGTTGATGGCTATATGGGCTGTTTCCAAGATTTAGCTATTATAAAATACACAGCTCAAAACTTTGTTGTGCATATTTTACTGTGCTATAATGCTTTAAAAAAAAGAGATGGGTAAATAAATAGATAAATAAATAATTCTTAGAAGGGAAGTAGCTGAATCAAATGGAAACTCTAGTTTTAGTTTTTTGAGGACTCACCCTGCTGATTTGTACATTCACTGTACCAATTCATACTCCCACCAACAGTAGAAAAGAGTACATTTTCCCAACAGCCTTGCTAGCATTTATTATATTTCAATTTGTTGAAATTTGTTGAAATTTGTTGATTTCTTGATAATAGCTGTTTTTTCTGGTGAGATCAGGCACATTCAGGGTGGTATGGCCATAGACAGCCATTCTTTCTGGAGACAGAATCTTGGCGTTGGTTTAATTTGCATTTCACAAATGACCAGTGACTTAACATTTTTTCATGTATTTGTTTGTTGTTTGTACTTCTTCATCTGAGAAGTGTCTATGTTCATTTCAGATGCCCATTTTTGGACTGAGTCTTTAAAGTTGGGTGGTTTGGTTTTCTTTTTTTCTTTTTTTTCTTTTTTTTTTTTAGTTCTTCGTATATTCTAAATAGTAGTCCTTTGTCTGAGGGACAACTGGTAAAAAAAATTTCCCATTCTGTGGGTTGTCTCATCACTGTGTTCATGATTTCTTTTGCTGTGCAAAAGCTTTTTAATATGATGTGATCTTGGTTGTTAACTCTTTGTAATATTTCCTGTGCAATCAAGGTTTTTGTCAATAAAGTCTTTGCCTATACCTATTTCTTCAAGAGTTTTACCTATTGCATCTTCTAGTAGATTAAGTATTTCTGTTTTAATATTTAAATCTTTGATCTATTTCCATCTTAGTTTAATTATGCTGAGAGACATGAGTCTAGTTTTAATTTTTGGCATGCGAAAAACCAGTTTTTAGAGTACCATTTAGCAAAAAGACTATCTTTCTTCCAGAGGCCCCTTCGTCAAAAATAAGGTGTGCTTGGAATACTTCCTGCATTTTCTATTTTAGCCCACTGATCTTCATGTCTGCTCTTTTGCCAGCACTATGCTGCTTTTATCATGGTAGCTTTGTTATATAACTTCAAGTCAGGGATTGTGATGCCCACTTCCTTGCTTTTGTTGCCCAGAATTTCTTTTATTATTCTAGGTGTTTTCTGGTTCCATCTGAATTTTAGGATTGTTTTTCTCTATTTCTGTGAGGTATGTTATTGGTATATTGATCAGGATTGTATTAAACATATGTAACAATTTTCACTATATTGGGTCTGCCTATCCAAGAACAGGGGATATCTTTCCATATTCTGATATCTTCTTCAATCTCCTTTGGCAGAGTACTGTAGTTTTCAAGATAACAGTCTTTCACTTCCTTTGTTGGACTGATTCTTCTTTGTTGGATTTCATTTTTCTTGACGCTATTGTTTCCCTAAATTCTCTATCAGCCAATTTGTTACTCATGTACAGGACTGTTGTTGATTTTTGAGTGTTGATTTTGTATCTTGGTACACTATCAAATGTGGTGATTATATTTGGGAGTCCTTTGCTGGACTTTTTGGGGTGTTCTATGTACAGAATCATGTTATCCTTTCTTATCCTTATTCCTTTTAGTTCCCTCTCTTGTCTAATTGCTCCAACTAATGTTTGCAGAACTATATTAAACAAGAGTGATGATAGTGGGCATCCTGCCTGATTTTAAAATAAAAGTTTCTCATTTTTGACCATTTAGTATGATGTTGGCTGTTCATTTATCATAGATGGCTTTTTATCAAATTGATATAAACACCTTCTATTCCAATTTGAATTTTCTTTAGGATTTTTATTATGGTTGGGTTGTGGATTTTGTCAGATGCTTTTTCTGCACCAATTGAGATGACTGTTTCATTTTTGTCGCTGTCTCTCTTAATAGGGTATATTACATTTATCAATTTGTGTATGTTGAACCATCCCTCCACTCCTGGGATGAATCCGACCTTGTCACTGTGTATAATCTTTTTGATAATATGCTGCATTCCGTTTGCCAGTATCTTATTGAGGATTTTTGCATTTATGTCTATTAAACTGTGTTGCCTGTAATTCTCTTTTTTGGTTGAGTACTTCTCTGGATTTGATATCAGAGTACTACTTGCTCCTAGGAGTGACTTTGGGATTATTGCTTTCCTTTTGACTCCATCAAAGAGTTTGAGGAATAGTGGCACTAGATCATCTCTAAAGTTCTTGTAGAATTCAGCAGTGAACTCATCAGGACTTGTACAGGGTACAACAATTTGTGTTGGAGGTTGTTTTCTCATAAGGCTTGAAATACTTCACTCCAAGTTCTCTTTGACTTAAGGGTTTGTGTAGAGAAGTCTGGTGTGATTCTGATGGGTTTTCTTCTATAGAAGGTGATTTATTTCTTTTCTCTAACAGCTTTAAATATTCTATTCTTTTGAACTTGAATTGAATTGAATGTTTGCCTAGCATATGCACTGGTATTTTTTTGTGTGTGATCACGACTAATTGAGGTTCTATATGCCTCACTTACTGTTTGTCAAAATTTTTTCCATACTTGAGAAATTTTCTGCCATTACTTCTGTGGAAAGGTTTTTTATGTCCTCTGTGATACCTTCTGATTTTTTCATTGATTCCATTTAATCTTATATCATTCCCCTTTGTACCATCTAGCAGCTGTAGGGTTAACTTTTCATGGTCCTTTGTTAATTTTTAAGAAGTCTTTCATTTTATGTTCACCAACTCAGCCCTGTCTTCTAGATCTGATATTCTATCTTCACATTGGTTGATTCTTCTTTGTATGCTTTCAGTAGAATTTTTAATCACTTTGATATCCGTTTGCATCTGTTTTACGGTATCCAGTTCTTTCATAAATTGAGCATTTGGTTTCCCTAAGCTCCTCTATTGATATGGGTGTGGTAGTAGAACAAAAAAGAAATAGATTATGAAAAATAAAGCAATGGCAGATCCATAGAATGTGATAAGATTGATGTAGAAGGTCCTGTTAGTTCAATTCATGAACTTGATTCTTTCCTCAATTCTGGTTGCAGATTGAGTAGGACAAGACTGAATCAAATTCAAATGGTTAGGTTCAATGTTGACCACATGGAGAAATTTCATTCAGTTCTCATCATCCAGCTGGTTTGTGAAAAGAAATGTGGACAAAATTGAGTTCATGAATTGAGATACCATTGTAAGAGGAAATTAGTGGTATAGATAACAGCAACAGAGATGACCACATAGAAAAAGGATAACAGGGAGTGGAGATTAAATTAGAGGGAAAGAAAGTAAGAAAAAATATTAAGGAAATAAGTTGAAAGAGAGAAAGCAAGAACAGATGGGAGAGAGAGAGAGAGAGAGAGAGAGAGAGAGACAAAATACAAGGAAGGCCTATTCATTTTTTTTTTTTTTATAGGAAGGCCTATTCAAACAAATGAAACAAAGTAATATTACAGGGGAGAAAAAGGCAATGGGTGGTAAAACTCCAACCTCTAGGGAAAAAAATAGTGAAAAATAGAAAAAGGTACTAACAATGGAGCAATAAAAAGAAATTAAGCTCCTATGTGCTATGGCTTGTATCTAGATATTCCTCCAAACCCTCATGCAGTTATAGGTAGGGATTTTCAGAAGTGGCTGGATCTAGAGTGTGTGACACTGAGGATTAAGAATGAGATGCTGGGATTGATTCACAGTAAGATGCTAGAATTAAGGGTGTCCCATCTTGGGTATACGGATAGCACTGCTCAGTCTCCTAGAGAAGCTTGATATGTTGGCTTTCCTGATGGGAATTCAGCTGTCTTCATCATCAGAGGAGCTTGTTGCTAAGGATGGCTGTGGTACTTTTCAGGGAAGCTCTGGTTCTTATTTTGAGCATCGCTTCCTGGCTCCCATATAGATCCCTCAGCCTGCTAGCACAGATCCTTCATCCTGCTGGCACAGACTTTCTAGATTCCACCACTGGCCTTTGTGCCTTCCCAGCGCAGATGCATAAAACAAGCCTGCATGAGACCTTGTCACAGGCTGTGGGCCTCCAGTTGGATTCGTAGGAGGCATCGTTATGAGCTCTAGGTCTTAAGTTGGACTCATGCAGGACATTATCGCAGGATCCAGGCCCTCAGCTGGATTCTTTTGTCCTTAGTATGTAGACAGATTTCTTGCACTCTTTTGTATATGATTCTTGAGTGACTATTATAAATTATCTTATAAAATATGTGTCCTTTATTATAATGTTCACCTTGCAATAAGTCCCAAACCTTGACAGGCTGAATGTAGGTAGAGACTCTGCTGCACCCAGGATGCTTGGAACACCCCATATAAACCCTGGTTGCCTGAAGAATAGTATTAGATGTCAGAGACTCCACCAGGTCCAGGGTTGGAAAAAGGCAATGAGAGCTCTGTGTAGCTTCAAGTGAGTCTGGACTCAAACCAGGCTGTTGCTAGCTCTGTGTGCCAGATGAATGTCCCAGCTTGCATGGAATAAACTGTAGTTTCCCAGCAGAGACTCGGGTGTGCTCAGGGTCTGATACTGTAGACTCCAACACAGGAAGCAGTAGCTTGCCTCTGCTCAGAATGCGGGCCTGGAGAGGGAGCAGCTCCTTCCTCACTTGCCCCTGTGTGTGCTGGCAAGAAATGCTGCCAAGCTCCAGTATCCTCTGTTTGGTGAGGGGACATTGAGGCAAAGGGCCCATTTACCCCAAGTCTATCCTGTGTGGCATGACTCTGCCACACTGCTTGGATCCTGCCAGCTATCTGAGAACTTCTCAAAATGGCAGTCCTAGTATTGGGATTGGGCTGAGGCCCTGCCAGCAGTCCTGTGGACTGCTTTGCCTCTTTTAAACTCCTATCCATGTATTTTGTTTGATCTACAATTCTCTTCTTTCAAATTGACTTTGAGCACTAGGATGTGCCTCCCTTTCTTCCAATTACCTGTGTTTTTAGTTGATTTTTCTCTGAGTCTCTCAGATGTCACTCCTCCTGTATTCAGCCATGATGGAGTCCTAGTTTTCTTTTGATACTCAAAATGGCATGAAATTTAATACTTATGAATTACTTATTTCTGTAATTTTCCATTTAAATATTTTTGGACAGTGGCTACCCACAAGTTAGTGAAACCATAAAAAGCACAGCCATGGATAAGCGGGAATTGCTGTACTTTAAATTATTTGACACCCTTGGATGACAATTTGAAAGACCCCGTGCTCAGTATGAGGGAATCTAATGTTAACATATTTTAAAATAAAGGTAGATAAAACCTAAATTGCTTTGTCGGTGATGTACAATACTAACAAATTTAATTTTCCCTGTCTGTTGTTTCATTTTTACTGGTGATTCATGGAACTTATTTTTACAGTTTCTTTTTTGGAAAGTATTGTTTTCTGACCTTTGTCTACCGTTTTCAGAAAGGATGCAATTTCTTTGTATACTTAGCTAAAATTTGATTTAAGACTGTTCCATCTTCAGTAGTGCAGATAACAACTTCATGAGATTTGAAAGCTTTTACTCCAATAGCCTCAATCAATTGCTTTCAATTTGTTATGTAAATGAATTTACAGATATCTAAATGCCAACTCACAGCAGTAAAGAAAACCTGATAAATCCTTAATGAATGCAACACTTATTAACAGTCTATGGTCCCAATGAGAACTCTTGTAATTTAAAGCAGCAGCATAATTATTCCATTTCCCATAAACGGCTACTGTAATGACACCAAGTTTGTAGTTTGTCACATGGATGGCAGTAAGGTACATATGTGGATGTTCATTTTTAATAAATCTGATACATTAATGGGTATTTTCCAGCAATAACAATATGGAATATATTTATGAATGTGCAGGGACATTTACTTAATGGCACACATTAAAACCTTAAATAAGAAGTAAATATGGGAGACAATGAAGTACAGCACACAAATAAACAAAAAATTTCTTATGCATTTTATAATCTTAGCCTTACTACTGCTATCATTATCCATTTGTACCACGTGTCTACACCAGTGGCAAATATCACCACAATCACATACTGTCTGAAAAGAATCACTTGTATCAACGTATAAAGTGAATCCCTTAGGTAATAAAGACAAAGATGATAAACCCCAAATTGATCAGCATATGCATATCTGGAAATACACTGGAGTCCTACTTCTGAAGTATCAGTATGAACTACCAAAGAATGGCTTGTCTGATGCCATTGCTTTAAGTTAGCTTTTCATTATTTCACTTCAAAGTCTAAAGTATTGATAATGAGGTGATTCATAGAGAGTGCTGACAGTAACCTTTTACCTTTGCTACATCTTGAAAGGTCACTTGGTTTTATGGACTTTTATAGGCACTCGTTTCAAGTAATTGTGTACTATATTTCAGTGAAATCAGATGTATAATGTCAAAAGAGAAAGAATACTCTAGCCTAATTTTGTCCCATGTCTTCTAGATTGAAGGTCACGGTGATGCATTTCCCACAATAACATAGTATGCTAACAGAATGATGTCATGAATGTATCCAGAGTGACAGATAGTGATGTAGTCAATCGACACTGAGTGGGCCTCAGGCCGGCTCCATAACACCATGTGTTTTGTTCTACACGATTGCTCTCCAATTGACTATTTAAGGGTCTGTGGCCTCCTCTAACTTGTAAGCTCCTTGACGTGGTGATTGTATCTCATTCCTCACTGAATCCTCATGTTCCTCTTTGGAGCTCAACACTGCAGGGCCTTGTGCGTAGTAGGCATGTGAACTGTATTTGTGGAGTTGGAGGAAAAGAAAAAGAGGGAGAAGATAAAGGATGGAGGAAGTGGGGAAGAAGAAAAAAAGAAGACAGGATTGAACTGCAACCTTTTGATAAACTGAGACCACCTTTGAAGTTCTAGCAATGATAGACATGTAAAGGAAATATCAATTTCTAGATCAATATATTCATGTAGATACTGACAATATCAAGAAAAGGTATCAGCACAGTGTTCCTCTGCTGTGAAATTGAGAGAAAATGCCTCTGGTTACAATATATTTGGAGTTCCATTCAATTAATTAAGCATGAGAACATACTCAGCATTGTTTTTAATAACTTCAAAATACTTGTGTTTATTAAGTGTTTAGTATGGACTGATATTATGCTAACCACTAAAAGAAAAGCAAAAGAAGTTGCACAATTATCCATTTATTCAGTATTTATTGGTGTTTAGTAATTCTCCAGATGTGCTGAAAGTGTCCCCTGCCCTAGAGATATATTGTTCCTGAGAAACCAAAGCATACAAGTATAAAATAGAACCCAATGAAAACACTGATAAAGAGAGGCTGTCCTTAATAAAGGTACTATAACGAATACTTAATAAATGATTGCTATGTGTGTCAGGCAAGGTGCTAAGCAATTTACTTAGCATAAATTAATATTATTTAATTTAATGTCAATTAGAAATGTATTGTTTACTTAATGTTTTTGTTCTATTCAATGTTCATTATATGTTATATTCACTGTTATTGAAATCTGCATTTCATAGCTGAAAAGTTCAGCTCAAAAGAAATCTACATTTCATAGCTGAAAAGTTTATTTCAAAGGAATTAATTAACTTGCCTGTGTTAGTTCATTCAGATGGTTATGACAAAATACTATAGATTGAATAGGTTATAAATAGTAACAATTTATTTCTCATAGCTCCAGAGGCTGAGAAGTCTAAAATCAAAGTGCCAGCAGGTTCTGTGTCTGGTAAGTGGTTTCTTCCTCACAAACAGTTGTCTTCTTCTGAAAGGGAAATTAAAATTTTAAATAAAGCCTGCGAAGAATGCCCACCAAAACCATATGGACATGTCCAGACAAACCTGATAAAAGGATATTTCTTCCTTGCTTGTTTAACTGACAGCCTTGCAATGTAACTTCAAAATAAGAGGACATTTCTTCCTTCATGTAGCCCATGCTTGTTTAACTGATGGCCTTGTAAGGTAATTTGAGATGTTTAAACTCCCTTAGTAACCCATGATATCATGCAACTCTTGAATCACAATGCACCAAATTTGCCTTTGTACTTCCTTGGTTGCTCTCCCTATAGAAGTCCCAAACTCCCTAACCAGGGCTCTGACTCTTTGGGAGACATCCCAGTCAGGCCCACCGGCATAATAAACTGCCTCCTAAACCTTCTTGGTACAGTTTCTTCTCATGTTCAGTCTTCTTTCCATAATACTTTAACTTCATATGGTAGAAGGGGAAAATGAGTTCTCTGAGGTCTGTTTTCATAAGAACAGTAATCCCATTCTTGAGGGCTTTACTTCCATGGCCCAATCACTTCCCAAAGACTTTTTCTAATACCATCATTCCGGGAGTGAGGCTTTCAACATGTGAACTGGGGTAGGGGGACATAAACATTCAGACCATAATATTGTCCATGTCATCAGCTCATAACCTAAGCCAGGTACAGGGATGTAGCTCAGTGGCACAGTGCCTGCCTGACAAGCACAGAGCCCTGAGTTCAATTCCTAGCCCCCCCCAAAAAAAAAACCTAGGCCAGTGGTTTTTGTGCCTCTGAAGTTCATAAGCTTAAACACTATGCTTATCTGCTTCTGATCATCTGCCTACATTTTTGCATGTAAATAATATAGTCTATGAAATAGAGAGTCTGTCTGGGCTAAAATTATATGAAAAATGTCATAGAAGGCATAATATTTCAAACACAGACTTTGACATGTTGTTTGTTTATGTTTTGGTACTGGGAATTGAACTCAGGGCCTTTTGCTTTCCAGACAGGCACTGTGCCACTGAGCCATATCCCTGGCCCCAGTTTATGTGATTTGAATAGATGAAAGAAAGAGTTCATAATATCAAGACAGAGGCAAAAACAGTAAGTCCAAAAATGTCAGTGTGGATTCATGCAAAATGATTAACTCTATCTAGGAGCAGATAATTTGATAGAACTGAAGCTTTTGGTTGATAATCTGCTAGAACCAATAGATATGCCTAGGATGACAACTAAGAGTTCATGAACTACCACACCAGGCCTGGCCCATTCTCATTTACTCTACGACACCAAGTGCTGTTTATTTAACATTTGATCATCTTTCTCCTCCCCACCTCTATGCTCAAATCACAGTTTAGGGGTATTCCTCCTGAGATTAATGCTCCAACACTAGCTTACATTGTGACCTCATGCAAATTACTAAATCTTTCTCTAATCCTCAGGTTTCCTGTTAGCAAAGTAAACATGGTAATAAAACCTTTCTCACAGACTAGCGTGCCTAGTAAAGGAGACAATACATGTAAATTACCTACCTACTTCAGTACCTGGCAAATACTACAGTCTAGGAAAGGACAGAAAGATACTTTCCTCTACCTTCTAAGGTTCAGTTGCTGAGGGCTTTCAAATTAAATTGACATAACATACATTAATAAGGGGAAGAGAGTAGATTTAATCCCATACATAGTTACTAGTTTTAAAGTTTTTCCTATGTCTGTTATTCCTTAATTGTTTACAGCTCAAAATAATCCCTACTCTAAAGTATCATGTTTTGAGATGAGATATTCTAGTCGCCTTCAAGTTGAATATACATTAGCTTTACCACATACTTAGGTTGGCTCTTTATGATCCTCCTCCCCTATAATCACTCTCCTAAACTATGGAGTTATTTCTCCAAAAATGTACTTCTGATCATTTTACTCTGCTGCTTCAAAATTCCCCAATTACTTCCTGATGCCTGTAGAATGAAATCTGCTTAGTCTAGATGGCTGGTAAGTCATTTGTCCATTAATAGACTCACTTAATTTTAAAAGTCCTCACTGTGTGGCAGGAAGTACTCTACACAGACCACAACAATGACAACCACAACAGACTTGGTAACTGTGACCATAAAACTGGATTAATGAATATCTCAAAGATTAGTAAAGTGTAGTTCTGGTGTTTCTGTGGGGTGTTTCCAGGGATGACTGGCAGGTAATCCAACAAACTGAGGGGATAAGAGCTACTCTGGTTGTAGGTGGCACAAACCAATAGGCTTGTAGCCTGATGGAGTAAAAGAGGAAAAAGGGGAAGTTGGCACATTTTTCAAGAGTTCCGGTCTGTCCCAAACTAGTGCCATATCCTTGATCCTTCTTGCTCTGTGGCTTCCATATTCTTGAGATGAACAGACACTAGATCTTCTGCATCTCCTGACTGCAGATAGCCACGGCAGACTCTCCCACCGCTGATCCTGTAAGACTGCCCAGTAAACCCTCACATAATTATACATATTATTTTCTATTGATTCTGTTCTTGTACTGAACCCTAATCAATACAGTAACCAAACTGTAGAGCTCAAAATGAAGTTCGGTGCCATAACTAGAAATTTGGATACTGAGCATATAGATGAACTCATAGGCGCAGCTGAGCTTGCTGAGGGAGGGCACGAAGAGGGATCATGAGTATGCGGGATCCCAACATTTAAAGAAGAGTCTCTGAAGTAAACTGAGGGGAACGACTGGGAGAAGTTGAGTGGGAATCTGATAAGGTCACCCGTAAAAATCAATGGAAGAGAAACCGAAGACAGCAGAAATGAATGAGCACACAGTGTAAAGCCATCAGAGCTCTGTGTCATGGGAGCCTTGGAAACCTGACAAAGATAGCTTAAAGACAGAACAGTAAATGAAATGAAAGCAGAGATTATAGCTTATGTTTTTTAAATACTGAATTTTCAGTAAAGAGAAACACATAGATCTCCCCAGCCCATCCTTGAGTCGCCAAGAAACAGATTTTTCTTTAAAGGAAAAGCTTCATTTGCTATCTTTCAACCCTAGCTGCTATCAGTCACTGCAAACTGCTCTGTGAAATAATGATGTCCAGGTCAAATGCTGATCTAATTGATTCTGAGGTCTACCTGACACATGTATTTTCTTTTTTAAACTTCAGAAGGGATTCAAAATTACAGCTAGATTTGAGGATCCTTACCTTAGGCTATAGGGAAGGAATCAAGCACAAGCCTCCCCCATGGAGGAAATTTGTGGATGCCTGTTGCATGTGTACAGGAGGAGAAAAAAAATCTCTCTTAAGTTCTCAGCTGGGACCTAGTATCAAAGAAAGACCAATAAGAGATATGTATCTCACATATACATGGGAGAAACTCAAGGGATGAGCAACTCAAATAGATGCCTTAGAGCTCTGGCTTATGTACCATCATAAACAAAGGTTTATAAAATTGTAGAAAAATGGTAAGATGAAGAAAAGCAGTTTTAGGCCTTAAAGAGTAGCAAACTGTGGGGAGGTAAATATATGAGGAACTGATGGTTATGGACTAGTTAGTAGTTCGCTATATAAATTTCTCCGTTGCTACCTCCAACTAATAAGAAATTAGTTGCCTCCAGTGACTAATTCTTGTCTTTCCTGGTACAGAGGGTAGAAGGCACTTTGTATATTCTGCTTTTAGGCAAACAGGAGAAAGACAGGGAACCTCTCTTACATCTGCAGCTTCCCATTGGCCTTCAACTCAAAATAATCCTTATGCCAAACTGACATATCTAGGAGTAACATATTCTGGTTTCTTTCACAAAGCAGGGATGTTTAGAAACAAAAACTAGTTATTTTAATGTACATATGCTGCACTGTGCACAGGAATTGATAAAGATCATTTTAATGTGTGATTATAATCAGCCTATAAGAAAATTATAATTATCCTCTTATTTTGTTATGGAGGCTGAGACACAAGAAGATTTGTACTTTAGCCAAGAGCAGTTACCTGCTGAAAGTAGACCAGGATACACAAGAAGCCAAGCTGTTTCCTACCACAAAAGTATCATGACTGGTGATACAGAAAACCAAATAATTAATTCCCATCATTACATAGAGAAAGAGAAATATCCAAAGTGAAAATTTAAATAAAGACATAAAACTTACTATATTGTCATTTCAGAAGCTCCATATTGTAAATATCCAAGGTTATCCTTATATCATTTATCTGACTATATACTGCAGAAATTTAATTCACAGATCCAGCATACTTCAGACAAACCACTAGACAGATAATTAATTTTGCTTAAACTAACCCTGAACCTGAATGACATTTCTATCCTACCTTCCTAAGTGACCCAAAACTGAATGGATGCAATGACATAAACCTAAATAATGATTTAGTAGAGCAATTACCAAAAGTTTAGACTTTTCTTCTCAATTAGATGCATGATAAAGGGTTTGAAATTTGCAAGTAAGTGAAAGTTTGTTAATTATTCATGACAGGTAAACAGAAAAGTATCACCAGGTGCCCTGAATTGTAACCCATAACTAAAAAGCATTTCACTGGATGCATCTATGTACATGCATGCAAATACACACACACACATGCACAAATCATGCCAGTCCTCAACAAGCACACATAAACATGGCAGCATGGTGTGCACATGTATAACAAAACTCACACACACTTAGCTTTGAAGGGCTGAGATCAATCACAGCATCTGTGGTTGCACTGCTGGCCACAGTATTATAGGATCAAAATAAACAGTGGATATTTTTTTAATTTGTAAGTGACAGGATGAAGAATATTGTGGATTTTCCCCACCAGACTGTAACAATATTAAGGTAAATCAAATTTTGCACCTCATTTATTTAACAATGTCATTTTTCAGTTCTGTAGGGATTTTTAGGATCTAAAAATACAAGGCTTCACAAATTTCCCAGAACCTCTTTTTGAAAAGAAAAAAATTGTTAGCTCATGAACACTTAATTATAATTGGCTACGCTTCTTTTTTTGTTAAGTGATAATTTATGAAAGACTACTTCAAGATCATCTAAAATGCTGCCTTTGGAAAGATTGAAGCAAGGGAATATCTAATCATAATGTAACGCAATCAGAATATTTAACTCACATGTAATCGTAAAAGAAAGAGGGAGTCTCATAGCATTGGTATTCAAAAGTCAACAATGGGAGTCTATTGCAAACGCTCTATGTGCTTTGCTTTAAAATACTTTAATGGTGATAAAATGACCTTTTATAAAATTTTTTCTCAGTGATTCTTTTATTTCAAGTAGAAACTTTTAAACCTGGCCTAGAACTTCAAGTTGAAAAGTTATTAAATCAACTTGCTGTCTCTTTCCATTCCCCAGCTTCGCCCAGACTCCCCAGCCCAAATGCTTCCCCATCCACACCCGCCTCCATCTACCCATACATTTCTTCTTTCTACCAAGCCTCGGAGTTCTATTTAAGGATATCCTCCAAAATCAAGGCTCTGTTATTTTAAATTTCTGATTAATGTTTTTCCAATTTAAGGAGCCATAAGAACATATTGAAATTCAATCATAGGAATTCTCTGGGGAAGCTGGGAGGACACATCATTTTGTCCATGAAGTCAATGGAAAAACACAGGTCAAAAGATGAGTTTAACTAAGAATCATAAAGGTAATACTGAGAACTATAACAGTGAATACTTCTCAGAAGGAAGTATATTTTATCCATTGTCCTACCCATAAATATGAAGTGGTTTAAAATGTACTGTTTTCTTAAAAGCTGTAAGTTTACCTCCTGTACATAGCTCCTTTGATACATATGTGAGTTTCTATAGAAAGCTATCTCATAATCAGAGCAGGGTATACCTAAACCCAAATCAACTACACACTACTGAATGACTTTCCAGAGTGGTTATAACAATTAGCACTCCAGTCAGGGGGTTATGAGCTCCTTTTCTTTTTCTCTTTCTTTTTTTCTTTTTTTTTTTCTTCAGTGCTGAATGTTGAACCTAGGACATTGTACATTCTAGGCAAGTGCTCTATCACTGAGCTTCACTCCAGTTCATTAGTCTAGTTTTTTAGGGAGGTTTTTGATCTTTCTTATGAATTTCTTGCATTTCCTTATATTTTTCCTATATTCAAATACTAATCCCATAGCACTTATACATGTAAAAGCATTTTCTCTCTTTTTTCACATTATTTTAAGTAATACCTGAATACAAACACATATTATATATATGCTTTAATTATAGTGTGGCTAAGCTTATAAACCTTTACAGTTAAGCTTTTCATACTTTCATTAAGACATATTTTTCCACTCCCAGAAGATTAATGTATCTCCTGCATTTTTGTCAAACAGTTTCAAAAAATTTGGTTTTGAAAGTTTTTTGGTTGTTGTTGTTTGTGGATATTTTTGCCTTTACACATTTAATCTCCATGGAATTGATTTGAATGTGGTATAAGAAACCTAATGATATTTTTTCTCATACTGAAAGGCATATATCATCTTACAATGGATTGAATATCCTCTCTTCTATGCTGAAAATTCTCATCTAGCATAAATTTCCTCATAGGATGAATCTACATCTAGATCTATATTCTATAATACTCACAAATGTATTACTATCCCAAAAAATATATGGTAATTTAATACTAAATTTTATATCATATATGTATGTTTTATATTAAACTTTATATTGTCTTAGTACCTGATAGAGCAATTATCTGTCCCTTCTTTGCTTGTGTATCTTTCCTTTGTTTAATTTTGGTTTTGGAAATGCATTGGGTATGTGTGAACTTTTTATTTTTCCATAATAAATTTTAATCTGTTTCTCAATTTCCAAAAGCTTATTGGTAGGATTCTGAATGTACTTGTACTGAATTTAGAGAATTATTTGGAGAAAAAAAATTACATTCTTATGATTTTGAGTATTGCCATTCATGGCATAGGTATATCTTTGGACTATTTTAAGACTATTTCACTATTCTACAACAAAGCTTTGCAAGTTTCTCTACAAAGCCAACATGTCTTTTGTTAAATTTGTTCCTGGCTACCTCATAAATTTTGTTGTTATTGTAAATGGGATTTTTTTATTATATTTTTGAAATGGGAAAACTATTAATTTGAGGATATTATTTATATGAAAACTTTCTTAAAGTCTTTCAATAATTATATCTTGACCATTGATTCTCTTGGAATGTATATGTAGATGAGTATTTGCAAACTTTTTCTTTATAATCCTATAAACTGAAGTTCTATTTCTTGTCTTAATTTCTTGACTAGGTCCATGAGAACAAAGTTGAACACAATAATAATTACGCTAGGCTTGTACATTGAAACAGAAATGTACAGTTTCATCATTATGTATAATGTTTAATGCAGCATTTTGTTAGATGCTCAGCATATAGAATGAACCTCATTCCTAGTGTATTAACCTCTTAAATCATAAATGAGTACTGGTTTATGCTTTGATTTTTCTCCATCTATACAGATGAGCATATAGATTTTGATCTAAATTTGCTATTATAGTGAATATTTAGAGACTTTTCTCATTTTAAGAAAAAAACAAGATCCTTACATTTCTCAAATTAACAGTATGTGATCCCAGCACATTTTTGTACACTTCTTGTACTACATTTGCTAACACATTTTTAGAAATTTTATATCAACTTTCAAAAAATTGTTTATGTCATTTTTAAAATGTCTTTATCAAGACTAGTCATCAAGATTATACTAGCATAAAATTTTTTTGTGAGATCGACAGTTCTACTAAATATTTGGTAAAACTCTGTCTTATAAACCTCTATAGACCTGTGTCTCATCATCGGTTCCTAAAATGACAGGACAGAATTTTGACTATTATCTCTTTTTTTTTTTTTTGGTACTGAGAATCAAACTCAGGACCTTGTGCTTGCCAGGCAGACACTTGTGCTGCTGAGCTATCTCCCCGGCCCTATCTCATTTCTTTAATCGGTACTATTTCACTCAAGTCTTCTAATTCTCTCATTGCATAAATCTCTGTTTTCCTAAACCTTATATATTTTGTCTATTTTTTCAAAAATTTACGTATTTGTTGATAGTATACTCTGGCACTTTAAACATCTCTATTTGTTGGGTTCGTTGCCTGGTTGTAGCTTTATTTTGTTCCATTTATCTTTCATTATTTTATGCTACTATTTAATGCCTATCATATATTTATTTCAATGTTTCACAACTATCACTTCTTTCTCTAGAACTTTGACTGTGGAAAATACTAGAGAGTATATTATGAATTCCCATGTACCTGTCCCGTTTCAAAAGTAGTAAACTCTGAGCCAATTTCTATTTATTACCTAACCCCGCACACACATCCTACTGTCCCTTAGTGATTATGAGGTTAAAAAAAGAAACAGACATTATTACATTCCATCCACACATCCGCAGTTTAGAACCCTAAAAGAGGAGGGCTCTTAAAAACATAACTACATTTACATTGCTGTTCCTGCAGACATAAAAAAGTTTAATATCACCAGATCCCGTTAGTGTTCACTTTCTCTTGCTTTCTCAGAATCTTATATTATTATTTTCTATCAGGTTTTTATTAAGGTTCATACATTGCAACTGGTTAATATATTTTAAGTCTCTTTTCATCTATAGCTTTCCTTCAATTTTTGAGTTGTCTTTTGTTGCTTGAAGAAACCTTTTGGTTTTCCTATATGGCATTTCTTAGTCTGGAATTTGCTAAACACTTATTATTTTTAATAACCTTCTATATCCAAGATCTTCTGAAAATTATTGGTAAGCTCTATAAGCCCAATCAAATAAAGATTTTAGCAAAAATGCATATATTATGCAACATGAAAATGTATGCAATATCTGGTTGAATTACTTTTCATAATGTTAGCAGCCAGTGTGACAAATTGCCTAGAACTACCCAAGATGAAGTTAAGATTATGAGTTCACAAGATTGTATGTAGTACGCCCAAAAAAAGAGAAATTTATCTTCATCAACTATGCGATTACTCTAGTTACAGTTCAAAAAAAGCCATAGAACAAAAAAAGTAAAAATGCCTGATTCTTGCCCTTATTCATCAATTTTTAGATTTTTAGTTGTACTTTAATAACTTCCAAACATGCTAATCATTGTACATTTATGGATTCACACATTTAAACATATTTCATATCTTATAATCTTTGTTGATTCTCCACATGTTCCATCTCTGGCCAATGAAAACCTTAGCCCTGAAGTCTCTTTGGCCTATTATTTTCAGTATTTGGGAATTTTCTTGATTTCTTCATCTTTTAAACTAAATTTAATTTAATTTTTAAAATTTTTTATTAGTACATGTGCACAATACATAATGATGACATTTATCATGGGGAGTTTATACATGTACATAACACGTATTAATTCTTTTTGTTGTTGTTCTTTCTCCCACATCTCTCCCTTCTCCTTCCATTTGCAAAAGCTCTATCTCCGATTTTTTTCTTCAACTCTATCTTTTTAGTCATTTTGGCCTTCCTGCCCTCCTCACTCCCACCTTGATTTCTGCTATGACTAGATATTCCAGGCTCTTATAAATTCCTTGCATGGGAAAATCTGCACTCAGCCACTTCTCTATGATTCCTGGATTTTATTGATAAAATGGCATTTAGAGATCATACTCGACACAAGAAGTGCTCATTTGCCCAGGAATGCTTGATTGATGTTTTTCCCCCTTAGAATTTTTCAGTGAACATATCTAGAAAACAGTCTTTCAGATGAGATGTCAGGAGGTTTTACAGATAATTCTAATTCAAATCCAGAGTTTCTCCTGAGCCTTATTGATCTCACATTTCCATCCTTTTATCCCACGCTAAAAAACCTTGGTTCTCAATGACACCAACATAAAATATTCATTTTCTTTATCTCCCAACACATATAACACTCAGAATAATATTACTGTTAAAAGCATGTCTTGGTTCCTTTTGTCCTACAAATAAATATCTTAAAATGTAGGCAAGGTTTTTTTAGAAGATAACTGGCAATATTTCCTCTCTATGTAGGAATATATTGTATTTTGCTTTATTATTTCCAATTGTTTAGATGATAATTATCCAATTTCCTGTCTGTGGACTGTCATGCTTTGTAGTGAACTTTGTGTGTATTAAAAGTTCTATATGTAAGGTCAACTTTAAGTCTTAAGAGAAACCCAATAGCAGAAGCTTACTTCCTTTGCAACATTCAGTAGTGTCTCTGCCTAAGTCCTAAAAAGTTTCCCTGGCTATGAACTAGTTTTAGATTCATTTGTGCTTCTGTGATTCATCAAATTTCAGTGTAAATTTAGAGTTCCAACTCCCAAAGTGATTCCTTTTCCTTTCGCAATAAAAATGAACTGCTTCTTCCAGATTTTGAGGTAGAAGTATTTCCATTCCTATTAATATATAGGACAAAGTTTTCACAGCTTCCTCCATTAGGCAGTGCTATGCTTTGGATATGGTTTAAGTATGAAAATTTTATTTTTTTATTTTAAAGAGAAAAGAACAGTTATACAACTGTCTTAGCTATCCTGTGTACACATACGTACATATTTTCCCCTCTTTCTTTCTTCTTTTCCCTTATCCCAGTTGTTCTTTCCTTTTTATATTTTACCAGCTCATTTTTTTATTTTAAAGAGAGTAGTAAATGAGAAACAAACAAAGAAATAGAACAGTAGCAGCATACCAGTATCACAAATATAAACAAATCAAAGCAAGAACATTCAAAGTGACACAGGGTCTCAAGATAAAATAATACGAATCAACAGTGGTTGTGTTCTTTCCTTTTGAGCAGTTGGAACAGTTAATGTTTAATTGTTTGATCAGTCTTACATGCCTATATTTGTTTATGTGAGTAACCAATTTGAAGATATCAATATGTAATACAATAAGCATTACTAATTTCTTATCACCTTGCCTGAAATTCTGTATTTCTTGTATTGTTTTTGTGTTATTTTATAAGTGTATGTTTGTTAATATGTTTTCATTCTTTTATCTTTCAAATGAAAAAGAGAAAAAACAAAAACAAAGACAAAAATAAAACAACACAAAAACCTTAAAAATGATACAGAATTACAAAACAGGATGATAGGAAATCAACAATGATTGTTGTACTTACTCATTGTAATATATACATAAACACACAGGATAGCTAAGATAATTGTACTACTAATTTCTATTGATTTATTGAAAGGAACAGTTAATGTTTAATTGTTTGGTCAATCTTGCATGCCTATATCCAGTAATCTGAGCAACTACTTTGAAGATAACAACAAGTATTAAAATTTAACCATCATCATGAAGTATTAAGGCAGTGTAAACTTAATCTAACTATGGTGTTCAAAGGTAGAGCCTGGGGCCTGGGGGTTTAGCTCAGTGGCACAGCGCCTGCCTGGCAAGCGCAAGGTCATGAGTTTGATTCCCGGTACCAGGAAAAAAAAAAAAAAAAAAAGGTAGAGCCTCTGAGGGGTGTTCTGTATTAAAAAAGCTTGTCGGGGTGTAGCCTTCGTGATTGAGTCCTGGAGGTTTTATAAAAAGAGGGAGACCAGAGGAGATATATACACAAGCAGGCATGTGCCTGTCTCTTGCCACATGACATCCTGTGTTGCCTGGGGACTTTGCCAGAAAGACGACTATTACCAGGTACAGCCCCTTGACCTTGGATCTCCAGAATTGTGAACCAAAGTAAGTCTCTTTTCATTGAAACTTACACAGTCTGTGCATCATGTACTTAGCAACAGAAAATGGACAATCCTAGCAGCAAAACCAGTGTCATCTCTTGAGTGTGCCTGGGCCATCTCTATACTCCAGAACCTAAAGTGGATTTCCATCCTAGGACTCCCTCCCTCCTCATCCCACTACTACTGTCTCGTGCTCCTTCTTCACTGAGGTTCCTGGAGTCTCTCATTTTTGTCATAAACCTAGTTACGTATCTCTTAATATTTAAAAATATCACAGATGGCATTCCCATGTATTTTAGGGTGTAGTAGAGCTCTGTGCATATATTTAAGCCATAGTCTTAACCAACAGCCTCACAAAGTAAGCTTCCACAGATATGTTCACATAAAGCAGAAAAGGTAGGCAAAATCTGGAAGCTATTCTCATTCAGGTATTTTGGTAATGGTAAACACCAGAATAATTATCAGAATCCTCACCTGGAAACTTGAGTTCATGTCAATAGATTCAGTTTAATTTCTGGTAGTCATCTCAAAATATTTAAACACGGAATCTCTGTTCTGTCCTATTTTGGCCATGAGCCTGATACTTAAGCTTTCAGTGACCCAATGGCAATGCTTTGCTGCATGCTAGCTGATATGACTTTAACTGATGCACATATGCACCCTTTAAAGCATTTATTATACAAGTTTGAAATATGCTTTTCCTCTGAGGGTGCATCAAGCACCTTGTAGGAGTACTATTTTATCAGTTCATTATTCAACCATTTGTTCTGAAGGAAACTTCATCTTTCCACATGCCTTTGCATTTAAGTTACCACCAAGTTCCTCAAACTTAGTCCTCATTTATTCTTATAGTCTAAACTTTCTTTAAAGAGAGAGAATTGTATCTTTCCTATACTTTCTTTTTATATCACTTAAATATATCTTAATATAATTTAAGAATGATATTAAAAATTAAATTTATAACTTGACAATTTGATTTGCAAGCTAAGGAGACAAAAGTTTTACAAATGGGATACTTTTAAAATAAATCATAATTAATTAACTATACAAATATATGATATAAATTTGGATACAGAGTTAGATGACTAATTACAGTTCAGAAAGGTTAGAAATTATAATACTATTTTTTAGCTTGGTTAATATAATATTATAATTGGGGTTGCTTTGATCATTGGAAATGTCAGAGACAATAATTTTGCAAGCTTGGATGATTTTGAAATCATACAGTTATGAATATTAGCAGCTTAATATAAAATGTGATGCTGTCCACAAAGTTAAAAGAAATTATTTTTGTCATAATAAGCTATATTAATTTAATTAGTTATGTATATGGTTATATTCATTTGAAAATGAAAGCAGAGTGATAGTTGATAGATCTAGTTCTTGAAAGAAAAAATGCTCTTTGATATTAGAAATATTTCCATAAGAAAAATCTTGGCCTCCATAAATTTTATTATTTCATGTTACAGATTTTCTAAATTTCCCTTAAGTAATGTTTTCGTTCAGTAAGCATCTACATGGAGCTCAGCAATGCGTTAGGAACTGCGATTTCCTGAGTTAAGTTTCATGTTCCCTCTCTGGGACTATGGCAATGACCTTCCACTTTGCTTCCAGGCTTTGAGCTACGCTGTCCCCAGTCTATTCTCCACATTAACTCCCAGATCATCTTCTGCTACAGCTGCCCTGGGCCAATACCTCTGTGTTTTATGCTTTTATAGCCCTTATTATTCCCTACACCAGTAGTGCAAAACTGGGGGTCCGTGATTCACATCCAGCCAACAAATATGTTTCTTGGGCTTATAGTTTTATATTTGTTTTAAATAGAATTTGCTTCCATATTTAAAAGTAAAGCAAGTCCATATAAATTTCTCAAAATCTGGCTTTCCTTCAAAAATTGAAAAGTGCCAGTTCACAATCTTTCTGGAGTTAAGCAGGGGCTGCCCACTTTAGATGAATGCATCAACAGTTTGTTGGTCTCCAGCAGACAGCCTGGCCCTTCTTACCTGGGATCTGAGTCTATGATCTCTGACAGGTCCAGATCAGATATAGTATTTTTCCTACAAGATTGTGATGGGCTGAATTATAGTCACCAAAAAAATGTTCGCAGAGAACTCCAGAATGTGACCCTGTTTGGAACAACGATCTCTGAGAGCATCCTGTATTAAAGCAGCTTTCTGTATAGTGACAAAGTAAAACAAGGAGAAGACACACAGAGAGAAGCAGACCATGTGAAGACAAAGACACCGAAGCCTTTGTGATGAGCCTGTGACATAGGTGAGGCCTGGTGAAGCAAGTCAGGTCACTAATCAAGATACTGGGACTCTAAATCCTCTCTCTCTCTCTCTCTCTCTCTCTCTCTCTCTCTCTCTCTCTCTCGTATTCCAGACTGCTGTGGGGTAAAGCCATGAGCCAAAATTAGCTTTTTCTATTTCTAAACTTATGGTCTCAGGTATTTTATCATAGACAAAAAAGCTGAGTAACATACCAAGGAACACTACGGATTGCTAGCAGCACCAGAAGCTTCAAGATAGAGGATCCAGAAACAACCCCAAGCATGTTAAACTACTTGGTCTTTGACCAAGAGATCAAAAACATATTGGAAGAAAGATAGCTTCTTCAATCAATGGTGCTGGCAAACTTACTATCCAAATGCAGAAGAGTGAGTCTAGACCCATATCTCTCACCATGTACTAAACTGAAATCAAAATGGTTCAAAGATCTAAATGTTTTTTAAAAAAGAAATATTTAAACTGCTGGAAGATAAAATAGATAAAACTCTTGAAGTTATAGGCAAGGATTTTCTGAACAGAACCCATGTTGCACAGGAAATAGCACCAAGAATGGACAAATGAGATCATATCAAATTAAAAAGCTTCAACACAGCAAAAGGAACAACCAGCAGAGTGAAGAGACAACCTAGAGAATGGGGAAAATTTTTTCCCAGCTATTCCTCAGACAGAGAGCTAATGTCTAGAATATATAAAGCACTCCAAAATTTTAGAACATCCCAAAAGGAAAGATCCAATGTAAAAAGTCAAGTGAAATAAATAGACACTTCACAAAAGAAGTAAAAATGGCCAATAAATACATGAAGAAATGTTCAGCATCGCTGGCCATTAGAGAAATGAAAATCAAAGCAATACTGAAACTCTTACTCTTATAGAAAGAATGACCATCATCAAGAAATTAAACAATTACAAATGCTGGTGAGGCTGTTAGGGGAAGGAAACCCTGAGACACTGCTGGTGGGAATTTAAACTAGTACAACCACGTGGGGAAAGTATGTAGATTCCTTAAAAAGATAAAAATAAAAATTCTATTTGACCAAGCTAGTAAACTTCTAGGTATCTTCCTAAGAGTTAAAGACAACAAATTATAGTGATACATGCATGCCTGTGTTTATAGCAGCATAATTTGTAATACCTAATTCTTGGAAGCAGAGCAGCCTACATGTCCATGAACAGATAAATAGATAAAGAAAATGTGGCATATATACACAATCCAATACTATTCTGCCATAAGAAAGATAAACTTGAGTCATTTGTAGGAAAACACATGCACTTTGAGGCTATAATGTAAGTGAAAGAAATCAGAAACATAAGCTGAAATAATGCATGGTTTCTCTTAGATGAGAAACCCAAAATATAAATAAAAGAGGAAAAAATAAGAGAGATAATAGAAAGTAGGGAGATAGATCTTTCTCAGATGTGGGGGGAATCAAGAGATGGAGGGAGGAAGGAAGAAGAGCAAGAGAATTAAAAAAATTTAAGATGTGTTATGTACACATACTGCTGTAGTTTATGGTTTTGCAAGGAGAAACAATATAATACAGGACACATATTTTCTAAGATAGTTTATAACAGTCCCCCAAAGAATCATGTACAAGAGAGTGCAGGAAATCTGTACACACACTAAAAACCAAAGAATTCAACAGAGGGCCTGGATCTTGTGATAATGTCCTGCATGAGTCCCACTGAAGACCTACAGCCCATAGCAATATTTCCCATGAGTCCAGCTGGAGGCCTAGAGCCTATAACAATGTCACATGCCGGCCTGTTTCATGGATCTGCACTGGGAAGGCCCAAAGGTCAGTGGTGGAAGCTAGAATGTCTGTGCCAGCAGGATGAAGGATCTGTGTTAGCAGGCTGAGGGATCTGCACTGGAGCCAGGAAGCAATAATCAAAGTAAGAAGTAGAGCTCCCACAAAAAGTACCACAGCCATCCTCAGCAACAGTGAGGTCCCAAGCTCCTCCGATGATCAGAAAAGCCTAGTTCCCATCAGGAAAACCAACACAATAAGCTTCTCCAGGAGGCTGAGAAGGGCACCATCTTCCCCTCCAGAGCCAGAAAGAGATGCTCAAAGTGAGGACCAGAGCTCCCCCAAAGTGAACCAAAGCTAGTCTCAGTGCCAACAAGGTCTCGAGCTCCTTGGAGGATGAAAACAGCCAAATTCATCAGGAAAGACAGTATGACAAGCTCCTCCAAAAGAACCAACAGCTCCTCACATCTTCTGAATAGCTTCCAACAGGCTCCCAACAGATTCTACCAGTTCCCAACAAGCTTTCTCAGCTCACAACAGCCTTTTATGCTGCTGGCAACAATCCTCAGGTGGGCCTCCCACATCCAGCACCACGCTTATTAAGTTCAGCTGGGTGTTACAAGTTGACCGCCAGTTGTCAATCCACCACACATGTCAAGTCCCCAAGAGGAATATAGTTATTACATACTGCAAATGTTTACTAATGAAAAATTTTAAAAGAAAATGGTAGAAGGAATTCTCTACTAGAGCCTCAAGGAAATCAACATTGACAACACTTTGATTTTAGATTTCTGACCTCCAGAAATGTAAGAGAATAAAATTTGCTGTTTGAAGCTGCCAACTTTGTGGTAATTGGTCACGGTAGCACTGGAAAATTTATAAAAGACCTTCAATGATTTGGTCCTGGCTGCTTCTCTGGGGTCCTCTCTTCCCCCTCCCGACTTCAGGTGTGTCATTGTTTATATACTCACAGTCCCCTCCATCTCTATGATTCTGTGGCTATATTTGCAACTGCTGCTCTCCCTACAGGAGACCCTTCACCTCTCTTCTTAATTAAACTTCAAATCATTAACATTATGATCCTCCTTATCTCTGAACCTAAACTGAACATACTAATGCTGCCTTGGTGGTAAAGCCATTCCTTGAACTATCACAGTGGTTACAGACCCTTGGGCACCAGAAACTGGTGTCATAGAACACAACTCTTCCGTGGACAGATGGGTAGGGTCGGGGAGGTTGGACTTCGGGATAATTCAAAGAAGCCTGGAACCTAGACCCTTCAAATGCACATTCGCAGGTCACAGCAGAGTTCCTGCTCCTGTGGGAATCTAATGCTGCTGCTGATCTGACAGGAGACGGAGCTCTGCTGGTGATATGAGCAATGGGGAGAGGCTGTTAACACAATGAAACTTCACTTGCTCTCCTACCACTTACCTGTGCAGCCAGGTTCCTAAAGGGCCACAGCTTGGTTGGGGGCTTCTGCAGTGCCATATCTCCCTTTCATACCTTGCATACAAGTCCAGAGTTACTTCAACAGTAGGAAACCCATAGAAGAGATCATATTTGAACTGATTCTTGAAGGGAGTTGCACGTATGAGGCATAGGACTGTTCATTTCACCTGTCAACTCAGCCAATACCTGGTTGTTTGGGGTAGCAGGCACCCTGAGGTCTTTCTTTAGGTATGGTTGAGATTTCAATTGCTACATTTTATGCAAAGCAGGATACTCTCCAATATGTGGGTATCACCCCTCAGTCAAAAGTCTTGAGAGCAAAGCGTGAGGTCTTCCACGTAGAAAGAATTCTCCTAGAGACTGCAATTAGGAACCCTGTCTGAGCTTCCAACGGATGCCTGGAATTCAGATACTAGATTGCAATATCAACTTTTCCTTGACTTTATAGTCTTTCTTCTGAATGCCAAACTTGTCTTAATCACAACCAGTGTCGACGCAGTTATGTGCACCCATGATGCCTCACCTGTGGAATCCATTGACCTCACCTCCCAAAACAGATTTTGAACTGAAAGTAGAAGAGCTACAACTATAGGAACTATAGCTTTTGCAATACCTGCAGATTCCAGTGACACCTAAATAGGCTGGGAGGGGAAAAGATCCAGACATCAAAAGCAATGCTGTACCAATATAGCTATCTCCAATGTACTGTCCTTAAGGGAGTTTATTGCTCTTGTTGAAGCTCTATCTTCCAAAAATGCACTATAATATGTATTCTGAGCAATTTCTTTTTTCCCCTTTTAGCCAATAGAATTGTCAAAAACATGGGAGTGAAAACAACAAATTTTACTGCTAAATTATTGAACAAGAACAAGGCATTTCTTCATGCTAATTGTCCAATGGAGTCATATTCTTCCCTTGGGAAAATTCATATTTGAAGTACAACTTCTCAACATTTGACATTAAATCTGTGCCCTCTCCAGAACTATGCTGTCAGCAAGGGAGGGCTGAATAGCACCTGATAACTGATTTTCACTTTTCATGGTACTTCACACAGCTTAATAATTCCAGTCATTCTGAATAACATTTTTTTCTTTATTGGTGAAAGTTAATCAGCCAGCCCACCATAAAACGCTCTAGCTCTGGATGCCAATCAAAACAAATGCATTCAGGCTGATAAGGAAAGTTGTCACTGGAGGTTATCATCAAGTATCTGTGCATCTGTCATAAAAGTGACATAGCCAGGCAGGCAGACCATAGGAGTGAGCAGCTGGGGACCATGTGCTTGCAACTCAGCTGTAATCTTTACTCACTGGATCCTAATGGAGTTCCTCAGCGTCCTTGAATCTTCATAGACAGGGCTTATCATACCTTCCTCACCAGTCTTCAAGGGGTAAACATTACAATGTATGAGATGCCTGGCACCTGAAAGGCCCTTCAAATATATCCATTTCATAGGCTTTTAGAGACTAGGAACATCTTTCCTTTAGCATAACTCAGGCTCCTGAGCGAGCTCACACGACATGGTTTTTGCTATTTCTTTCATCCCTCCCCACTACAAAGTGCAAAGATAGAAAACGGAGATGTAGTGATGGTAAACGGAAATTGCCAGCTCTAGCTCCTTTCTCCACTAGCCAGGAAGGTGACCTTAACTCTGCCCTTTAACATTCTTGCATTCTGTTTTCTCCTTTGTAATATGAGGAAATGGTATTACATGATCCCAAAAGTTTCCCTTGGTTCTTGAGAATCATGACCCTAGGCAACTTTTTTTTTAATTTTTAAAAAAATAGTACAAAAAAAGAACAACAGCAAAATACAAACAAAACAAAGCAAGGACATTAAAAATGATACAGGGTTTCAAACCAAATGATAGGGATTAACAGTGGTCGTTATATCACATGCTGTTATCTTCAACAAAGTTGCTCAGATTACCAGATGTAAGAATAGATAGGCAACTTTTAAAGAAACTATGAGATGGTGCAAACCCTCTCTAAAAAAGTATTCATGAATTTTTAGTCTGTACATGTCCATATCATTAGATGATGATAGCTGCGTTATTTTTGTTGTTGTTTATTAAAAATTGGCATTGTTTTGATTCAGCTTCCTAATGACCTTTTGTCAGTACGATGAATCTTTAAAGTGCTAGAAACAAAAATATTAGTAGTTGGGTAGAATAGTAACAGACTGCACAGGAGATGACAAATGAACAACAAATAATTTCATCCTGAAAGAGAGATATCAGCTGGCCTGCTGAGAGACATTGGCATCCCTCAGTACAAATATGCAATGCTTTTTCCAGCTCATATTTTAATATCTCATGATTTTACTTTTAAAAGTACTACACCTTTGTTTGGCATCCCTGTTTTTTCCTGAACTCTGCTCAAACAGTCCCACAGTTTGGCAAACTTGCTTCTGAAGTACTAGAAGGATTAAAAGTAAACTTTCCAGCTTGTCTAAAAGGATCATGAAAACAGAATATTTCAATAGATGTTCATTCACTTTCATAGTTGCTACCAGAAAATTCATGACTGTTACAAGGAATATTTATTTGCAAGAAGGTTGCTTTATATTATTTCACCTATCCCCTGTCTATTAAATCAAATGGGTGTAATTCATTGTTGGATTCTGCAGAGCCTCCCCAGCAGCACATGATGGAGACAGGCTGGGGGATGACAGAGCACACAGCATGAAAGAGCAGCAGGAAAGGATGGTTGGAAGTGCGCTCCTCATCACAAATATGTGTCTTCAATATTTAGTTGTTGTGGCAGGAAAATGCCAACAAATACATGAACTGTAAACCATCTGGCTTGAAATATGTTCAAATATGAATGTTCATCTTGAAAAATGAAATCTATGGAATTCTGGCATCCACTTTGACTTTTGAGAGATGAACAGCTTGGATATGCAAAGAAGGGATTTCTACACTAGCCTTCTTAAACTTTAAATTTCCCTGAACTCAGAAGTTAAATGATTCACCACCTAGAAAGGAAAACTTCCCTTTTGCTTTTAAACTTTAATGAAAGCCACTGACAGCTAGAGAATCCCTGCCACTGTGTCTGCATAAAGATTTGTTCGGCATTGTCTTATTTGCTGAGAAGCTGAGAAATGAAGGGGGTTCTATATTTATTATTTAACATTAATTCTAATGTGTGTGAGGCACAATATGTAACATTTAAATAGCGGGATAATTCTAGCTTTCACTGCTTGTCTAAGTGTAGAAGTTAAAGTGGTAAAATAGCGAACTTTCAAACTTACCATTTAGTTTGGAATAAGAAGTAATGAATTAAGTCATTCTGCTTTCCACGGACTTGGGATCTTCAGGTAACCCACCATCGGGGCTCTTCAAATACTTCAACAGGGGTTTTAGTGACTTGAAAAAATGGAAAGAAATGTTTGCAAATGTATGTAACAAATGAGGAAGATGAGCAGATAGAACTGGAACCTAACAAAATACGCAAGTTTTGAGCTCAGCGGATCAGGGTAAGAGAGTTAGAGAGGTCTTCTGGCATCCAGAGACGCTAGAGTGCAGTCTTTAGCACTTACAACGCCCTCACTTTTACGTGATCCTTGAAATGTTGCTTCCTCAACTACATCATAAGCTTCCAAGAGACAGAAACCAGACCTCCAATCCCCACTTTGTTATGCTGTGTTATGCACACAATGATCTCAACAAGTATTTGTTTGACATTCTGAAAGTGAGATGAATGGGAAGTACTATGGCACAGGTGAGGAGAGGAAGCTTCACCAAAGTAGTATGAACTAATTTTGGGACACAGCCATTTTGAAATGATATTAGTTTATTGGAGAGAACAAAGAAGTTCTGAACAGTATCATCCCAGCATATGTAAAATACAAAAAAAAATAAGACCATGGTGTACTTAATTCAGCAAAAATTAAGATATTGGTGATAGACTTCATTGCATTTTACTTTTAAATTAGACATAATTTCATGCATATGCTTGTTGTTGTGGTGGTACTAGGGATGGAACCTACACACTGAACTATATCCCTAGGTCTTTTTCATTTTTTATTTTGAAACAGGCCTTCCTAAGTCACTAACTTGGTCAGGTTGGGCTTGAACTTGCAATCCCCCTGCCTCAGCCTCACAGAGTTCAGGGATTACAGGAGTGAGTCACCATTCCTGACTTGTATATGTTTTCTTCACTTTTTCTTTTATCCTGCTTTTTGTTTTAAAATGGAATTTTTCTCAACATAAGATTTACCCAATATAATCACATAATTATGATAATAAGTGCTCCTCACAATAGTCATGTAAGGATTTGGGTTTGTATTTTTGCATTTTTTTTTCTACATTTGCTAATTTCTTTTTACTTTAATACTTAGGAAAAGGCAAGAACATGCTTAAGGCTTAGAGAGGATAATTTGGCAGTGCTATTTTTATACACTATGAATTCTGCTATATCTACAGGGAATCTTGATTTTAGTATGCGGCAGCAAAAAGCTGCTAAGGTGATCAATCTTGCCCTTGAGGATCAAAGTGTTTCTTTACTGGGTGAACTGATTAACTAAGAAACTAAAAAGAACTAAAAATACAGTGAAGTAAGCCCAGTTCAGGAAGGTCGCATGGTTTGCACAGAGTTTGCATTCGTGTATACAAGCAATTAACCCACCTTTGTAATCTATTTGTTCTGTTTCCCCTCTACTTTTGCCATTATAGAAGGGTTGTTATTTTTAGCTTTACAAGGAGGAAATAAAGGCCCACATCATTGTTTGTGGTAGAATGGAAGAGCCCATGAGTATACTCATTGCATTAGAAAGACAGCACCTTGGAAACAAGTGAGGCAAATGTCATTTCTTTTGTTCTGAGACAATTCTGAGAAATGAGATAGACACTACTAATTAGCAATGAAAACAATTAGATAAAAATAGATCAAATTCTGAGCGTTCGTATAATTTCAGTAGACTTTGTTCAATACTCTTCCTCCTTAAATGCAAGTTAACTTGCTATAAACAGCTATTAATGTTATTAATTTGTCCCTAGTTCTCTGGAAATAACTCAGTCTTGATTTCAAGTTTTATCTGTACAGAATCCTTCAGTGAAATCAAAACTGAGGCAGAACTTTTGGGTATGATATGCATCTCTGAACTTTCACTAGGTAAATTAAGAAATAATGAGAACAACATGATGCTTTATTATAAAAACTGAGTGCATCTGTGAAGAATCCAACAGTTTGGACTAAACTGTATTTTAGTGTGTGATATGACATGTTTTGTGTCTCCTAAAGTCTAACTCATTCCAATACTACTATATAAACTAATCAATGGTGTTATTCTTAAATATGGAAATAGAAGAGTTGAGAAGAAAATATATGTCCATCAGTTACACAAAAATTTTAAGCTCTGAATGAATTTTAATATAATTAAAATTTACATGTTTCTTTGATGATTGGGGTAAAAATCATTCCAAGTCTACAAAATAAGATAAATCTATCTATCTATCAAGTCTATAAAAATAAAATCTATGAAGAGTTAAGGGATGAGTTATACCTTCATAATACAACTATTAACCATTTTTGTATGCTACAATTGTATAGTAGCAATTTTAATACAATATAATTTACATATTCAAAATGAAGAATAAACAAATCACATTTTAGAAATAAGGATGGAGCTGTAAAGATTATCGGTTAAACATAAATTTTTAAATTATATTTTACTGAAGCACTGGAAATATTATGAGAAACTAAAAATAAATTTCACATATCATTCTTTAGCATATGTTAGCTTCCTACCACTGTGATAAAACACCAAGCATGAACAATTTAAAAAGAGGAAATGTTTTTTGGTTCATCATTTCAGAGACTTCAGGTCATGGTCGCTTGGTACCATGGCTTTGGCTACAGAGGAGTTCTATTGACCTCATGGTAGTTGGAGGACATAAAGAGAGGAAGAGAGCCTAGTCCCAATATTCCCTTCAACGGGTTGCTCCCAGCATCAAAACTTCCTCCCACTAGGCTCCACCTCCTAAATGTTGCACCACCTCCCAGCAGTGCCACAATCTGATGATCAAGGCTTTAGCACATAGCCTTGGAGGACATTTGAGATCCAATCCATAGCAAGCAATACATGTTTCTCACTTATAATAAAGTGTGCAGAGTATATAAAGACAGGAAATTTCAGTATTTCTGCATACTCACTGAATCTAAAGTAGAAAATAATATAAAATTTTGGATGAATTCTCCCTGAATCAACTTTTATAACCCAACTGAGTGAGACCTCTAAGATATGTAAATCCTAAGCACTTCAGAAATAACAAATCATTTCATCATGGAAGATTATTGGCTTAAAGAAATTAATATGAAGATTCTCTTTCTTTTTATTTCTCATGATTAAAGAAGCTACTTAAGGTATTTCACTAACTGTATTCTAATCTTGAGTTAATACTGTCAAAATACCTATACTTTTATGTATTTCTAAAGCAGAAAACTGTGATATGTATGTATACCAGTTGCTTACAATGAATGTATTCATTATGTATTGTAGACACGCACTTTAAAAAGGTCTATATGAAAAACAACAGAACAAAATCTTCAAAACTCCCATTTTCATCTTAATTAACTATAAATTTTAAATAAAATATTTGGACCAGAACTAGTCAAAAATTTCTTCCACCGGGTAACTGCCTCCCAGAATACACAAAATCAGACAGTGACCGGATTCATATGCAGCCACTCCTCGGATAGCCAAAGTATGAAAAGACATATTCTTGCTTACCTCTTGGGTACACCAAGTAGATTTAGAATTAGGAACTCCATCTATCCCACCACAAAAAGAGCTTACATTATTTCTTATAGCCACACTTAGACTTACAAGAGTTTTCCTATGTGATTTCTTTTTAGAATATTGTTTTTTGCCATATTATGAAAGATTATTGAGTCCATATTTATTTGGGCCTCACTGTTTGTCCTCTGTAGAGAGCTTTTTTTGAAAGAAAAAGGAAAAAAAGAAGTAAAAATAAACAAACTAGAGAAAGCTGAAGTGAAAGCACTTTTCCATATTAATCTTTTAGCAATTATTTCTTAAATTTACATACAGGCTTATTATCATCTTGACTGCAATCATGTAGAAAATGAATGGGATATAAAGTACATGAGGACAAGTTAATAAAATGAGCTTCCTTTTCTTATGAAATCTTTGAAGAAAAGAATCACTAAACAGAGGTGTGCTTTGTATTTACCCAGGTCAGGAGGCATGTCACAGTGGTGATGTGCCTTTGGCAAGCAGTTCTTAATTAGAAATTCTTCAAGAGCTGCTCCCACTAGGTTCTTCCAAAGACAAAAAGACGAAATAATTTGGCAGGGAAACCCTTACTAAGCACACAAAATTCAGGCACAGGAGACTGAAAGGAATAATTGGCTGGTAGCAAGAGAGGAAAAGTGTCATGACGGTGTGCTGGATTTTGAATGAGAGTCTCTCCATCATAGTAGTAGTAAGTATCATATTTTGTTACCAAGCTTTAAATATACCCATATAAGAGGGGCTGGCAATATAGCTCAGTGGCAAAGTAAGTATACCCATATAAGGAGGCTCTGATATTTTAGGATGACTTGTATAGGAGCATTAAAAGTTGTGAAATATTACTTTAATTAAAAGACTAAAACATAAGAAAACACTTAACAGATATACTTAGTGTACCCATATAGAATTGTGAAAAGTTGTCCGATTGACTTCCCTTTTGATTATTTTTAAAATCAAGTGGTTTGTTTTTGCAGAATATATGCATAGTTTCTGTAAATCCAATGAAAGCTTTGAATTAATCAATGAAATTGGAATCTTTGCAGAGAACCTTAAGGAGTCCCTCCTTGCTCTTGTCATTACATTCAAGCAATGTTGACTAAAGGAGATTACATGTTTTCATTACATTATTTGAAGCTGACCCATATGAATGTAAAATCTTTATTTTAGAAACTTAATAGTTGTAAGCACCTGTTAAAACTAATCTGGAAGAAATGAATACATGGAGCAGTTCTGATTAATCTTGAGAAGCTTTTCGTTTAATTTTTAAAGAAGAACCTGAGGTGATTTGGAGAAGAGAAAAAGGTTGAAGATGGTATTAATTGGCTCTTTTCACACACTGTCTAGCTCTCATGGCTTGGAGTGAATTTGTTTCTGTTCGTCGACACATTCTGTTGGTATGAAGAGGAGGAGTCTTTCTTCTACACACGAGTTATTCTGGGTGTAAGTAGACTTGGTGATCGTGCATTATTGTTTTTAAAAAACAAAATGCATTGCGATTCTCAAGCTTCCTTGTTTTCACTGCACCTCTTTTTGTTTCTTCACCTGTGGACAGTCGACTCTGGCATGGGCACGAGCATCTGCACTGTGCCTGAATTTCAACTGCATGCTAATTCTGTTACCTGTCAGTCGAAACCTAATCTCATTTGTGAGAGGAACAAGTAGGGTAAGTACTAAAACATTTGAAAGGATCTCAGTTTTATGACTTACTAATGCAAGTGCTACTGAAAACAAAGATGTACTTTACTGCAAAATGTCCATGAATCTTGTTTAAACTTAGGTTTGTTTCTCTGCAAGAGAGATTAGAATAGCTAAAAATACAAATAAGTAATTGGTCCATCTGATTTGAGTTTTTCTTGTGCCATTGACTTCCTATGTGACATGGACTCATTGCTCAACCGTTTCCTGGTGTATTTGCTCTAAGGAGTTGGAAACATTATAACAGGTTGGACTATTAGCATTTCTGCTAAGTGTGACAAGCGGGTCACACTAATGCCACCCAGGAAACATCTGAGGTCTGACCACAATCACAGTCTCAGAAGCTGGATTTCAGGATGTCAATTCCGACCTCTAACAGTAGTAATGGGACATTTTCTATTTATATAGGCTTCACTATACCTATCTGTGTTTCCTGTTAAGCAGAGTAATATATAGGAAATAAAACTTGAACAATCTTTACCAGATGTTATAATTTATTATATAATTATGATTTTTATGAATATTAGATACTATAGCTGCACATAGCACCTTTTTTGTATAATAAGGAATGAGTTATATATTATGCTAACCACATAGTTGAGGTTAATGTTCTCACCTTCATTTTCTAAATAAAGAAGCTGAGTAATTATAGATATTGGGTTTATTCAAAAGTTTTGAGTTATAACCAGAGAATTACCAAATCAATTCTTTTTATCAAACTGAAATTTCCAAAAATTAAGTATAATAATGCTTTGCTTTGTTGTTCGCCTAGTTGCCACTGACTTTTGTATCCTCAGCCTCACTTTTCAGAGGCAAAGTCTGAGTCCCCCCTCAACTCTCATGATGCTGTTGTTGCTGTGGTTGCCCCCTACATTAGACTTACTTTTTGTTACTCCAGTGCTGTAAGGGACCTTGGAGGAGGCAACTAGACAAAAATCTCAAATTCCACAAGCTGGTTGCCTATGGGATAGCTGTTAATGCAGGTAAGTACTCATTAATTACATAGTAAGCTTTATAATATTTAATATCTAACTTCACAATACTGTTTTAATTCCCCTCCCAAATCTCACCCTTAGGTAAAAGATATTTTCATCTTCCATCTGACCACATAAACCTTAAACAAATGGGGCTTTATTTTATTTTATTTTAAAGAGAATTTTTTAAAACATAACAAAATAACAACAACATAGACAAAAACAAAACAGAGCAAAAACAGTAAAAATGACACAGGGTTTCAAAACAAAATGATAGGAACTAACAGTAGTTGTTGTATTACATATTGCTATCTTTAATGAAGTTGTTCAGGTTACCCGATGTAAGAATGGAAGATCGATCAAACCATTAAATAGAATGAAAATAATTTTAAAAAATAGAAACAATACAGAGCTTCAGTAAACAAGATGGAAGGAATTCACCAATTGTTATTTTGCATATTGCTGTCTTCAAATTAGTGGTTCAGATTGGTCGAAAAAAATTTAAACATTAGCTGTTCTTTTCAATTAGACATCAATTAAACATCAACTAGTACATTGTTAGACATCAACAGTACATTTATCCCAGCTATCCCAGCCATCCATAGGTAGATAGATAGATAGATAGATAGATAGATAGATAGATAGATAGGTAGGTAGATATTCCCTTCTTTCCTTTTCTCCTTTCCCTCATGCCACTTGTTCTTTCTCTTTGAAGAATTTCTTTCCCTTTCACAATATCTATTGTACCTTTTTTCAATTTCCAATTTATACATTTCTATTAGTTTTTCCATCCCAATTCCTCAATTTACCAAGGTAAAGTTGGTGAAATTTCCTTTACATTTGTGAACAACTTGGTTAGTTGATAATGCAATGATACATACCTACTTGGAAAATGGACACTTTGTTATTCAATATAATTCACGTCAGAAATAAAACTGATCCATGCTGAATATCTCACTTGCAATCATAGGAGAATGACTATCAAATGGTATCAGGGACAGTAAAAGAAAAGAAAGATCAATTAGATTCTGAGGAATATTGAGCTTGTAGATACAAGAGGATCTTGAAAGATGTGAATCTTTATTGGCATACAGATTATTATTGTTAATATTATACTTCTAACTTAAAAAGGCAGTAGAAATTAGCATCCAAGGCTAAGACAAGGTATTAGTAGAAAACAGAAGGACAGTGACCAACTGGCTTATGGTTTAGTTGGAAAACAAAGACATTTAAATACAAGACTATCACAGTGATAAAGAGTTATGATTCAGGACTGTTTCCCTCAAACTAATTTAACTATAAAATGTTTTCCTCATTTGTTTTTATCTTCTCATGCATAAAAAAAATAACAGAGTAGAAGGAACACTTAAAACAAATGCGAATTTAATTAAGCAACAAGACATGACAGACGGTGCCCAAGTGCCAATTAACACAACTTTGGGTATGCAGTGAGACAAGAGGGAAAGACTCTCCCCACTGACTGTCTTCAACACCAGATTCAACAAACCCAAGAAGTGCTTTGCAGAAGGTCTCTGTGGTCTGTTAAGAAATCAGGGCAAAAAGACATGATATCGTACAGAAAAGCAGCTGAGGCACAGAGGCCAAAGAACTAGGCTACTTCTCTCCATGTCCCAGGGTATAGGACACTGTGAGAAGGGCGTTTGGGGGGTGAGTGAAACCTAAGGAATGGGACCCAGGGAACCAGATTTTATTTCAGCAACACAGGACTTTTCCAGACCTTGTAAATTACCTGAAATTAGAATTAAGAGTAACCCAAGGGTGCTGAGTTGTTTCTATTCCTTGTAAGTGGTGTCAAAAGAGAGAACAGAATGCTCCTAGATAGGCTCATCAGAGAAGGGACTCAAAGAATCTCTAGGTTTCCTTTAAAAGCCTCAAGAATCCTTATTTTGCATTAAAAGGAGTGGCATAGCACAGTGAAACAACAAGAAGAATATTATCAACATAGAATAGTTTAAAGGCAGAATCAGACTCTAAGAAAAAGTTGTAAAGACGGTGTAGAGAAGAAGGGACAGCCATCCAAACACATCAGAAAATGAAGTAAAGAATTAAGGAAAGTATGTCTTGTGGAACATTTTTCTTCTCTGGGTATATATACTTCTTTATGTGCAATCATATATCAATAATATAAATGCATCAGTAAGTAAATCTGTTGAACATTTCCCAGCTGCAAGATACTCTGATAGGACCTATAGCCTTCTGACATTGGTGTGGTCAGTCCTGTTTTAGGATGGAGTACAATTAAGTGTGGGCAACAATTGCCTAGACCCAGATGAACAAGTCATATTACAGCCTTGTACTGGTCAGTTGTCGGGTCTTAGATTGTCTCTTATGTCCTTTGTGGAATTAAATAGCAGTAATACAATTTATCCAGCCCAAAGATATGTGTAGATTGTTAGGACTGGAACTATTTGGAAACCTGTAGGCTACAGGATTATTCACTGCTGTTATTGCAAATAAGATCAAATCCAAATTCCACAGTAGGACAGATTCTTCCAGTCTAATCCCTGCTTCTGTCCCAGTACATCTCTCACTACACTCACCTTGCTTTTCCTACTACATCTGAATCCAGAGCCTTCTGTGCCTTTGCTCATACTGTGCACTTTGCCCAACATGCTTCACCTCCCCATCACCCCCCCTGGGTCAGACATGACCATATCCAGAGAACCCATTGTCCACCTTCCCCTGGAGACCTCTCACTTTCAGGGCTCATGTCATGCTTCTTACCATAGAATGACAATTTTCAGACTACTAGGTCTCAGGGACTGAGACCTCGTGTATCTTGGTTTCCCTGGTACTTGGCACATAACAGGTTGTCAACAGATTTGGTTAAACCTGAGGATGAGTAAAATTTGACCTGTAGAGAAGAGAAGTTGAAAGAATCACTGGAAAAAGTATAAGAAGGAACTGCTTCAGTTGTTCAGTGAGCTGGGAGCAGCTTTAGGAGGATGAAACAGAGTGTGAGGAGTGAAGTGATTAAAAATAATACCATCAGTCAAGGTAATAAATGCATGTTCTGCTGCAGAAGAAACAGGATGTTCTCTCTTCCTCTTTCCCTCACAAATCCCTGGAGAGCATCAAGTATTCTTTGCAACCCACTTCCTCCTGAACTCCCATGGCTCTGCAGGGTTTCAACCATCTCCAGGGGCTCCACCAGCTCTCAGAGCTGCGTCTGAAAGCAAAGTGCTGCCGGTCCCCACCTCCATGGCAACCAGCACTGTTGCGGTGGTTTCCATCCCAGGCAAAGGCAGGAGGGTGGAAAAAGAGCTCCCCGCTTCTCCCAAACCCTGACAAAACAATTATTACATTTCACATTAACTGAAAAATGTGGCTGGCAACTGTGTTTTTAGGGGAGGAAAAAACAAGACAAACCCTGGTCTCATGGATACACCTTGCTTTTCACATTTCGTCCTTCTGGCATATTCACTAGGGAGCAGCTGCAATGTCCCTGCGCTTATTTTATTAGCCTTGCCCATTATGCAGCTTTTCAAATAGCCGGCTGACTTAATAGAGGTGTGTAACCTTGGAAGAAATGCATCCACATGGAAGTTTGCATGCCAACCTCTAATTTCTCATCCATTCCCCTAGACGTTGAACTGTAGGCTTTAATTGGTCAGATCATTAGAGGATGTAATTAGAGACTGGTAGAAGTAGGCTAGGGAGGAGGAGGGGAGAGGCAAAACAATGGTATCTATAATCAAGGACATCACCGAAAAGGCAGTGACAGGAGCCCTTCTTCTTTTGGCTTCCTGCCTTCCTGCTTGCCTGCCTATGATAAGAGCTGCTGTAGCATTCCTCACCCACTAATAAATCATTCCGGGGAACTACAACCCCACTGTTATAAAATCATAGTTGCACAGCCTTTCCATTCTTACTAATGTGGATCTTTCTGGGGTCCCTGGTCTATGTAAACCTTGAAGACCTTTCAATTGAAAAGTAGTACTTTGAACCTGGGTTTTAGTCAAAGGAGGCTGTAAATAGTGATCCAGGCAGCTCTTTCCAGCAAATTCCATGGCTTGTGCCTGCCAGGTTTCAGGGGTATGCAATTACCCTGAGTGCAGTTCCTGATGAGTTACTAAAATTAGTTTACAAACATCAATAAACAGAATGGGGGCGGGTTGAGAGGAGTGAGCTCAGGCTCAAGGTACTGAGAAAATAAAGATTCCAAAGCCCTGCAGTAAAAAAGGGTCCAAAGGCAAAACTTTTCAGGGCCTGACCACTATACAATTGCAAGTAATCATTTCTGCTTGGCATCCTGGGGGCTCCATGAGGGCACCACCCCCACTCTTGCCCCACAAGATCCACAGATGCGTAGCACCAAAATCACGCATCGTCCTACAGAAATCAGACCACAAATTTGAAAATCTCAGCCAGATTCTGGCTGCAGAAACCCAGCCAGCATTTGTCCCTGGGTCCTTGTGTCCAAAGGCTGCTTAATTAGGAGGTGGCTAACTCCAAAATGACTGTTATCACTGACAGGCAGGCAGAGAGACAGCTAGAACTGGCCACGCTTCCAAGATTCCCCTCAATTATGCTTCCTTTGATCTCCAGAAAAAATGAGAAGGAATGGAAACTTTTTCAGAGCAACTGACTCTAATTGTATACTTTATGATATTTTGGTTCATTGTTCGATTAAAAGCTCCTTATTTGAACTCAGAAGTTCACACACCAATTAACTGTGTATTTGTACTGTTTCCAAGATTGCTGCTGTCTTTTGAAAGTACTTTGGTGAGAAAACAAAATTGTACAAAGGTCCAAATATAGCACCTTTTCACCTGGCACACGAGTGGGTGATGGAAGTGTGCATCTTGGGCTGTTCTAAGGGCACATCAGTGTGTGCCCGGGAAAGTCCCCAGGGTACCAGACTGAGCTCACCTGAGGAGCTGATGGCATTGGATTTACTGTACCACCAAAGACTCCATCTAAACTAATGTTGTTGAAAACAAACTAAAGCATGAATTTCACATCTGTATTGTTTTTATATTAGTAACTCATTATTTTTACTTATTATTATTTTAGTAACTCATCAGGAACTGCACTCAATTGTTTTTATATTAGTCTACAGATTCCATTTGGATGATAACCATTCTCAGTTAACTTCACAGGAATAACAGGAACCACAAGCTGGAAAGGAGCTAAGATATATACAAAAGGCGATCAAAACATATGATGAATATTTAAATTAAAAAGAATCTATGACAGTAAAAGATACATTGCTATCAATCCTTCTCAAAATACTCCCCTTTATTTCAAACACACACTTATTCCATCATTCTTGCCACTTTCTGAGGAAGTTTGGGAAGTTCTCTTTCATGAGTGTCTTTATCACTCTCATGTGATAAAAAAAGATATGGTAATTGCTGCTAGGCACAATTCCATGGAAAGGCAAGCTCATAAAAACACTGTGGTGTGTTCCCACTTGCCTTATTACCAAATCTAGCACCATACAATGTATGACTCTTTCCTAAAGTCAAAATGACCATGGAAGGTAAATGTTTTGAATTGATTCAAGACATCACGCCAACATCATAACTACAGGACTCATGAAAGATAACTGCTTCAGGAAATGGCAAGAATGATAAGTATTTTCAAAGATGGGAATATTTTAAGGTGGCTTAATGTCAATGTGTCTTTTACCTTTAAAAAATTTTAAAATTTAAACAGTCGCCATATATTTCACTCACCTTGCCATTTTATCTAATTCACCGCCTTTACAGATGACAAAACATAAGCTGGAGGAAATTAGGTAACTAAGAAATATCCACTTCCACATTCATGCTGCTGCAGACTAGCATCAAACCTAGTAGCATGAAATGATGTTGATGATTAAGACAGGGAGAAATCAAACCATACCAGCATTTTATCACATCTCTAAAGCAACTGTCACCACAACATAGATAATATGGTTATTCATATGAAAAAGAGTTCAGTATACAAAGGAAAGGTTAGAAAATATGAGGTCTGAAAAAAAGAGTGAAAACAATGTCTCCCCTAGTGACTACCAGGTCCCAACATTCCCGGATTTAGTACCTGGTATCTTGAGTTCTGAGCCAAGATCACAATAAAATTATGATCTTATCTAAGAGGGAAATAAAATGTTTACACAAACAAATGAGCATAGGCAGTTTTCACTCTCAAAGTTCCAGAGATAAATAAAAAATTCCACTTTTTTATCCTATATCTTGTAAAATGGAAACAAAATAGAGGAAACTGAAACAAAAGAACATTTAAGACATGAATTGTAAAACGCATGAAAATACTGGAGAGGATGGTGTTCGGCTTATTCCCTGGGAAGGATCTTGAAAGGTATCTTGGGCTTTTTTATCCTACTTCATTAGTTTCCTCAGCTCTTTTAGGAGAGACCTCGCAATAAGAATAAATAAATAGTTCAGTGTTTTTGTTCGTTCAATCCACATACTTAAATGTAGTCTAACAGTGTCAAATTCTCATGTGGAAATCAATCTAATAGAAAACAGATTGTGATCAACAACTCATTGCACAGAAGAACACTATAAAAAGAGAATAATAAAAAGGAGAATTTATTCTGTGTTCTGTTTCTGACTGTCACATGTGCATTACATAATGGTAAAGCAGTCCTTTAATTTAATGTGAAGCTTGGCTTCTGTTATGGCTTTTATCTAGATATCCCCCCAAAGCCTCAGGTAGTCATAGGTGGGGCTTTTCAGAGGTGGTTGAATCTAGAGTATGTAATGCTGGGATTAAATTGTGTGATGCTGGGACTAAGGGTGCGTGATTATTAAATTGTCCACTATTATCCATCTGTCCCCCCAAAGCCTTGGGCAGTCTAGGTGGGGCTTTTCAGAGAAGGCTGGACCAAGGGTGTGTGCTACTGGGATCAAGGATGTGATGCTGGGATTGATTCATGGTGTGATGCTAGGATGAAGGCTGCCCCATCATGGGTGTGAGTGCTATGCACCCTAAGTGTGGGTACCTGGACAAAGGGACAGAAAGAGCATCACTACTTGTCACTTGTAGCTTGCTGCTTGCTGCTTCCTGCTTCACTGCTACCTGCCTTCTGTTTCTGCTCTGTGACGCCTCTCTGTCACACCTTGCCTGGGAACCAGGCACCTATGAACTGAAACCTCTACAAACTGTGAACCAAAATAAACCTTTCCTCCTTTAACTTCGAGTGTTGGGGATTTTGGCTCAGCAATGAGAAAAGTAACTAAGACATCCACTGATTGGTATAGTACAGTTCTGAGTACAGATAATGGGAAGGGCCACCCTCGATGTGAGTGCCACTACCCAAAAGGCGGGTACAAAGGGACAGAAGACAGGTTTTCTGCAAACATTGTTTACTGCTCCTACTTTGCTCTTTTCTGCCTGCTCTGACATGGACCGTTTCTCCTCCATGACGCTCTTCTGCCACGCCTCCTTGCAGCCAGCTGACTATGGACTGAAACCCCTACAAACTGTGAGCCAAATAAATTTTTCCTCCTTTAACTTTGAGTGTTGGCTAATTTGTTTCAGCAACAAGCAAAATAAGCGAGATAGCTTCCAATCCTATAAAATGGGAACAGCTGTGGACCACGTGTGGCGAGCTTTAGTCTATGGGAGAAACCAAAGGAAGCTAGGAGCAGAGACATGGAGGTAAAAAGGCAGAATAAAAAGAAACGTTTACGTCAACCAACAATGAGAACTTTGCATGCGCTGATCAGTCATTAGCTTTAGGGACACTTTGCTTCTACGTTAAAGACTTCAAGTAAGCCATTCAAAGAGTTTTATCTATGTTCATATCAGAAACTACTTTTGAGTAAACAGTAAAGTATACTAATTTTTAATTAATTAAAACAAGCAACACAACCTAAATGTCAATGCCTGGACCCTGAAGTCAATAGACAGGATTTTAACCTACCTTCATCATTAATTTTTTGTATGAGTCTGTAAAATAGGACTAATACTTGAGGATTAATTCTGATAATATACCTAAAGCATTTATAACAGTACCTGGTATAGACTAAGCATTCAACTTTTGTTATCAATGAGATATATTCCTTACTGTGCAAACAGCTTGAGACAATTATTGAAAATAGCAATTAGAAATACTGGTAAACAATGCTTGTGTTCAGTTTAGCAACTATTTCCCATTCTGTGTGTATTGTACTGGAGATGATTACTGTTAGATGGGATTTTCTAGCTTGGTGGATACTGGACTTAAACAAGGCAGTCCTTGCCTAGGCAAGGTTGTGTCTATTGACAAAATTAATTGTATTAGTCCATTTTCCATAACTATAAAAAGTACTTGAGGCTGAGCATTTCATAAAGAAAAAAGATTTGTTTAGCTCATAAATTTGGAGATAGAAATTCCAAACAATATGACCCAGTTCTGCCAGGGGCCTGGATGACTGAATCATGTCATAGTAGCCAGCACCATGACTAAAGCACACTAAGAGGGAGAGACCACACAATGAGGCAGGAAATCAGAACACAAGGAGGGGCCAGTAAAGACCTCCCACTAGGGGCTGGGGATTTAGCTCAGCGGCAAAGCGCCTGCCTGGCAAGCACAAGGTCGTGAGTTCGGTTCCTGGTACCAGAGAAAAACCAAAAAACCAAAAAAAAAAAAAAAAAAGACCTCCCACTAGACCTACCTCTTAAAGACTTCACCACTTCTCAACTTTAACACATTGATGACCAAGTTTCTACCTTATAAACCCTTAAGAAACAAGGTACAACCAAATAGCAGCATCTAAGGAGAAAATCTATAGTCTTTTGGGTATGAACCTCACTAAACTCATAAGAAGGCTGTAAACATTTCATATGAAAAAATGCTATCATGTCTTTTGCTCTTAGTGAACCTCAACTAAAAGTATGTTTGACTTGATTTTCAATTTAAATATTTTAAGAAAATATACTAAAATATGTATGTATATATATGTGTATATATATATATATGTATATATGTGTCTCCAATCTATATTGAATCAGTTGATTTCCTGACCCTTTATTATCCCTCTACTTTTCTGTATTTTCACATTCACTCAGCAAATAATTACTACTTAATTACTGGTGCTAATCAGTGTGTGAGGGGCTGAGGATCCAAGGATGAGTAAGTCTTAAGGAATCAAACGCTCTTGGGGTCATGCAAACATAAATGCATACTCAGAACAATAATTTCTGAGAAATGCTATAATCAAAGTACCACATGTGCTTATGAAATGACAAGTTTGCGTTAGAAAACAACTTCTGAATTGGGTCTTAAAACATAGTATAATCTTGCAAAGTAGAAAGGGGACTGACCCTGATGGAAAGAACACAAGTAACAGAGAAAAATTTTGCTAAAAAGGGATAGTATTTCTAAAAAATAAGTAGCTAGTACTACAGGGACCAAATGACACAAATATTATTAGGAGTTTCTGCTGGCCCTATTTTCCTTTCATTCCTCCCTACTTTATCCCAAAGTGAACAGCCCTGGGGAATTCTATAACCCACCTATAACATGTGTAGATGATAATCGTAGTAGGTCCTGGTACTTCTCAATGTGGGTATAGCAAGAAGAAGAAAGGAGAAGGAGAAGGAGGAAGAAGAGGAGGAGGAGGAGGAGGAGGCAAGAAAAAGAAAGGATGGAGACGCAAAAGAAGGAGGAGGAGAGGGAAAGAGGAAGAAGATGGGGCAGAAGAAGAGGAGGAAAAAGGAAAAGGAAGTAGAAGGACATGAAGAGTGAGAATGAGGAAGTAGAAGGAGATTAAGAAGAGGAGGAGGAGGAAAAAGTAGAAGGAGGAGGAGAGGAAATCAACTGTGAGATAATCTACACCTTGGATAATAGAGTTCATACTTCAATTCACACTTGAATCTAATCCCAGTGGCAGGTATCAACTGGGAACCCAGATGAAATGCCAAAGCAATAGCCTGTGGTGCTCTAGATGGGACCACAGTCTTCCCAACAGATTTCACAAGGCAGGAAAGAGTCCTGGCATCAGACACAGAATCCTCAAGCTAGAGAATGGTTGTGAGCCTTTTCTTCATCCAGAATTTAAACAGCACCAATTCTCAGAAGTAGAAAGCAGTTTGTTTCTATTGAATATAGAAAGCATTTTTCATCCCACAAGAACTTGCTTATTTCAGTACAATAGGAATAGCACATGCAAACGTGTGTATATGTTGATGTATTTCAGTATAACAGGAATAGCACATGCAAACATGTGTATATGTTAATGTAGAAAGCATTTTTCATCCCACAAGAACTTAATTATTTCAGTACAATAGGAAAAGCACATGCAAACATGTGTATATGTTGATGTAGAAAGCATTTTTCATCCCACAAGAACTTGCTTATTTCAGTACAATAGGAAAAGCACATGCAAACATGTGTATATGTTGATGTGTAGAGATGCAAACGTATATATGTTGATGTGATATTTTATATATGATAAAATGTATAAAACAAAGAACAGAAAATATAAGGTCAAAAGGAGAATAAAAACAACATTTCCTTGCTGTCAGTGATATATATTGTGTAAGTATATATATCAGTTGTCATGTGCAGTGTATTCCAATAATGCTTTCTGCCTTAAGGAAATTCTATATTTATAGCTATATCACATATTTTCTTTACTTAAGAACTACATCTCATAGATAACTACATTGTGATATCATAAGACTCAATGAGTTCCAGAATGATTATATGCTTAGAATTAAATTATGATGAATTGAGAGTTACATTTCTTAATATAATTAAAATGAATGTGGTGAGTCATACACCATATTCAGCAGTATTTTATCCACTCCAACCAAGACACTGGGAAAGAGGCACAAATAAATCACTTTTCCTTGGAGATTACAAAAAGCAGTTCAGAGAAACAGTCACACAGTGACACAGCATTTTTGAGTAGCTACAAAGAACAACATCCATATGGTCCCTGTCTAATGTCATCCTCTCATCCTTAGCCATCCACACTGTGGCACATTTGTTCAACCTGGAGCGCTTCCACTTGAGCCAGTCAGAGGATGCCCAGGGACTTGTGGCTGCACTTTCCAAACTTGGCAGCGCCCCAAATGAAAGTTACCTCAACCCTGTCCGAACCTTCCACATGGTGAGTTCCTGCGTGCTAACTAGTTACCCTTCAGAAAAATCTTCCCTTTTCCCATCCCTTCATCAGGAGCGACACATTCCAAAAACTTTCCATAACCAACCAGAGAGATTTTGGCCAAATATTAATTTCACCTTTATCTTTTAAGTCAGTTTTGCAAATCTTATGCTGAGAGGTTATGAACAAGGAGAAAATATATGCCACTTAATTAAGAAAATGTATATGTTACTTAAGAAATGCAATAACCTGTTAAAGCCCTAATATTTTTAACTTTTAAGAGCAACTTTTGATCAGATTTTTTCACTGATGTCAGACTCATAAAAACTGAGGTGCCATCTAAATCCAGAGAAGATAAAATGGATGTCTTCATTTTCAATTTGCAAATTGTTTTCTGGATCTCTGCTCCTAGCCTCATATTTTGGCACACATGAATAATGGGTTTGCCAAATCAGACTCTGGGCAAAAAGTTAATCTCATAAGAAGACCTACATGGCTAGGGAATCTTTTTTTTTTTTTTTTTTTTTTTTTTTGGTCTTTTGAGACAGGGTCTCACTATGCAGTTCAGGCTGGTCTTGAACTCACTTTGTAGTCCAGGCTGGCCTCGAACTTGCAATGATCCTCCTGCTTCAGCCTCCCAAGTGCTAGGACTGCAGGCATGTGCCACCATACCTGGAATAGTGATATTATTGATGCTAATTTTCTATGAATACAGAGCAACAGAACCTGTGAGGAAGAAAAAAAATAAGTAAAACTATAGCCCCAGCAATCCCCTTCAGTGATAAGAATATTTCTCTCTCTCAATTCACTGCTTTCTTTTTGTAGTTTAGCTAAGTCTTTTTCCATGTATTACCATATCAGAATATATATCTGTCATTGTGACCAAGTTTTCAAGAATCTTAAAAGTAAAGTCTTCCAACAATATGCTACAGACAATATGCTATAGTAATAGACATCTGTCCATTATTATCAGGGATATAAATTGTAAAAGTGGCCATTTGCCTCAAATAGCTTTCCTTGATTGAAGAAAATCCAAAGTCTTTTTGGGGAGATTCACCCCTGTCAAATTCCTAATTACCCCAGGTTGATTTTCAATATGAGGCCATGGATCAAGTTGAACTACCTTTTCTTAACTGACAGCAATTAGAAGCACAATTTTCACAGTTATAAATCAAAGCTACCAATGCCCTAAGCATATGGGAATGAATGCCCTGTTGTCACTGAGCTGAGTTACAGCATTTTTCTGGGCACCTATTGGGGTTAATGCACCTTCCCACAAAGGCGCTGGAAATTCACAGCTACACAGGCCCAAGAATAAATCTCAACATTATGAAGAAACTATATAATAAATAGTATTTATCATAAATAACTTTTAAAGCTATTGAACAATATAATTAAGCTACTCCTGGCAGAGTTATTTCAAAATTATAAAAGCAATATACTATGTAAGTACTAATTAAGCTCAAAAAACCCTCTAATTTGGGGTATTTGGAAAGAGATGAGCATCAATAACAAAGTGTACATTACAGAGCATTTCAAAAGAGATGCAATGGGATTGCTTCAGAGAGGATTCATTGCAACTCAAACCAGTCTATAAATGTGTTGCTAGAAAAAAATGTAAAAATTTTCTTTAATAGTCAAAGAAGAATGATTTGAAATTAGCACCTCATATGTTGTAAGTGGATTTCTAAAATGCCTGAGTGTACTTGCAAAAGAAATCTCTTAAATGTTTGAGATATACCCCTTTCGATTTTATTTCCATTTCTTGCTCTGCAAAGAAAAATAAACAATGGAGACGTCCCTGTCCAAATTACCTCCAGATCTCAAAGCAGCCCAAATTAATGAGGTTTTACTGACAAAAGATATAGTGTGAGTTTATTGAGCTCATGGTCGACTCAACGGTAGTAGCACAATGTATGAATACTAATGATGAGGCAAGAATATGGGAAACTCACCATAAAAACAAAATGCTTTATGATTCATATTTGAAAAGGCTATTTAATTGTCCTTTGCACTCAGGGGTCAGAATTCTGGCCTTTTGAAAGTATCTACAAGGCAAGGATAGTTGTACCTTTATTGATCACCAGGATTTACCAAGCCATATTTCAGGCCCCCTGAGGTGGTGTGAAAGAAATGCAAGTCATGGTCCTTCCAATTAAAAAGCAAGAGCAAGGAATAACAACCAGAGGAACAGAGTGTGTAGCTGCTGCTTTATTAGGAATGCCCCTGAGGGACCTCTCAAAAATGTGTTTATTAATGTTAAAATGCAATTAAGTACAGTGATCTACATTTTCATTTTTAAAATTAAAAACTTAAAACAGATTTACTTTGCAGCACTTTATCTTAAAATGCTCTCTTTATGTTTTGCGCTAATTTCAATTCTGCACAGCAACTTTGACATGAAAATTAATTTATACAAGTGGAAAAATGTAATTATTGTCTTGGCATTTTATAAAATTTGAGCAAAGCAAATGTCTACTATAAGATAGGGGGAAAGGGAGAGTAAGGAAATTGATTTCTTGAGTTCTATGTGGATCCTTTTGAGGCTAATATGCTTCTGAGTATGGCTCTTGTCTTTGACCCTCAAGCACTGATGCTGAAAAACACAAAAATGTACTAAGATATTAATGTTGTGGCTTTTGTTTCTGTTAGAACACAATTGCTGGGAGGGTTACGACAATAGCAGGCGTTACTGGCTTGGTGATCTCTCTGGCTTTGATCTTGATCATGACTTCCTCGACGGAGTTCGTCAGACAGTCCTCCTATGAATTGTTCTGGTATACACACCACGCTTTCATCATCTTCTTTATCAGTCTGGCTATTCATGGGTTAGGGTAAGTCCATACTATGCTTAGTAGGTAAAGATTGTTCTCTCTGTGAACTTCAAAACAATCTTGGGAAGGCCTTTTGATGGAGGGAAATGACATGCAGTGACTAAAGGACACATATGTGAAAGCACATGTTCACTGTAAAAAATAACTCCGTTTTGTACACAGAAAATAAGGTACATAGGTGGGGTAGCATACTTATTTTTCCTAGCTGACTCTGTTAGTGACTCCTGACATGTTTCTCAGGTTCAGGAATTCTAATGACCGCTGGATGATAGTGGATCTATGTTTCATTCAACACCAGTGTTTTCAATCCAATTTATGTAAGGCTAGTCAGGAGATAAACTTTTGACATCAGCATTTCACTTCTGCTTAGCCAAAGCCGTCAATCCGGCAGCCTGGTGTGTGGGAGAGACAGTGTGTGAGATGGTCGCTCCAACCTGAGCTACTCACTGGAGCAGTAAAAAATCCCTTTGAGTTTCCCATTGATCACTGAGATTCTTCATTCAGACATCTCAGAAGATGTTATACTTGGACCCTTTTGAAGATAATATACTCAAAAGATACTGTTCTGGCCTTCAACATCTGCCTGATAACTGTGCCTTCATTCATTTTGAAGCTGCACTAGCGTTGAAGTATTTGAAGGCATGCAATGTGCTTACCCTCAAATAAATTTTTTAAAAATTCTTTAAATACTAATTAACAGCCCTGAATGGGTTAGATAATCAATGCCTAGAAATGACCTTCTCCCTTTTAATTATTTAATAAATGGACACTTTTTCTTGTCCATGTTACAACTTTCAAAGCACTTTCATATGTATGATCAATTTAGAAGGTGTAGTTATCTCATTTCGTAAGGAGGACTTAGATGGATGCTCAAGGGGTTGGACAGGGCAAGTAAATTCCAAGATAAATGAATGGCAGAGTCAAACCTAGGACACCAGCCTTTAGATAAGTAAATCTCTACTCTTAACAAAACTTTGAAGAAAAAAATATGACCTCACTTGTTCTAAGTTAAACCTCTGTCATTCCCTGAAAGAATATTCCCAGTGATGCTCAAACACTTGTATGGCTTAAAAGCCATTCTTGCTCTGTTTCCTACACCAGCAGAATGCTTCTTCTGCTCCCCATTCTCCTCTCATCGCTGAGGGTAAAGGTCATGGATCGGAGGTGGGCTCCATCTCTCTGCAGACTCAGAAGAGTAGGTACACAACTGCAAAGATGACCCAGTCCAAGAAGGAAAACACACCTTAATGACTGGAGCTCCTACTTGGGACCCTACTGGGGTTTGCATTTCCACACATCAATTGCCTACACCAAACTCCCTTCCTACAGGAGATGCCCCTTCCTTCCTCAGCTTCCCACTTCTAGAAGGGGTCACACTTTTTAGGTTCCACTCCTATGCCTCACTGAGAGCTCCCCACCATCCCTCAGCTTATCTGACACACACACACTTTATAGAAGAGTTACCTAAAAGGGCAAATTTTGCCATAAAAGACTGCCCTTCCCTCTGCTGATCCTCATAACTTGCTCTGCCAGCTTCTACTTGTATGCTGCTACATGGCTAAAGGCCTTCTTTCTATTCTCTTTCCACCTAAAAGTATCTGCAATTGACTCTTTGGAGTGCTGAAATCTCATATTTCTTGTTCGCTTGGAGGGCAAGGAAGAAGGTGTATGCCAACCCATAGATTGGCCGTCCTGTCTTCTACCACTGATTCTTCTCCCAGTGCCACTGGGGCTGTTATCCCTGATACCACATTTCTGAGGCTTTTGATATTCCATGATGTCTTGAAGTCCCCAGAAATTATACCTGCATCTCCATAAATACATGTCCCTTCCATGTGTACCCTGATGCACTCATTGCAAAAGCACCATGGGGTTTCAGTGGACAGTGTTACACTGGAGATATTTTTCAAATATCCAAATAACATTTCATGAGATGAAACTTTTCAGTTATTTAACCTCCTTGAAAGGCTTATTTTGGGATAAGTGTCTTGTTTAATCTTCCCAGCTTGAAGTATTCTACAGCTCCTGTTTACAGCAAAAGTAATTTGCAAATGTTACACAAAATGCCAAGAAAAAGTGGGATTATTAGAATGTGTTAAAGCCCATTAATCTACCTATTATGGGATAGTGTAGATAGAAACATTAAAAATGTTTTAAAAAATTTAAAAGATAACAAATGCATACACTGAATGATCTGGAGTCTCTTTTAGATGATATGAGAAATGTTGTCTAATGCCTGAGAAGGAAGGCACTGAAATTTGCAGTCCATCCTCTGGCCTCATTCATTAGTCACCCTTCTATGCCTAGGCATCATTTGTGCATTAGAGATTCACAGTCAGTTTTGCTCAGGGAACTTGAAGGGAATGTTATCAAGCTCACATGTCTTCTGTGAAACACCCTGACAAAAGCCAGCATGTCAGTCCTAGCTGACACTAGGCTGTGTCCGAGGGCATTGTTGCTCCTCTTCCAATGCCCTATGATACAGAAGGGGACTGCTTCTATGCAGAATACCCAGGACAGAGTCTGTAAAGTTTCTGTTTATGAGCTGCTTGTTTCTCAAAATAAATCAATATACCTTATTCATAAACATCTAGGAATTGAGCAATTCCCAGTTACATGACCTCCACATCTGGTGCTTTGCAGCCAGAACACCCGTAGGTAACCTTGGAAGTTTGTACCAAAGCAATTTGTCAGAGGTCCGTCACAGATGCATTTGTGACAAATACAACAGGATTACAGGACTCTTCATCCAGTGCTCCACTCACAAAGCCTGGCTTCTCTTTCTGGTCTTAAATTTATCTACACACTCTCGAAGATATACTTTATAGTGACCTATTTTGACCCTGTCAAACACTAAGCCTGCTTGCTAGTGGTCACTGAGAGAAGAAAATACCATTATTCAGCGCACTTCTTTTGACTTCTTCACTTGAAAACTTCTAAGTTATCAGAAACAAACTAAGAAGAAGTTTAAGTAGAAGTTAAATCAATCTGCAAAAGAACCAAATAGTACAAAGTTAGCCAATTAGCCCAAATCAGCAATCAGGACGAGATGAAACCTAATTAAATTCAACGGTCTACAAAAGCATGTGTTCAAACAATTTCCTTCATTATGAATTCTCTAATATAGACACTTTCAATTTAACACAGGGCACCACAGAGGGGCACTTCTTTTCGGGGATCTTCAAAGTTATCCAAAGCTTTTTAAATGCCTATTTTTAAAGATGCTGAGAGAAATGAATGACAGTTTAAGTTTCAAGAAATGGAAGTGTTGTTTCAGAGCCCACTGTAGGATACATACATAGCTATGGTATAATGAGACTGCACAAAATCAGTTTGATATTGTGTGTGTGTGTGTGTGTTTTTTTTCATAAGTCGAATTATTCGAGGCCAAACTCCAGAGAGTCTCCTGCTACACAATGTCACCTTCTGTAGAGACCACTATGTTGAATGGCAGGCAGCTGGCCCGTGCCCTGTGCCTCAATTTTCTGGCAAGGAACCTTCGGTAAGAATGAAACCAAGAGCTTTTAAAAATAACTGTCCTCACAGTTAAAATAACTACAGCTTTTATATGCTTGAGAAAAAAATACACCGGTAGACAAAGCCAACTCTTTATTAAGTGTGCTAATGGACAAATCAAGTTATGGATAATTTTAAGAGAGGTTTACTGCCAAAAGCACTCTGCTTAGCTTTGAGATGTGTTCGTCGCTTACATTTAAATGTGGATGTCTGATATTGTGGGAATTCATACCAGCACAAAAATGTCTCTGCACTCCTGGCATCTTTAGCTGCCTGCCCCTTGAAAACTGCCTTCTCCACCCTGCAGATTAACAGCATCAATTCTCAACCTCGGATTAAGTTCAGCCAAATTAGAATCATGCCCTCTTTCTAAGCTTACCTTCTTCCTCTCCACAACTTTAAGATAAAAACCATTGGGGTGTCCAGTGTATTTACTTCTGTACTAATTAAGCTGTTATAACTAAAATGATGATAATGTAAGCCAAGAATAGACTTAATTAATTGGAGTAGATGATGATGTCTACATATCAGAAATGTGAGATTTCCTGAGCATGTTATAGTGGTTGCAGTTGGTGGCATAAGCGAATAGGAATAAGAATCTTATTAAGTCTCCTCTAGTATCCTTAAGATCGTGCAAACCTTTGGGACAGCTGGATGATGCATGAAAGAAAATAAATGAAGGTGGTAGATCAAAGCTAGGAGAAAGCAAGTGCCTGAAATATGCATGATAAAGAAAATGGGGTAATAGAATATAATAGCGCATAAATGGTGGGGATTTAGGAAATTAAGCCATCAACATAGGACGAATATAAATAATTGCTTTTCAAAAAAAGTCTCATATATTAATTTAAGCACCAGATTTTAAGGATGAAACTACTGGGAATAATGCTTAAAACTGAGAGAACCAAAATAGATGTGCCCATTAGACTGTGGCTCTTTTAAAGGCCAGTATAGATTGTCTCTGTCTTAAACTCAGCTCTCGGTAGCCACTACCCAGCCTGCATATTAATGAAGAACATGAATGCCTCTCTAAAATTTTCAGCTACAGCTTCTCCATAAAAAAATCAATACTCTCCCACACTTCATGAATACAGACCAGGGCCTGCTCCCAGCAGCGCATGCTGACATTAATTATCATTAAGAGGGGGGAACTAACCCATCTCTCTGTTAACTCTCCTCTGTTACACCTCCTTGCACACCCAAACTCAGACTGTCACTCTTTCCCATTATTTTTAATAGATCCCGATTCAGAGCGTGTGTGGGCTGTGCAATTATCGCTTGGCTGAACTATACAACATTCTCTCTGATGTCTTATAGACATTGAATCCAAAAGGCATCCCAAGGACAAGGAAGGGTTCCTGTGCTTCGCTGCACCACATCTACATGGTCATCTTTGCAATAGTCCATTGTTTCCTCTTTGCCTCCCTTAACTCAATGCATTTTCTGGATGTTTTTACTAAGAAAATATTTATCAATTTGCCTTTAGTGGTACACTACTCCCAATGTTGGATCGGAGAATGCTTTGTACATACCTGGTGTAACCTTAACTGGTCAAAGAAATTCTCCTCCCCCCCCCCATTAATTCTTCCTTTCTCCTCCATACTCACTCAGCAGCACACACAAGTCTCCAGATATCAGGATAGCTCATGCAATCCAGTCTCCATACATGCCCAGTCCTCCTTAGCCAAAGATGTGCCATATTTCATTTAACTATAGTATCAGCAAATGTTAATGATAAGGTTGATTTTTGTAAATACTAGCAAATGATGTTAGTGGTAAGGGGTGATGCTTTAATTGAAGTAGAATCCATTCAGTGAACTTCTCCAAGTAGCCATTAAATGCTTACACTTCACTAAACAAATTCAGAAACATAGGTCCTGCCCCAGGAGATCTTATTGTCTAGGAAAAAAGAGGCTATTCATAAACACACACATAAAATAAAATCAGAGCCAGCATGTTCTTATTTTCTGGTAGGAATGAAAAACCAGGAGTGAAAGTGGAGGAAACAAGTTTCATTACTGCTGCTTTTAAATCAACATAGTTTTATTTCTATCATAAAATGCTCACTGTACCGTGACTTACTGAATATTTTTGAAGAAGAAAAAATAAAGCCAAGAATATACACAGTATTTTTGCATTGAAGAAACTTACTCTAAGTAATTCTGCCCCTTTTTTAATAGATGAACAAACTGGGGTCCAAGGACTTTCAATTTCTTACCTGTGGTCAGAAAGGGCATTCCCAGCAAAGCCACATCAAGAACCAAAGCTTCTGACTGTGTGGCCACGAACCTTCCTCTGTACACCCTATATCCTTTGCTCTGACTCTCTTAACTTCCCTTAAGACATATATTTTGTAAGCTCTCTTCTGCTGTCTGCCAGTACATATTCCTAACATTGTATTTATTTCTGTGAGTAAAGCCAAAGCATTTGAGGGCTTGGGGGAACTTAAATAATAATTTTCTCCAGTCACTTCCCATTTTACAAAACAGAAAATTTGAAAATAATAAGACCCAAGATGGGCCTGAAGGCATAGGCTAGGAGGTAGTGGTCCCAAGCCCAGATTCAGGGTGCACCTAGCCACATGACCCTCCTGTTTGGGGGCAGAGGCTCCCTGTCTTCAGTCGCTCTTGTTTATCCTGGTCATCTGATCGAAGACAGTTCTGATATTCATTTCTGGTAATGTCTCACCCTCATTCCTGAATTTCCAGGACTATTAAACTGGGCTATTCCCTTCTGGAGAAATTTATGTACCAGAATAAAGATAGCACTAAGAAGTAATAGCGTACATTCTCCTCTACTAACCATAGAAAGAAAAATAATCCATTCTATTTTATCAGCATGGAAGAATCAAAGACCATTTTTGATTTGGCACCACCAAAATGAAGGTGGTGATACCCAAAATGCTCTAAAGGGGGTACAAACTATTACTTGTAAAACTACATAGGCTTTTTGCAAATCTCTCTCTCTTTCTTTCTCTCTGCCCATATAAAAAGAATTGCATTCTTCCTACCATTTCTGTAAATATCCAAACCAATTCTTAAAATCTGGCTCATTCAAGCACATGGGAGTTAAGGCTTCATTCCCTAGGTCCAATCCCACCCTGCTGCTGCTACCTGCTTTCACCTTGCTCTGATCATCTTCACTGTCTTGCCCTAGCACAGGTGGACAAAAGGTTTTATTCTTTCTGCCATTTTGAACATGTTGCTGAACCACACTGAGGTAAAAGGAATAAATGGGTCAAACTGTGTTGTGTTGTCTGCATAAATCTAGCCTGATCAGGCAAACAAGAGACCCCCCAGAAATAAAAAGCAGAAGGGGTAAATGTAGGTGAGAAGATGCAGCAGGCATACAGAACCAGAAATAAACAGAAAACAAACCAAAACATGTAGCTCTAAAGAAATAAAAGTAATACTAACGGGCTTATTATCTGTCAACCTAAGAGATGGTACAGGATAACCAGTAAGGGAATCCTGAGTGCCAAGTCCGAAGGTGAACATTTAGTGGAAAAGGCCAAGTTCAAAAGAATAAGATGCCCTTCCTGCTCCCAAGATCCTATTGGAGGAGTGAGGATTTAGAGTATCAAGAAGGAAATTTAGGGACATTTTCAAAGGTTTGAAGTCCAGCCCTGGATCTCTGAGATCTAGTTCTGTCTCTCTGGGTAACTTGAACCCTTTCCAGAAGGTCAGGTTTTTTCTGCTTGAAAAGAAAGATTAGACTAGATTTCTAAGAACCCTAACGTCCTAAATTCAATGAGTTCATGAGCTGCTAATGTACTTTAAAACAGCTTCAAGATCAATTTTAATTCTGACCAGAAAGAAATATGATTCCATTTTGATTATATGTTAAGTGTGTGGAGGAGGCCATCCAGGGTCCTAGAAAGAAAAAGCTGTGAGTCAGACACAGCTGTGTCTCATTCTGTCTGGACACCTTGTTACCCTGGTGACCCTGGATGGGGTATTAAACTTACTGAGCTTCAGTTGCCTTTCTGTAGAACAAAGAAAATATCATGTCTCCTAAGATTATTTGATATGAGACCTAGTATAAATCTTCAAAAATTTTAGGCTCCCATCCCTTCCTCTTTACTGGAAGAAAATACTTTGTGTTGTACACAACACCTGGTACAAGAACGGCCTGCTGGTAAACTGGTCAACTGTAATGCAGGTTATATTCATGAAAGGTTAATGTAGTCTCTGATTTACTGAGAAAAAAAATTTTCAATGTCCTACTTCTGAAGAAAACTGTTGATGCTTTTGTTCTGATTCTGTAACTAAAGATATAAGGTGCTAAGAAATTAGCTTTGTATTTTATTCCAAATAATAGTGGGGTTTTGTGTGTGTGTGTGTGTGTGTGTGTGTGGGTGTGTGTGTGTGTTCATTCAAACACAACCCCTAGTTGTAATGCATTGTTAGCCAAAAATAGTACTATTTAAATCTTAAATTTAATTTTCATGCCCTACATTGGCTGAGTAGTACTGTTTTGTAAGCTTCTGACTTTGGCTGAGTTTGGGAGCATTTATGACCCTATCACATGTAACATAAACATCAATCTGCTTTCTTATTTCTTTGCAAATTCAATTATTTCCAATTACATAAAGGCATCATCGATCAAGTAAACATAAAAACCAATACAGGAGAGTTTAATCTCTTAAATAAGCTTGTAGACTTCAAGGAATAATTGAGTGTTATAGTATTTAATAGAAGGAGACATCTTTGTTGTTGATAACTGGGCCCAAGTTGAAGGAAAATATCTAAATCCCATCATGTTATATATTGATTTGGTTCAAATTGAAAATATTTGGATTCTATTTTCATTTCCTTTTTCTCTCTCTCCTTTTCTGCTCTCTGCAGGCTTGGAAATGGTTTTTGGGCCCTGTATTCGTGTATGCATGTGAAAGAATAATTAGGTTCTGGCGATTTCAACAAGAAGTCGTCATTACCAAGGTATGCGTGTAGCTTTATGTCTGAATAAAAGCCTGAGTGAAGATGAAAATTTTTTATTAGCCCAAGTTTTTAATTTGCCATTTTTATTGCAGAACTGTCTGTAATTTAGAGGTTCATCTTCTGTTCTAATAATTGCTTGTATCCTGAGCATCTTTTAGTGTGACTAACTTTACTGAAGCAGGGATCAGGGCTCCAGACTGGTACACAGAATTCTGATAAAGGTTTGTGGTACGGCACTAGAATTATCTGTATTTCTCTTCATTCTGGTTTTGCACTGTAGAAAAAAGCAGAAAGGGTAAGAAAGCTTACTCTTTGTAATATTGGTCATATCATCTTTAATATTATTTTATTTATTATATTAATATTTTCTCCACGTAATGATACAGATTTTGCAAACATACAAAGAGTACACAAACATTTTCAAGCATGAACACTTTCAGTTAGGATTATTGAGCAGAGAACAAGAAAACAACCACAAGATTCAGAACACGGGTAGTGCAAGAAAGTTCAAGACAGAGAGGAAGATATATATGGCACTCCACCCTAGAGAGGGGAGGCATGTAGACAGTATTTCCCAGTCTTGTTCTCCATCCTTATAGGTTTTACATTTTTAACCTCATGCTGAAAGAAAATAGGAACAAAGAGACCAAAAGAAAATATCCAGAAGACTGAAAATTACCGAGTATTCTACCCCTACTAGTTTTTAAATTTTTTAGAAATAATTCTCTGCTAACCAACACTATACTGCTTTGCTACTACAATTTTAACAAAACACTACATCCCCTTTGCTGTCTTGAGGACAAGGAGATGTATGTAAATTCATATTTCTGCTTTAAATGGTTTTTGCATTCTTGTGTTTTAAGTTAAGTACCAAAGGATGTCAAGTTGTATCAAAACTCAGACAGTAAAATTCATGGAAAGCTTCTAGGGCTGTTGCTAAGGAGACCATTTAGAATAGCAGAACAAATAACAGAGGGGAGAGGGGAGCTAATGATGAAACGCTGTGAAATCCTCTTCTGAATAGAAAAGTACTGTCCTGATTATATATATACTAGATTTTGTTTTCCTGCTTCTTGCCCCAAAAGAAGACATAAAGGACCTGGAAAGATTTTTCAGAAGACAAGATAAAAATCTCCCAAGAAGAAAAGTAGAGTTCTTTTTTGGAATAAGAAGAAAGTTATAAACGCTACTAAAAGGTCTAGAACCCTGGAAGGATGCTTCCTTTACATCTAAAACTAAACCCTAGATAGGACACAAGACCCACTTAACTAAAACAAAAGAAAACAAACAAATTAACAAAACATTTCAGAGTGAGTTGGAAGATTATTTTTTCACTCAGCATGAATACATAAACATCCACATCAATTCACCAGGGGTTGAGAAAAAATACAGATAACTGACACATGATACAAAATCTTCCTAGAATTTTTTAAATGGGTCGATGACGGGGTGAGCCGTTTTAGAGTATAAGCATGATAGGCGATATGCATAACGTGTCAATTTGTATTCCCTTGGAACTGGTTAACTGCTGTGGGGAACCTGGCATTTTGAGACACTGAGTCACATGCCTGGCGCCACACTGCACCTGCCCAAATGTCAGCCATAGCACTCAGAAGGATGAACTTCATTCTTGCTTCATTGCAAAGCTAGACATAAAAATGGTGACAAATATCATTGACAACTAACAGCCAATGGTCTGAGTAAATCATACCGTCAAAACAGCTAATTTCAAAAACCATAGATGGACTGCAACCAATCTGCATTTCTTATTCTTTCACTTGAGTAGAAAGACAAATGACTGTCTTGCTCTAACTTAGGTGATAAGTCACCCATCTACAGTCCTGGAACTTCAGATGAAAAAGTGTGACTTTAAGATGGCACCAGGGCAGTACATCTTCCTGCAGTGTCCCGCCATCTCACCCCTGGAATGGCACCCATTCACACTTACTTCTGCACCCCAGGAGGACTTCTTTAGTGTGCACATCCGGGCATCAGGAGACTGGACAGAAGCTTTATTTAAAGCCTTTGGAGCAGAGGGACCAGTCCTCCAGGTGCCCCGCAGCCTGCCAAGGTGAGAGCCCATGTCTCTTTTATGGCCAGTCACAAGACACAAACAGTAAAGCATGCAATGCATCAACATCCTACCACATTTGGCAGTATCTTTATGTTAGGATATAAGTTTGAGTCCATTTCTTTTAAAATCTGAGAATCGACATAAAAAGTATAATTTAAGACTCTTCCAGGAGAAGCAAGTATATTTCAGAAAAAAAATAAATGTTCAACACAAGTAGGCAGTGATCCAGGAGAAAGAACATTTTGCTTTCCCAACTCCAAAAGCATCTCTTGTCTAATTACACACTGCCTTCCGTAAGTCAGGCAGCTCTGCAAACTCTCTGCTATCACAGCCTGATGTTTGTTACAGTTTGTCTCTGGACAAAGGACTTTATGTTCCAGTCATGTCCAATTTCAGGGCCTACTCTGCTTCTGTAAGACTTTGTCTTAATGGATTCTTTACCTCCACAATGCTACTTCCAAATAAATAACATTCTAAGGTACTGGGGTTAAGACTCCAACCCATCAACTGGGGGATCCAATTCAACCCATACAGAAGCCTGAGCACAGGACAGAAGTCCCAGGGGAAATTATGGCTCCTGGCTCTCTTTAATAAATAATGACGGAGGTCAATTCCTATTAGTATTCAAGATTATTTCTAATTTTGAAAGAATCTGATATTTCAAAAGAAACATCAAGAGATTCCTGTATCTGCCATCCATAGAAGACAGAGTGAGTTGGAAGATTATTTTTATACTGGGAAAACACAGTATCACTACCTTCAGAATGGAAGTTCCTGAGGGTAGCCATTGTCCTTCTTCTTGTGTGTCTCCAGGAACTAGTACAGTCTCTGACACATGTGGGTACAGACTAAAGATAAAATAATAGAAAAAGTAAATTCTAGATGCAATAGGGTTTCTTTAGCTCATTTAATTTGGAAGATATTTAATGGTAACAAGTACCATTATAAGTTTAAGGCACAGAATCTAATCAGCGCTGGGTGTGGTGGCACACACCTGTAATCCCAGCACCTGGGAGGCTGAGGCAGGAGGATTGCCACAAGTTTGAGGCCAGCCTGGGCTACATAATGAGTTCAAAGGCAGCCTGAACTACATATCAAGACCCTGTCTCATAAACAACAAAGTTAAGAATCTAATCTAATCTAATCCCTTTCCCTTTCCCACTGGATACAGGCCTGTAAGTATATTACACTTGAGATGAGTGTGTATAGCCGCAGGCCTTCATTTCAAATGTTGACACCAAAAAGTGGCACGATAAACTGGGCATGGTGACACATGTCTGTAATCTCAGCACTCTGGGATACTGATGCAGGAAGACAGCAAGTTCTAGCCCAGCCTAGAGTATGATATCAAGCGAGGCGTAAGCATCATCTATGCAGACCACAATCCCAAACTGGTGATCTCTGACTGTCCTAGTAAAGATAATTGCTCATCTTTTATGATGGATGGTAAGGAATATAAGAAGTCCAAGGTTCAGCATGCAGTGCAAAGGTGTGAAATTAGCAATAAAGTAGGTATATACACACACACACACACAATCTCCCTGCTTCCCTGGTCTCTGCCCTCTCCTTGGCATTGCCAAGATCCACACCCTCCATCTATTTGTTAGCCTGGTTTCTGCTTTGTGTGTACACAGCTGTTGAGCCCGCCGGCGCCCTGCCCTCCACAAACCAGCTAGCGCTTCAGTCTTCCTGCCAGGACTCGGTGGCTGCTTCTCAGCAGTGTCTGCTTCTCAGCGGTGTCTGCTTTCTGTCTGTGGAGTGCATTATCCAGTGTGCAACCCGACGAGACCTGCTCCCCAAGATCTTCTGTGGGCTCAGCCATTTTGCCTCCTGCTCTTTCATTGATGTGACCCTTGCACACAATTATGTGTATTTATAGCCTTCCCGTCCCTCTGCCCTTCCTCCATCTCCTCATCCCTTTCCCATTTGAAGGGGATCTAGCTCCCTACTTCCTATTATATCTCTTTCATTTTTCTCTTTATTTATACTTTGGGTTTCTCATACAAGAGAAACCATGTGATATTTAAGCTCATGTGTCTTATTTCAGTTAACATGATGACATCAAGGGACAGCTGCACATCCTTGTTTTCAAGTGTATGCAGCTAGACCCCCTTGATTCCCAGCCAAGTTTCTATTTTTTTCAGTACCAGAAATTGAACCCAAGGCCTCACTAACATTAGGCAATGTATTCCCCTACTAATGCAGATTAGATTCATCTCTCTCTAGTATCCATGTGTCCTGCTGGCTCCTGCGCGTGCTTCAGAGCACCCCACCCCCACTCCATTAACCTTGCAGACTCCACTCCGAACTGAAAACCGCTGACTCATCTCACCTTCACCTCCACGGTCATTTCTGTGGGGAGTGTGATAAAATTATATGTATATGTGTTTATCATATATGACATGATTTTTGAAGGAGATCTACATTCCACGTGTGTGTATATTATAATAAATCTAGTTAGTAAGCAATTATATTGCCTCACATAGTTAACATTTTTGTGATGAAAGCACTTAAAATCTAGTCTCTCTGTACTTTTGAAGATTATAATATGTCATCATTGACCGCAGTCACCTTGCAGTACATGTATATCTCCTGGACCTCCTCCCATCTAACTGTAACTATATATCCTTTTGGACATCATCTCCCCACTTTCCTGATAGCCACCTCAACTTCCTATTGTCTTTAAAGCTTATCCATGTAGCACAAAAGATAATTTCTTTCTTTTTCCCTTTTCAAGCCAAATAACATCCCATTGAATGTATATACCTCACTTGCTACATTTGTCTGTTCAGGCTTCTCATGTTTCATTCTCTCTGAGCCTGCTGACCTCAGTGCCTTTGCTATTGCTGTCTTTCCACCCTGAATGCTGTCCCAGCTGTCCACTCAGATTTCCTTCTAGTGAGGCTTTCTTTTCCCTCCCAAAATGAAGCAACCTCTAGCCATCACTCAGTGGGCACATTTCCCTGCATTTCACACAGGCCGCAGCACATAGTAGGCACTCAGCATACACTCATGGAATGACTAGAAAACGTTCCACTTTCCTTATTTTGTTAAATTAATTTGCCCTCCACCACTACATATGTGCAGGCATACGTACTTAGCAGAAAAGTCTCAAAATAAAAGCTAGAATAATTTTTATGTTTTCAACATACATACAAAAGATCAGAATTTTATTGGACTGGCTTGGGTGACTTTGCAGTTCAGCATTGTTTTAATTTGGCGCTAAATTAGCCAAATTAGTAAGAGCACCTTGTCTTTTTACTGCTCTGGACCTAAAAAGGATTAATTCCATTCCATAATCCAAGAGGAAAGTGGTGAGTAAGAAGCTAAAAGGAGAAAAAAGCCTAGACAAAGAGCTAGGGGACACCCCCCTCTGTGCCCAAGAAAAAGGACTTCTCAAAGACTATACCTTCTCATGTGAAATGGAATTTCTCAGCAATGTCACTCAAGTGTCAGCAATTCAATCTGCTGTCCAGAGCCAGGATGGCCCGGGTTCAGCGTTCCACATTATGTATGACCTTGGAAAATGTACAGAATGCCTTGACTCAGTTTCCTCCTTTGTACAATTAAGATGATAATAACAGTACTTTGGGCTAGGTTTAGGATTAATCATAATATTTCATATCAAAGGCCTAGCACAATGTATAGAGAACATGCTAAGTGCTCAAAAAAAGTTAGCTACATCTGTAAGAAGTGGTGCGTACCTTCCATCCCGACACTGTGGGAAGCTGAGGCAAGAGGGTCACAAGTGGGAGTCTAGCCTGAGCAAAATCTTGTCTCAAAATAGAAAGTTCTTTAAAAGAGCTAGGAATGTCGCTCAGTGTGAAGGCCCTGGGTTTGATCTGTGATACTACACAAACACACACACACTAAGTTAACTACAAGTATTACTTGTAAAGTAAGACGGTTCACATGCCACACAGAAATGACCGTGGAGGTGAAGGTGAGATGAGTCAGCGGTTTTCAGTTCGGAGTGGAGTCTGCAAGGTTAATGGAGTGGGGGTGGGGTGCTCTGAAGCACACGCAGGAGCCAGCAGGACACATGGATACTGGAGAGAGATGAATCTAATCCGCATTGGTAGGGGAATACATTGCCTAATGTTAGTGAGGCCTTGGGTTCAATTTCTGGTACTGAAAAAAATAGAAACTTGGCTGGGAATCAAGGGGGTCTAGCTGCATATATTTGAGAACCCACAAGAATGTGTGGCTATACCTTGATATCATCATGTTAACTGAAATAAATCAGATACATGAGCGTAAATATCACATGGTTCCTCTTATATGAGAAAGCCAAAATATAAAGAAGGAGCAAAATAGAAGAGAAGTAATAGGAAGTAGGGAAATAGAACCCCTTCAAATGGGAAGAGAATCAAGATATGAAGGGAGAGGAGAGAGAAGGGAAGCAAGGGAAAGGGGATGGAGAAATTGAGAATTAGGTACATGTACCAACTCCCCACAAGGAATGTAATTGTTATGTGCTGCAAACATGTACTCAGGTAATAACAATATAAAACCTGAAAAATGTGTGCAAAGGAAACCGTTTCAGACTATGACAGGGCTTGAAGAAATGGGGAAATTTGGCCCCCAAAAGAGGAATGGGGTGTTATGACAGCTAGAATCAACTAGAGGCCTGGGGTACAGGAAAGGAGAAAAACCAAGAATGTGTTTCTCAGAAAGGCAAAAGGTGAGAGCTGTCAGGAGACAGATTTCAAGCAGACATAATAAAAAATCATCTCGAGTTCACAACTGCAGAAACAGATAGAGGAGCTCTACTGTTTAGCATGAGAATGTGATCTATTATCAGTGAAGGGGAAGAAAGGATACGTGATCTCAAATATGTCAGAATTTATTATATATTTTGGTGGGGTTTAGGACTCAATTCTCCTTTGGAGCTAATTGATAGAATTTTTAAATTGGTGTCAAATAAATCCCAAATATGACTAATCATAAACATAATCAATAATAAGACATTTTAATCTGTGAGCATATTTTTTCCTCCCTTTTTCTCTCGATTAACTTTATCTAATTATTTATAAAATAACCTGTAGGGAGCTAAGATTCTAACCTTTTCTAGTTGATGACCTTTTATTTTTATTCTTCCATTTCCATATATCAATATGTAATAAAGCCTTATTAATTAAGATTAACAGAAGGAGAGTTAATTTGAATTATTAGGAAGTCTCAAACACAGAATATTTTAAAATAAATCCAATTGAACTTTCAGGAACACATAGTAAAGCCCAAACAGGCCACCTCTTGTGCCTTCTACAGATGTTCCTCAGGGAATGATTATGAATAACTTAGAAGCCTTTAATTAACATATCTTTGTTCATATGTAAATGTGTACCTTTGGAATAGTTGGGGTTATTTAATACAGTCTGCTGACTGAAATGTTTTAAATATTCCTTTTACAACTGATTCAACAAATTGTTATCAAGCAGCTCCAAACTGCATGGCACAGGAGGTGATCAACCACAGGCCCAGCTTCTACTGCCATAGAGCGGAGAGTCTAGTGATCAAGACAGGCATAAATCAGATCATATAGCCATATACAAACATGCACACACACACACACACACACACACTGTAAAATGACAACTGCAATGAGGATCATAGAGTACATGGCATTCTAAATTATATAAAGGGATTTAACCTAGTCTAAGAAGTCCAGGAGGTCTTCCCCAGGAAATGATTGGATGGGATTTAATAGAAAGGTCACTATTTAACCACATACGGGAAGATGGGAGAATTGGGGCAGAGTATCCAAGTGAAAAGATTATCACACACAAAGACCCTGTGGCAGAAGACACTACTGTGTATTAGAGAATAGAAAAGAACTATTGTGGGGAGTTAGTAATAAGGGACAGAGAAACAACCAGGGACCAGTCCATGAAGGACCATCTCCTTTATTCAAGAAATATGCTTTATCCTTATAAAGAAACATTCCTTAAACAGAAAACATCTTGGCATTCCCTGGTTTTATTATTCTGAATGAGCATAACCTGGATTAGTGAGTTTTAAAGTTATAACTGAAAAGTGTTTCAAAATAACATTTATCCCAAACTAATGACTTCTGTTAGGTCAAAATTACATAAACATACTAACATATGTGATCAAACAAATGAAAACATGAGAATTACATCAGGAAAAGGAAAGACGGGCCACCTAGATCACCTGGCTGCTTCTTAGTTTCCCTTTCCTCTGGGCTACATGATGCTGGGAATCAAAACACACTCCACAGAGCCATAGGAAAAGCATGCCGTGGGGAAAAGGCATGAGCTACCTCAGGAGAGGTCAGGCTCTGTCCTTCCATGCTGGCATCTGGTCAGGATGACCGGGTCTTCCTGCCATGAAGCAGATCCCAAACTTCATGTTTAACCCAAGCTCCACAGAATAGGGTATTTTTGAGTACAGAAATAACCTGTCCACACACATTTGCAGGCCCACCCTTCCAAAAGCTCTGGCACAAGATAGTTTATACTCAAGAGCAAGGTGTTCTGAAATTCAAACAGGCTGCCCTCTGTGATTCCAGGTTGGCAGTGGATGGGCCATTTGGGGCCACTCTGACAGATGTGTTCCACTATCCTGTGAGTGTGTGCATAGCGGCAGGGATTGGAGTCACTCCCTTTGCCTCACTTCTGAAATCTATATGGTACAAATGCTGTGAGTCTCCAAGCCAGCTGAAGTTAAGCAAGGTATGGAAAAATCATTAGTTCATCCGTCCATGGTGTAAAAGATGCACTGTCCTTATATCCATCATCCACCAATTCTTGGGGAGGATTTTAATTAACTATGAGGGATAAACTCAAGGGTCCTTAACTATACTTATGTTCTTAAAAATCTCCATTCGGTACCACTTTTATGAGAAGGGTTATGTCTAATCTTGTTAAAGATGACAAGACATAAATTTTATTGCTTCATTGCCATTACAGGACATGTAATTGCTCATCTCAATAAAATATGGACAGGCTGCAAATGGTGATGTGACTGGGCTCAAGTTGGGGACATTAACAGGCAGCCGTCCTCTTAGTCTCTTTTAATAAATACCATGGTTACAAACATGGAATTCTACCTCTCTCTTTCATAGCCACTATTAGGGCATATTGGCCTATTTACAATGGTGTTGCCTTCCAGCTCTAAGGCTCTCTTTTGTCATTTCTTGCATATTCTCTCACTAGATTTCTTCTTTCTTTTGTCCTAGCTAGAGTCTCCATTCCATGCTTTGACTCTGTAAGGGTGAAAGGAACTTTCTTTCCACCCCTTGAAGTTTTGATAATTTGAGTCTATATAACAGGCAACAGACACATTAACAGAGAAAAGGCACACAGATTTATGAACATGGAAGCACATGAGAGCCACACAAAGTATTAAACTCAAAGAAGGGCCAGATGGGTGAAGCTGAAATTCTCTTTTCATAGGGGAGAATGGAGTGGAGGCTGCAGGCAATTTTAGAGAAGAGTAAATAACTTTCTAGGGGAAGTGAATGGACCCAGGTCCATCCAGTTCTTTCCATGACGTGAGCAGCACATAGTGGATGAGACTTCCAACCTTGCGGGCCCTACTGTGATGTATGATAGTGTAGGAGACTGTGGGGTCTCTGCACCTGACTTCTGCTCTCCCCAAAGAATCGATCTGATTCTGCCCTCACTGAAGCATTGCCTTCCGTGCATTAGTTCACCCCTCACAGTCCACCACCAAAAGGGAGCTTTTTTAGACATATAATGTGGGAATAGAGTTGTACTGTTCAAATGTGGATAAAATTCTACAACCATTCATTTGCTCTGTCAAAGATATAAATAGATTACTAGTACTAATACTAAAATCATCCTGGATGTATCAAGCCTTTATTACCTGCCAGGTGGGGAGCTGGGCAATTTATATACCCTATTTTACACCATCTTTATAAGGCACATGCCACTTTTATTCCCATTTTACAGATGAGAAAAATCAAAGTCAATCACAAAGCAAATAGACATGATAGGACCATCTTTTTTAGGGGGCACCAGGAATCAAACTCAGGACCTCACGCTTGCCAGGTAGGCACTATGTCCCTGACTTAAACCCCTGGCTCTGGACCATCTTATTAAATTATCATAATAATTCATCCAGCTAAAGCTCCCCATCCCTGTTTTACAATGAGGAACCAGAAACACAGAGAGCTAGTGAATACTAGAACCAGAATTTGAGTCTAGGTCCCCCTGCTTTCAAACTCCATCTCCTTTCCTCTATACCACAGGAACTATAACACAGCAAGCATGATGACGACTGTTTTGTATTTCTGGACCACAAGACAAAACATTGCTACGGTTTATGATGACTTCTCAGACTACTCAAACACTTCCTTTCCTCTCGTTGTCTATCAAGGAAAACCCACTTATAGAGGCAGCTCCTTATTTCATGGTTTCCATTACAGTCAAGGTTACACTGTGTTCCAGAGACAGTATGTCTCACTTTCACCTACTCCTTAACAAAGTTTTTGCAGCACCTACCGTGTGCCAGCCTCTCTTGTTCTGACTTGAAAAGTCCATCACACCCAATTTACGACAGCTGAAGTCACACCTTACAGCCTCTCCTTTTTTTCTACCTCCATGGCCTATTTACATTCCTCCTGTCACATCATTTATCTTTATTTCTGGTATTAGGATTCACAAAATATCTTATTTCCCTTAGCAGATTGTGAGGTCTCTGGAAATGGTTTCTCTGGACATCTTCATTAGAGGATATATGTGAGCTGTGGGGCCACTGAGTCAGGGCCAGGGAGCATGTTCCTGATTTCCACTTCAAAGCTGCTTCATGAAAGAAGAGAGGTTTTCATGCTATTGAAATTTTAGGCTGAGAATTATACTTAAGATCCAATTCCTGAGAGTCCACATGCAGGAGAACGAGTTGAAGAAGTTTTTCTCTTTTGAACCAACTTTGTGTGTGTGTGTGTGTGTGTGTGCATGCACACACACACATGCACACGTGTGTGCACACATAAGCAGCTATCATCAGGCTTATGTAACTAATATTTGTTGGGGCCACCCACATGCTTTTGAGATATAAAGACTACTCCTTCCACTAAACTGTCAGCATCTAAATAAATTTGAAAGTGCAGCAATGCGAAGCAGTACATATTCATCTAGCAGCTTCTTCACAATTTCAAGTCTGGGATACAGTTTTCAGATTGCTGTCTTTTGTAACAAGAAAGAGAGAAAAACATCATAGGAGTCCAGAGCTGGAATGTTAAGTGTAGATGGTTAACTATAATTCAGTAGGATTTTCTCCCCTATGCAGGAGGGGCCAGTTGGCATAAAGGTGTACCTTTTACACACCAGCCTCCAGCTGCAAATCTACACACACACACACACACACACACACACACACACACACACAAATGCCACAAACTTTTCTCTATTTTTACCTTTGCAAACAATATACTCTTTACCCTTCTCCTCTGCATGTAATGTTAAGTAAAATGCAGGCACATACCCAATGAGACATCAGCTGGTTCTTTGGGATCATAAGGTGCACTTTCTACTTAAACCTGATGTGGTTTTGTTTTGTTGTTTTGGGGAAGCTATTGGTACATTTTAGACCTACATAATGATAACATCCATTGTAGGGAATTTGTACCTGCACAGGACGTATTCTTTGCTTCTTTTTTTCCCCATTCCCCTCCCCTCCCAATAACTCCTCTTCCCCTCCTATTTACAAAAGCTTTGTTTCCATTTTTTCCTTCTATTGTACTTTTTGTCCCTTCTTTCTTTTCCTCCTCCCCCTCCCTGTTCCCTTCATCATTTGAATATTTTCTTCACATTTCCCAAAATCTATTCTATATTTTGGTCCTCATTTGCACTTTCGGTTTCTCATGCCAGAGAAACAATGCAGTGTTTAAACGTGTGTCCAATTTAATTCACTTAAGAATACGAACCTGATGTTTTAAAAGTTCTTTGTTTCTACCTTTTTTTAAGATAAAGGAGGGGGGTGGGGAGAAATGAGCAGGGGTCAGGGAGAGATCCCTGAGAAGGCAAAATAATAAGTAGAACGATGGCTTGCTGGGAACAAAGTGGAAAAAAGTTGGAACGCATTAAAGGGATATTTTTCAACACAACACAGAAGTAAGAGGCAGATGAGTATACCGTGCCCCTGCGGGTGAGGGAAGGGTGCAGGTGGGGGAGAGGTCTCTGTTGCAACTTGGAAGAAGTCAAATGCTGAGGGGCATAAACGCCCTATAGCAATCAATGTCCTCCAACTCCTACCTAACGGGTGTGATTAATTCTACATCATACTCAATTTGCGAAAAGAGCTCTTGAAAAAAATTAGGACAGTTTGCTTGTGCAACCTGTCAAAATGATGAATGAAATAGGTGTGTATGAATGGGGCGGGAGGAGGGAGACTGCTGACATAAATATATTGGCTTACACATTTTAGTTCTTCCTAATATCACAGCCATGTCGATGGAGCTGAGGGAATGGGCACCTGGAGTGTTCAGTTCATTTTCTTAATGCATATGTAATCTTCAGACTACAATAAAATAGATTATGGAAAAACTGAGATAATCTAATTTCTCCATAAATTGTCTCTCTTCATCAACTCAATAATAGATAATGGCGATAATGGGTATTTATAGTGTGTCCCATGCAAAATGGCCTTTGGGTTCTTAACCTAATATAATAAACAGATAATTCAAATAAAAAGACAGCGCAGGCCAGTGGGGAACAAGGGAAACAGGCCAAGAAAGACAAAAATCCATACCCTACTTAAAGATATTAATAAAACAAAGAACAGCCCGCTCTCTTTTCTAATGAATGAAAAATGCATTTAATTTAATCTGTTTAGTTTCAGAAATTATTTACTTTCACTCTCCCTCACACTGGAGCTCCTGCCACCCCTGGAATTGATCATCTCTCCTAACCACCCGGAGCTGTAATCAATTCAGCTGGGTGGCATGAGGCCACGCCCACATCTCCTGAAGACACATGGGCTCCCTTCTTTCATTAGAAAGGTCAAAAAACTTTAGCACTCCGCTAGGCTTCACCAGTGTGCTGTTAATATTTTTAATATCTTGGCTTATTAACCACACAAGCCATACATGACTACAGCTTCCTTGTAAAAGATCCAAATAAAACACATAGTCAAAAATCCCCTTCCATTCACTTTCTCCCCATACTAACCACTACCCCAAAGATCCCTGACCCCGTGAAGCAGGCCAGTGGGTCTTATTTCATCCATGTTCAATGCATTCACACATACAGACCTATACAGAACATGCATGCAGGGTGAGACAGTTAAATTTGATTGGCTTTAAAGCTGCCTAGGGGATTGGTTGAGCATACTTCTGTATGTCTGGAGAGGTCACAGAGGAGTGACCTATGACCCCATGACTCTATCTGGTCCCTTGCCCCTTACTTTTGATAATATTTCCCTGCTCTGTTTCCCAGCCACCATGAACTAAGCAGCTTTGCTTCACCACACTCTTCCACCATGATGTTTCTGCAGTGGAGCCAGCCTATCATGGACTGAATCCCCTGAAACAATGAGCGAAATTAAACCTCTTCTTCTTTAAGATGTGGGTAACTGGGTACCATGTCTCAGCAACAGAAAAGCTTGCTACTATACAGAGAATATTATTTTTGCATAAATATGCACTTGCGCTGTGGAAGGAGAATGTCCATTTGACTCATTCTCCCTGAGCTACTGAAAAATTCTTACAAACAAGCCAAGACTTGGGGACCATAAAAGAATACACTCAAGAGACAGCACAGGGGCTGGGGATTTAGCTCAGTGGCACAGCGCCTGCCTGGCAGGTGCGAGGTCGTGAGTTCGATTCCCAGTACCAGAAAAAAAAAAAAGAGAGAGAGAGACAGCACAGCACTGAAAACTAGGTCCTCTGTAATGAACATGGATGAATTGGGTCAAGTGGTTAGCACCTGGGAATGATGTAACAGTAAAAGCCTGTGCCAGGTCACACACATAGAGAACCTCAGTGAGAGTCATTGAGTGACCTTGTAAATTATCTAAGCATTCACTACAGGAAAGTGAGGTTACTTTCATTAGCATGAAAATTCAGACTTTCATTATTTTACTGCAGATGACTTCTTCTTAATAAAGTCTTTTAAAGTAACCTGAGGTATATTGAGCCTCTAATATTATCCACAGAACTCTAACAGTTATGCTTTACCCTGGGAACTGGTTTTAAGGTTTGTTTTATTTTTGGAGACTCAGGTGGGGACAGGGCTGGAAAGTAAAGATCACAGAGTAGTGGCCTATTGTTTGAAACACTTTGTCTGCCATTGACCAGGTCCTTTCTGTGGCATGAAATGCAGAGGTAGAACTCTTATGTCACTTCACAGTGAGTGACCTCTACCATTAGAAAGATGAAAGTCAAAGTAAATATTCTTTTCTCCTGTTCAAAGTATTTTTTTTAATTTTCTTTTCTTCCTGAAGCATGTCTACTAGGCCTATCCATTTTGTCTCCATAGTCTCTGGCACCCAAGCCACCAGTGTCACCTATAAGTCAGTTATGAAGGGAAAAACACACAAAGCCATTATAAGGAAGCAAAAAGTGTAAAGGCTTGGCAAACCCTAAGATTACTTTCACACAACTCTGCCAAAGAAAGTAAGGACAGGAATAATTGCTGTTTGAAAAGAGAGTGAGTGGGGAGGAAGCTACGATGTGGACAATTTTCCAGTAAGGAAGGTTGGGGAAAGTTTTCTTTTAAAGCAAAAGTTTTGGTTTGTTGTCCATATGTGAAAGTATTTGAGGTGTATCCCTTGAAAGGTGGGAAGTACATCAGTGTTTTGTTCTTCATGTAATGCCAGCTTTCACGTTCTGAAATAAGACAGCTTACAGGGGACAAGAAGAGGGACAGGCGCTAGGTGAACAGGGCAGTAAATTCTGTCAGTAGAATTTAGCCAACAGGTTTTACACCTCCTGGGGAGCAAAACAAGGTAAAGCGGGGGCCACTAAGGTACCCAGAGAACTATTTGGATTAAGTGCCTCACAAAGTGGAAAGAAGAAAGACAGTGGTATTCATTGCCCACATAGATATCAAATCAACTGCTTCTCAGCTTCCCTCTTCCTCCCTTGCCTCAACACAGCAGCCAGAGAGAACAGACCCAGCCACAGGCCTGCAAGCATGACCTGCGTCTCTAGACACCCAGTAGTGCCTCCTTCCTCTTGCAGTTCTACAGTATCAGGACTTCCCCCAGTCTCCCCTCGCCTCTCCTGCATCCTCTGCTGCCCCACCTCTAGCACTGGACTCCAGCCACGCCCACCCCCTGACTCCTCCTGGAGAGCACCAGTGAAGTCCTCCCACTCCTTCTTCCTAGGCTCTGCAGGCTCTTCCCTAGCCAAACGGCTCTCTTGCACTGCTAGACTTTGCTCACATGTTCCTCCCTCAGTGAAGCCTCCATGGTCATTCTCCTTACTTCTGGGAGCCCTTCCAGCCTGCCTAAATGCTCTTCCCTATTCATTGTACTACTGTAGTCTTTACCCAATATCTGTTTATAAAAATAAATAAAATCTAAAATAAGATTGAAAAACAAAAGAAAGTCAGCTGCCAGAAGGGGCTGCGTCTCTGGGTTCTAGGAAGAAGTGAGAACCAAGAAAGGGAGGCAGTTCTTTGGGGAACGTAATCGTGCTTAGGGACTGAGAGATTATTTGTCCTGCAGTTAATACCTTCAGTGCCCTTTGGAACAGGAGTTGTCCAGCAAATAATACCTTCTAATTCTTGAGTGAAAATGCCTCATCCTCACGAGCTTTTGGTCTTCCTACTGATATTATAACTTCCTGAGTAGACCTAAAGGGACTAGGCATGATGTTGCTCCTTGAAATACACCTATGATTTTCTTTTCCTCATGAATTTGATCTATTAATTAAATCTCTCTATAAATCTGATTATATGATTGTGAGCGTGCAAGCTGGCTGGCGGAGAGGGAGGGAAGAGTACATTGACTACTGGGGGAGATGCTTCCAGGTGGGGCCATATCAGGCAGCGCCTGGATTTGACACCAGCCCCCAGAGATGTTGATAAGCCCCAGAGCTGTCTTTGGTGAGAAGGTGCAGTGGGGGGGAGTGAGCAGTGAGCAGCAGGGGGTAGGAGTGTGAGAAAAATAATCCAAAGAATTAACAGATTTCCCTCCTGCGGTTTCTTCTAGATGCAATTATCTGAAACTCCAAGCACAAAACTAAGCTTTTCTTCAACAAACCCAAACTACCTCTTGTCACCTGCTATTTCACTCAACACTGAGAGATTTTTAAAAAGAAAGAAAGGAACTTCCTAGACATAATTGCACTATAGCGGTTGACACACAGACACAGCTTCCACCTACCCACTTGCTTGGACACTAATGTGTCTCCCCAAGAGGAATTTTCTGGCCCGTGTGGCCGGATTCTGTAATTACCATAATCTCCATTCTCCAGAAGCTATGGCTGGTGAAGTGGATTAGTGCCCAAGCCTTTGGGGTCTCCAGAGAAGAGAGTTGAAATCCCGAGCTTAGGTCATAAGTAAAGATGAAGGGGGTTAGTCTAACGGCTTATCCCCTTTGGGGAGCAGTGAAAGGCATAGCTAGTTATGATTATTAATCTTGTTCAGAAGCGCAGCTAGAAGTGTGGTGAGTTGATCCTCATCCAGAGGAACTGGCACAGCCCACAGGCTCCTGACTCTGAATGCACTCTGGGCATTTTCAAACAGTGTGAATTTTTTTTTTTTTTTTCAAAAGAAATTACACTGTGGTGGTTTGTTCACTTGCAGAGAAAAGCATGTTATTTTGCAGAAGTGCCCATTTGGGCTCAAATAATTTAATAGAGATAAAGTAATCTGTGATTATCGGCACATTATGGAAAGAGGGACAGATCAGTTCTCCTGCCTTCTCTCTTGACAGGTGTATTTCTACTGGATTTGCCGAGATGCACAGGCATTTGAGTGGTTTGCCAGTCTCTTACTCTCACTGGAAACACGGATGAGTGAGCAAGGGAACACGCACTTTCTGAGTTATCATATATTTCTTACTGGTTGGGATGAAAATCAGGTATTGATAAGATTTGAGAATGATCATTATTGCCTGATTTACTTAGTTTGGAGCAAAGAGAAAAGGGATGATTTCAATAATGAACTGGATAGTTATCTGGTAGCATGGAAGAATTATTTTTATGTTCTTAAAAAAGAAGGGAGAATGAAATAAAAGCAGATTGGAAAGAGCTATTTAAGTTACAACAATAAAAGAATTCATGGTTCTCTTACTGAGGAAAATAGAAAAGAAGATAAACCAGCTGGGCTGTAGAAAACAATCTAGAGATTAGAAAATCCTAAATAAATTCACATTTGTCATTTAAGAGTGACCTAAGTAAATATTATTGATTGGTTGTATTGTCTGTACAGCCCCCAGTTTGTTCTAATTCCATGCTTTCAGCTTCTCAGAATTAAACAGGAAAACTTCCCAGTGTTTATATTCAACCTTTTGTATTGAAAAACATGTATCTCCAGAAAATAATGACAGAGGTCAAATTTTTCTGGAGATTTCTTTTTCTTAAAGTGTTCTTTAACTTGTGTGCATATATGTTTATTTACCTAAGATAGATATGATCTTCTGTTTGGGTAGGTGTTCTGTGGTGCATTGTGTTAATGAACTATTAGGATTGAGATTATGAAAAATAATGTACATCAAAACATTGACTATGGTAATATTTCACTCGTGATGAGATTTAATAGTAGTTAGTCTGTCTGAATCTAGTTTAACTCCTCAAGTATGGAAGTTAACAAGGAAGTAATTACTAGGTTTTAACCAACACTTCTATATAGCTATCACTGATAAATACTTTTAAGGAGAATGTACTTAAAACAAGGAGATTTGCATTAATCACTAAATTTACAAATGGATGCACTGTATGTGTCACACACACACACACACACACCAGACCTTTATAGAACTCTGCTATAGTTTGACACTGCTGCATAAATAAATAAGATTTTGTTTGAAATTCAGTAGCATTTTGAATTTTTATGGTTTTGTTTACAGTCCTCCTTAAATATTTACTCTTCTGGTGTAATTTGAAATTTAGGTTTCTTGAAGCCAGGCTTGAAACATCTTAAAGAATTATATACCATTAATTACGTTTTTCAAACAAATCTTTCCTATTCAAGTAGGATTTTTGACTGATAATCCATTTGGTAAAGTACAGACACAGTTTTTGTTTTTTGCTCTCTAACGTGATGGTTTCTCTTCTTCTTCTGAACCAGTTGAGCCCGAATGTCCACTTAAGCATTCTTTATCATCAGGGAGTTATGAGACTTGACTTATTCTGAGAACCCAAGTCAATCTTCTGACAACACAACCCTACCCTCTCCTATCGCTCCACTCCCAAGAATACAGTATAAAACATATTTTTTCTAAATACAACTAAATTAAAACAGATACCATTTTAAATTTTCCTCATGACATGGTGGAAATTGTTTAGACTCTCGAATTTCAGGCAGGAAGTCACTAATCTTAACAGCTAAGGAAAAAATAATTGGTGCATTCTGTCAGTAAATCAAGCACCAAGAGGCTGTTTCAGAAATAGCCAATTGTTAAACTGAATTCAACAACCTCAAAATGGCAAAATGACAAGAACAGAAGGAACAGATGGAAGAGGTACTACGAAGGGCAAATCAAAAGAGTTTGGAGATTAATTGAACATTGGGCTGAGAAATATGGAATAAATATAATTCCAAATGTCTGAGCATCATAGTTGGCAATACCACAACAGAAGTAAAGAAGACCTTTTTCCCATCAAATCATGACCAAACTTCTCAGCAAGTACTTTAAGGCCCTTTCCAACCTTAACAAGCTCCATCACTGTCCTCAGCCCCTGAGGTGCCAGAGGATGTGAGCTGCATGCTTGATTCTCCTACTATGCATGCTTACATCTCCATACCTTTGCTCACGGTCATCCCTCTCCACCTCCCAGACATGTTATTCAATGTCTTCTGCCATTTTCCTACCCTCCCTTTGCCTGGAGTCTAATTTCCAAATTCTTTTCCAGTAGTCGTGCTGTGACCTGGGGTCTGACTTGCCTGACAGCATCTTGCAGCCTCGATTTTGTAGATTTCTGTCTTCCACCTCCTAGGACAATCTCCATTATTTTCAGCTAAACTTTCCCTTCTGTGGTTGTTTCCTCAGACTAGGAAGAAGCCCATCTAGGCAAAACAGGCTCCCAGTAGGAACCTGAGGCATGGGTTGGGTCAGCAGAGCTACTGACAGACTCAGAATTAGGAAGAGCCAGAGGGTAAAAGAAAATGGAATGTCAAAAGGGAAGACACAAGAGTTCACCAGCTGGTGATGTGTTTGGGGTAGAGCAAAGCATACAGATCCTAAGCAGAGAGAACCAAATGGCTACTAGAACTCAGCAAGGGCTGAAATAAATGATAGAAACTTAAAACATGATCACTAGAGATTGATACGCCACAGGAATTTATATATTGATCATTTATTACATGATGCTGGGCGGATTCACACTGGGCAGGCAGATCCAACCATGCCCCTTCTATGCTGTCATTAACATGTACTGTGTGCCAGACTCAACACTCTCCTAGTACTTGAAATCTAGGAGTGTTCTCCATAGCCATGGGTCCCAAATCTGTGGATTCCACCAACAGAGGACTGAACCTACTTAGGAAAAAAACTGTGTCTGTACTAAACATGTGTGAGCTTTTTTCTCTACTCATTATTCCCTAAATAATAGACTGTGACAGCTATTTACATTCTGTTAGGTATGATAAGTCATCTAGAGATGATTTAAAGTATATGGAAGGATACACATAGATTATATGCAAATACTGTTCCAGTCTTGTCTAAAGAACTTGGGCATCCACTGAGTTTGGTACCTGCAGGAAAAGGAGGTGGTTCTTAAACCACTTTCCCTGGGATGTAAAGACTATACATCAAATTGCCTCAACCCAGTATGCAGACAAATGTAAGACCCAACTTCTTCCTAGATATTTCATAACACTTTAATCTGGCAAGGCCCTTCTCAGATCCCCAGGATTTAATGTAAAGTGAAGGTGGACAGCAGGTAGAGATTAATTTTTTAGAAGTTTGGCAGAAAAAAGGAATATATTTAGTGCTGCTTTTGCTTAACCACATTTACTGTACTACTCTTATCCTTTCAAAGAAAAGCATTCCTTCTAGCTTAATGTTATTGCACACCTACTATATACATAAGAAAAAAAAAAAGTGTTTTGTTCCAATAAGGTCCAGTACAGTACTGGCTTTGACAGCACATATACTAAAAAGGTCCAGTACAAATAGAAATGAGGCATGATACTTTCCCGAAAGTACAGTATCAGTGATAAGCATTTCCAGCCTTATAAAAAAATTTTGTATTAAATCTACAAATAAGCACAGTGATTCCATGCTTTAGTTATACAAGGCTTTTGTTTTTGTTTTCTAAATGTTATCTAATACCATAATTGTTATTTTAGGCTATTCACATAGCCTTACACTGGGATGAAAACACAGATGTGATTACTGGCTTAAAGCAGAAAACCTTTTATGGGCGCCCCAACTGGAACAATGAGTTCAAGGAGATAGCCTACAGCCACCCTAGGTAAGCAAGACCAGCTCTCCTACCTCTGCCTGCTGGGAAACTCCCTGGAGAAGTTATTCTGCAGTCAGTGCTCTGCACCTGGTTTTGAGATATAACATCTACCTTAGAAAACATGGTCATCGTCTATTTCAGGAACAGCAAACCTGTTGTAATTGGCTGACAGCCTCTTAAAATTATCGATTATGTTGAGATTTTTCACACTTAACCTCAATTTAAAGATGGTATTTCTTAAACAACATATGCCTTCAAGAAATCTTTGGTAAGTACAGTTATCTCTAATTACCCAGCTGGAGAATTCACTACATCCAACTGTACAGAGTATGTAACTTGTCTAGCAAAAGCAGAGAAAAAATGTTGTTAGGACCAAGCTGGGATTTAGGGTGGTGGTCAAAAACTTGGGATCTGGAGCCCAAACATCTAGGTGTGGTTTCTAGCTCTGCCCCCTCACTGGTGTACACTTTGGTTAATTACCTATCCTGGTTCTGACTCAGGCTCCTCCTCTGAAAACTGTAAATAACAGTGCTTGCCCCCAGGATTGTGACAAGAATAAAGGTGCAAATGCTAGTCAAGTTCCTAAAACAGTGCTTTCTGCATGACACTTAGTAAATGCAACCTGCTGTTAGTACTGTTATTGTTATTTCAATTACTACTATTATTTCCCTTATGTAATATACTTTAATATAGAGAAGAAAAAATATTTGCTCTGGGACCTCAAAACTTGAGTGAATCCTGTACATCCTGACTCTGGAAGTTTCTAGCTATGTGACAGTGGACAAAGTAGCTTATTTGAGCTTTCATATTCCATTGTAAAATGTGGATGATAATAGCTTTTGCACCCATTGTAAATTATAGATGATAATATCCCATAACAGTATTGCTTCCCTAACTTAAAAAAATGCATAGTATGTTGAAGAGTTTGGTAAGTATAAAATACTAACACAGTTACTGTTGCTACTGTAAGTCTCCCAAGCCAGTCTTTGGCCTGAACCTTTGTTATCTGTGACTCCTGGAAGTCAGCATGTCCTATCATTGTCTCCATTAAAGAACAGTTTTCATATTTGAGGAAAGATCTGAAGGAAAGTTTTCATATTTGAGGAAAGATCTGAAAGATCTGAAAGATCTGTGCCATGGGGAAAGTTGGGAACAAGCACATTCCTCTGTTCCTGGCATGAACCAGAGAGCCAGAGGAGATGAGAGAGACAGTTATCAGATACGGCATTTAGAAGTGGCAATTGGGACAGCTGCTGGTCATCATAAGACTTTGGTTTTTATTCTCAGAGTACAAGTCACTTAGAGGTTTATCCCCAAGAGTGGTGTGGAGTCACTGAGGCTGCTCTAAGAGAATAATTATAAGGAAGCAAGGACAGAGTGGAGAGTCCAGCAAGGAATAGGCAGTGGTGATTTCTCGGTAGTAAGAAAGGCTCAGCGGTAGAAGTGGCAAGAAGCAGTTGGTTTGTGGACTTTTTATTTTTTACTATTGTGCTAATTATGACTAGCTGATGAACTGGGTGTGAGGCATGACCCATGCTTGAATGGAGTTGCCACTTACTAGTGTGGCAATGACTGTAAGAATTGCTGGTTGGCAGACATGGGATACCAGGAGTTCCACTGTTCGTGTCTTTAACTTAAAATGCCTATTACATCTCCTGACATCCAGTAGGCAATGAATGAGTTAAGCTTCTGGGGAGAAGCTCAGCTGGAAGTACCAGAATGCAAACCCCTTTTGAAGCTATGACATCAGGACCAAAGGAGCAGATAGAGACTGACAAGTGTTCTAAGAACCACAATATTTGGAAAGTAGCGGAACACACTCTCTACGCCAGGTCATAAAGTGAATTATATATTACTCATATACACCTTTTCATCATGCCATATGGGTCCTCTATGCCCTGAGTTTTTTCTGTCTCCTTTATCACTATTGAAAAAGCAAGAGTCAATTAAAATCTCCTAGGATGTTTCTGGCCACTTCTCTATCATCCATAATTGCTTTATGCATTTTCCTTGCATTTCTGCTCTGTGTTCTTTCTTCATAGAAATCGTGCTTCATTAGGCTTTTTGTAGTTTCCTGGTATTTTTTCTGCTCCATAAAATACTTTTCTGGTGAGTATTATTCATCTTTTGGTCAGCTTAGTTCATTTTTATATTTTTTTATGTTATCCTTGTACCAGGACTATGCCATTGTATTCCTTTTTTATTGCCATCTCATTTGCAAGACTTTTTTGAACAGTTACATGAAGGAGGTTAGGAGGGGAGGGAAGTGTGGAAGGAGTGACCAGGTAGCCACCCAATGTCCATCAACATATAATTTCAGTTTCCTCCTTCCATGTGATGTTACTCCAAGTTCAACTGCCCCATGCCCGGTGAGGCCCCAGCCAATTCTCCGTGTACTCTGTCCCCTGGCAGCCTGTCTGAACTCTAGACCCAAGACAAGAGTGTCCTGTGAGGAGGTTCCAAACTCCTGAGTGCACAGTCTGGAGAAGTAACAGGTAAAGGGATGCTTGTAGAAACTTCCTCCTGACTTTGAATCAGCCTGGAACAAATCTCCAATAAGAATGTCCAAAACCAAAAGGTTAACTTGTAACTGCAGGGCTAGAGGAAAGATGGCTAGACAAACTACACAATCTTCCCATCTCTTGTCCACCCCATGAGCTCAGCCTCGGAAGACCTGTGAGAGCTGTCACCCCATGGAAAGAGGCCTTGAGACTCTTCCCAGGCACTACATCCTGGAGTTCCCCCTTGTGCTATTGTGCCTCTTGACTCGTCTCTTGCAGACAGTTGGCTGAGATCCAGCCCTAGAGCTCTACCTTCTCTCCAAGAGTGGGGTTTCCCACCCATCCTAGCCTGGAGCATCAGAATCCAGTTCCTCTGGGCTCCTACAAGGCACCCAGCCCTAGATCCTGAATTCCCAGCTTCTCTGCACCCTGAGAGTCACCACCCCTTAACCAGTCCCTATCCTGGTCCTCTGTAGAGCCAACATGAGATAATTTTGTCTGCAGTTTCCTTAAAAAGCTTCTTGGTAGAAATTAACATGTTAGAAGCTCATATGTGACAACTAGGGTTTTTCCTTTTTTTGTTCCTATTTTTCTCCTTTTGGGGGAAATATATTCTTGGATAAATGTTTTACACTCAAATTTCAATGATCACAAAATGAATTTTCTCACTTTTCTGGCTTTCACAGACATACATATCTTTAACTGTTTTCAGATAGTCCCACTCTTTGTCAAGATTGTCCCTTATTGATATCGCACACGCTATTTGTTTATTTTTGTTATACCTGAAGTTTGCAGCCCAGCAGGCAAAGTTTTTCAAGCCAAACCACTTAATTATCTCTCCTCTCTCCAAAAGTGTGAGCCAGAAACACAGAGCGTCAGGAGACTGCTGGTAAAACTGGGCTTGCACAAACTCAGTCTGGGAAATTATGCTCTGCAGCGCTGAGAAGTGAAGCTGTCCAATTTTTCCAGGGAGTGAGGAGTAGAAAAGAATTTTAAACTGGGAAAATAATATCTCTGTCACTTCACTGCTGCCCTTGTCAGGAGTGTGTTTGTTCCTTTTCAGAAGCCATAATCAATGTACACAAATGCACTTAAGGCCCAGTTGCATTTTTCTGCACAGTAGCTCTGCAAACTCTCTTTATGATGGATAATTTCACGTCTTCCAGGGAAGAAGAGGCTCCTAAGGTTTGGATTTCACTGAGTCAAGCCACGGTGGCACATGCCCTAGTCCAAAATATTTTAAATATCGTATTTGTGATAGCTTTACTCCCTAGAACACAGCAAGTTGTTAGATAGCTTCAAACCTCAATGTAATGACTGTGAGACACATACAGGCAAAGTCAATTATTGCTTCATCCCTGGGATGCCAGGCCTCTGAGAAAAGGTAAGTCACCAGAAAAAGTTTAGCACCACCCCTCCAGAAGACTTTTAAAATGACCTCCTTAAAATACTTTTTTGTTTTCTGCTGTGTAAAAGAAGATTTATGTTTAATGAAGCTTTTAATGAAGAAATCTCGGAAAGAGAATGCCAATAAAATCTAATTTTTAAACAAGAAAATCTAATATGGAAAAGTATTTCAATATCCTGGCCTTTGTCCAGATAGAAATGAAACACACAATCCAATTACTGTTCTGCACAAAGGACAAAGTAACATTAATTTTCTTCAAGATGGTTATTAAAGAGATAAACAGTATGTTTTCCCCTTACTATGTGAAGGATATGTTTGTTCCCAAGCCTGCTTGGCTATTCTTACAAGGCAGACTTATCCTGCCATTAGCTCGTATCTTTTGGCAAAGATGGGTCAGAAGAAATTGGGGGGTTTGTCAGAAAAGGTTCTTTGTTCTTGAGGGCCTTTGAAGTAAGCTCTCAACTATTTCTATTCATCAGTGCAAAGCCAAGGATTCTTAGGACTTACTCTTATAAAAACATTTACCTGTTCGCTCAAAGCTAGAGTCTGCTCTCGTCCTAAGAAGAAGGAGTTAAATCAAAAGAATAAGGGGAAGAGAGGCAAAAATATTTTTTTATAGAACATGAAAAACAGCACCAAAAATAAAGCTTGAAGGGAAGCAGATCAAAGAGAGTTGGGCAAGCTCTAAAAGAACCAGAAAATTGCAAAAATAACAGTAATAGAGAAACAAATTGATGGCATCAAAATGAATACAAATAAGGAAGAGGGAAGAAAAATTAAAAATAGATCAAAGACTGGAAGCAGAAAATAGGAAAAGTGTATCCTATTGTTTTATGTAATTAATCTTGGTAATTATATCAGCTGCACTTACGAAAATATGAGTATAGTTTTAGAAAGAAAATCAACAAATACTAGGTAGATGTATAAAAAATAAGTGTTATTGCTATGCCCAAACTCACACGCATGTGACAATTATTGTGTTACTGCAGTCAGAAGTACAAAAAATACTCTAAACATAAAAACAATTGAAATAATTCTCCCAATTGAAATGTGGTAGCCTAATTAAATGCATGCATTGACATCTCTGTCTTACTGATCTATAGAAATGTGTCCTTTTCAAAATTGGAAGCTGTATTTCAGTTTTTGTAAATACTTTCAATATGTTCCCAAGCTTTAGACAAGTGTTCAGATATCAGAGGATCATTTCCAAGAAGGTAGACAGGATGAAAATAAATATAGCTTTTCACATCTAGCTATATTTTTTTGACAAACACACATTGTACATGTACTCAACCTTCTGAATTTGTGGATCAGCTATTTTTAATTAATTGACTAAGAGGTTTTTCCATAGGGCTTCAGTCTTTGATCTCACACTTCAGATAATATTTATAGTTTGCTACTTTTGACTTATCTGCTAAGAATTTCACTATGCCTTGCAGGTATAAACTTTATGTAATTAATTACCATAAAAACTTTAAAGATTTGGCCATTTTTTGTAACTTCAGTGGAAATGTTTCTTTTATCTTGAAAGAAAACAATAAGGAATAGAAGATCAAGTGTTTTGCAATAGTTCAACCCGACCCAGTGATAAAGAAAAGTGTCATCTTACCATATGATCAGGGGCTTCTAATCCATATTGCATGATGTATTTTAGACCACCCATTGTTTTCAGAAATGTAAAAATACCTTTATACTAAATTGAGTAAATGTGTCCATCTGGACCTACATTTGCTTATGTGCACACCCTTCAATTCTCATTTCTACGTGCATATGTGCAAAATGTTTTTAAATGATATTTTTAAGAAATTAGCATTCTGATTATAGCACACAGGGTCCCTTATCTAACAGGATACACTAAACATCCATTATATGACTAAAATGCTCAGAGCACTCAGAGAAACAGACTTAAATGGAAATCCAACAGATGATAAATTATAGCTTTTGAGAAAAGTAAAGCCACCATAAACCGATGCTGGGATTCTGTAGGCATATTTAAATTGCACCTTTCCACCAGGGGACATCCATCTCTGCCTACAACCTAGTAAAGACCACAAAAATTACTGCAATGACTTCCTTTGAGTTAGAAGGGATTAAAGAGGTAAGTCAAGGTGGAATTATCATTACCCTGCAATGCTTCTTTGAGGACATAATCCCTCAAATTATTAGTAAACACAAAATACTTAGGTATTTGTGTCTGTACATATTTTAGTGTTTTACTGGAGTAAAACAGGTCAGGGCTGGAAAAAAAGAAATGGCTTACCATTTTCTGGGATCCAATACTAAAAGTTACCTGCTTTCATCTTGCTCCTCTACTTGACTAATCTCCTGAAATGGGAGGCAGCAGCTTTATCTCTGCACCCTAGAAGCTGGCATAGTGACCACCATGAGCAAGTAGAAAGAGAGGAGATGGAAGAGGAAGCCATGACAGGCGTCCTAACAATACAGCTCTGTCTGCCAAAGAAGATGGAGTTGGTGGGAAGTGGTCGGAGGCGTCACCCAGTGAGCACTGTTAGTGACAGCTGCAGCTCCTAAAAGGCAGCTGAGTAATTAGGACACAGAAAAAAGTAATGCAGCAGGCTGCTATGAAATGGACTGGGATATAGGTTTCTTGAAAAAAGGGCTGGCCAGCACAATTATCATCTGTGGTTATGAAAAAGAAGGTGTTGTATAAAATATAATTATGCGATAAATCATTTGGAGGCCTTTTAATGAAAAACATTCAGTAGGAAAGATTAAGCACAAGTTGTGTCCATTGTCTGAAACTGAGTGTGTTGCTCTTGGTGCCTTCTTTCTAGCATCCATAAATCCATGGGAAGCTTCTGTTTATCGATTTTATTTGCAGAATGCACTCAGGGTATAAAGTAATTTGATTTTTTTTTAAATGGGGTTTAGGGTCTGCCCCTACAGAGTTATAACTTACCAGGCATAAAAACCAACACATAAAAACAAACACACAATTTAAAGAGAGAAGCGCTCACAGCAGTAGAACCTGGGAATCCAGAAAGGTGGTGGGATTACTCCTGGGCACACCCACACTCTCATATATCTGCTAGGCTGAAATCTCCTGGTGGGTGATATTTTGGATGCTTTTCATGCATGGCATAGTTGAACTGTTTTTGAAAAATGCACCAATCCCACAGAGAAGAGCACAGTAGTTATTTAGCAAATATAGAAGGGGGGAGAGAGGATTTTCTTTATTGTTTATCAGAGCTAAAAATAACGCTGAGAATGTTAACCATCTTTGCAATTCATGTGAAATTTGTCCTTTTCTCATCAAAGTCAGCAACCCAGACTGATCAATGCCATTAATATTGTCCCTGATCCAGCTCACCCCACATGTGCAAACTTTGTGGCTTGCTGGCTGTGAACTGCAGAATAAATATTGCCTCCTGTTTTTACACTTCTTTTGCAGAGAATCTTTTTTTAATTCTAAGCAATTGAGGGTCATTAAATTTTATAGAAGTTTTTTTCTTTACCAACCCCATTAGGGTTCCGTTGCGCTTGTCCATTTCCTCATAAAGAAAAAAACTACATCTGTGTCTTTCCCACTTTGTGAGACTCTCTGCTTTGTGGTTCACAAGATGCATCCGTGATCAAAAATCTCCATAGCTGGAATGATAAATGCCAAGGAGGATAAACAAGGCAAGCAACAAAATGCCTTCTGTAGGGACAGAGATGTGCAGAAAGCCTGTAAAGGGCAGACCTTTCGGCTGCAGCTGAAAGCAGACAATAAATGGCCTTTGTGAGATTTTTTGGTGACTGCATAATCATGACAGTTATAGACCCTGAAAATAAAAAGTATGTACTTCGCTGTATGGTGTGATCGCCACATTTCAAAAAGGCAGAGGAGCTGTGAACCACTGGTGATACCAGTGGTACACCTGGCAGCCAACAACCAGAATAATCTTTTGAAATGAAATCTTGTAGGCAGACCATCAAAGAGCACCATCAGCTGCTGCAAACAGTGACTCTGGCTGTAAACAAAAGGGTGGTCTTAGAAAATTGGGAATAGGCCAGGGGGCATTCTCTTTGGTGACAACTATGCTAATGGAAACATATCATCACCCTTAATCACATCTTTGAAATGGATGCAAAGACACCTCTGGGATTTAAGCACCAAGCAAAGCTCTGATTTTATTTGGGAAGGGTCTTATTTGACCCATCTAGCACTCAAAATGTTTCATTTTGCTGATCCAAAGAAGTCTGTAATCACCTGTGAGTTAATGGCTCATCTTCTGTTCAGCTCCGTGGAGCAGGCAGAGACCAGCCATCTGCATGTTTGATAAGACCACAGATAAGCCAACAAGCTGGGGATATAGCTCAGTGGCATAAGCACCTGCCTGGCAAGCACAAGGTCCTGAGTTCGATTTCCAGTACCAAAAAATAATAACAATAAACTAAAAAATACCAAGAACTCACTCTGTGCCAAGCACAGCACCAAGGCAGGACGTACATTGTCTTGTCCAGTCCTCACAGAGATTCTAAGAGAGCAGAAGATCTTCTAGGAGCTAGGAACTATACCACCCCCTTACACTATGAGTCATTGGGGGCTTTAATAAGATAATTAATGTGCCTAAAGTTATCCAGCCAATAAGTGGTAGAACCAGCAACACCCTAAGCCCAACCATTGCCTTTTATTCCTATAAATATCTTAAAACTGTTTTAAGTCATATTTTCAGTAGGAAATATTTTCCGAAAAAAGTTCTTTCTCCAATTTAGTCATGGAAATAATATCTGTGAAAGTACCACTTACATACTTTAAACATATTGTTAAGGGTGCTTGTCTTGGTCACTTTCTTTGTCACTGGAACAAAATACCAGGCACCCACAACCTAAAGAAAAAAAGTTTATTTTGTAGAGGTTTCAGTCTATCGTTGGCTCTGACTCCAAGGCGGGACACGACACAGGAGCATAGAAGCAAAGAGCTACTCGCTGCAGGGCTATAAAACCCAGAGAAAGGAGGACCTGGAGAGGGAGATAAACTCTTCCAGGTCATGCTCCCAGTGACACACCTCCTCCCTCCACACCCTACCTCCGAAAATCAAGTCAGCTATAAACCCTCATTTTCCAGTCACCTTCCAACAATCCCACCTATGAGCATATGAGGTTCTTGGAGAATATCTAGATATAAGCCATAACATGGCTGTTGGTTCCCTTTCTAATGAATTCTTTTAAAGATGATTAAACTATCAGCTTCTGCTAGGGCTGTCATAATTACAAAATGCACCCTAAAACCTGGCTATGCTTCCCTATAAGCTAGGAGAACCATGCTACTATATAAGTGAAGATGAACTAGGCAATATATGCATTTCCCGGTAAAAGGCAGGTGTGACTAAAATGGGTGTTATTACAGTGGTCTGGTCCTGGTTCTGCAAAATTTCTCTGATTCAGTGTTTCTTAACGTATGGCTCACAGGATCATTGCCTTTACTTTCACCTGGGCTCCTTGATACCCATGAATTCTTTGAGTTTGATCCAAGGAATCTACATTTTAATAATCTGTCTAGATGATTTTATTTACAAAAAGGCTTGATTACTTTGCATCTAGAGTACCTAAGTCAGCTTATCCCAGATATGGGAAAAGTGCTACAGAGAAGAATAATAAGGGGAAAAAGACATATTCTCTATCAGTCCCTATAGGAACCGATACATCCCAACCTCAAGAGACTACCTAACCCTGCCCCAATGTGCAATTTACATATAAGCAGAGTCCCGAGGGATTTGAGCAGCGCTGAGACAGTCACTCTATGCAAAAACAGCTCTTCAACACTATTTTCTGGATCACTGTGATTAGAGATGACAGTGTTTGGGTGACTACATTTTCAGCACTGTCTTTTTTCCTTTGCATCCCTTCTTCTCAGCCTTCTTTGAAAATTAAAGTAATTCCAAGAGGAGATATAAATCAAGTTGCTATTACTTTAGTATAAATTTTATTATCTATAAAAAAAGGCAAGCTTGAACAAGATGTAATAGCTAACCCTTTTAAAATCTTTTTGAATGCATTATCTCATTTTCTTTTCAATAAAACATACAATTCATTTTGTATATGTGGCAACTATGATCTCGTGCCTTACCCAAGACCATGGAGATGAGGATGAATCCAGACATGCATTCATTACTTCAACAAAGGTGTGCTGGCTGTCTGCCAAATGCCAGGCACTGTACCAGGTACTAAGATTGCAATGGTGAGTCAAGTAGATCAGGCTTCTGCTCACAGAGAGCTTACATCTCATCAAAGAGCCAAGATGATGTTAGTCAGTCACTTCACCAAAATTCCAGGTGATTTCACCTCTACCTCAAATCCTCCTGCACAGTCATCACAGTCCCTTTCAGCTTCAATCTTCTGTCCTTGCTAAATCTGTGTGATTCTATGATGACAGGGCTTTGGGAACCTGAGAACGTGTGTGGTGCTGCAAATGGAACTCAATGAAAAAGATACAACCACAACCCACTGCCCTCATGTTGTAACTCTGTCTTGGCCTCTGACTGGCCTCGTTCAGTAACATTCTTTCCTCTTCTGACCCCTTCAGCAGCAGCATTGGCGTGTTCTTCTGTGGACCTAAAGCCCTGTCAAAGACACTTCAAAAGATGTGCCGCTTATATTCATCAGCTGATCCCCGGGGTGTTCATTTTTATTACAACAATGAAAGCTTCTAGATGGTGGAGGTAAATGTATGCATTACATAGGTGGACACAATCATATAGGTCAAGGCTCAGAAGGCTTTTCCCCAAAGAGTAATCATTTAAGCTTTAATGGATTCTACAATCTCAATTTCAATTTCTCAACTCTGCTCATGGAAGGTGCCCAAGTACCCACACAAACAGGAACATGAACACACAGGCTTGGGTGCATTCCAATGAAATTTTATTTGTGGACACTGAATAGGAATTCCATATAATGTTTATGTCATGAAATTTTTATTTTCAGCTACTTAAAATGTAAAAGTCACAGTTAACTGCTGTGCTAGCCCCAGTGTTTGGCTAGATTTGGCTTGCAAGACATAGCTTGCTGACTTCTGACATAAGTCATCTTTCCCAAGCCTATTTTCATGCTTAACATTACATCCAGTGTGGAGATGCGTACTGCTGCTTGGCTGGAAGTCTCCGTTAGAAAACATTTCAAAGTTACTTCACCCTGAAAGCAGACACCTGTCTTGTATCCTAACCTGCTCTTTCTGCTTTAAATTTAAGCCTCTTTGTGCTTTTTTTTTTTTATTTCTCTGTAGACTAGAAAAGTCACCAGTGGGGGTTACCTCATACAAAAGTCCTTCATGTGCTTGAAAAGGGTAATGACACCATCCCTTACTGATCCCTGTCTGGCCCACACAATACTAAATTCTCAACATTTCAACCCAGGACCTATATCTCTGCCCTTCAGTCATTCTCACTGCTCTTCTGCAAGTCACTTCCATTTTTTCACTTCCTCCTTAAATGTGTTGAATTAAATAAGACATAACGTTCTAATAGAAGCATCACTACTATTGGTAGAAGAATAACTTTTTTCTATTTTGTATGCCATACACACAAAAACTAAATTCTGTTTGCTTTCTCCCCTTTTTCCTGCCTGCTTCTTTTTTTTTTTTTTTTTCCGCTGCCTTCTTTATTTCTTACTCTCTTTTAACAAATACTTTTTATTACTATCACATTTTGATCAATGGTCATTTGATACTTAAACCTCAACTTCTGACTTAAAAAAGACAAAGGTATTTTTAAAAATTCTCATTGAGTCAATCTTTCTATACCATGTGGTGATTTCATGCTCAAAGTATTCCCTAGGTACTCCTTACATCTTATAGTTTCGGTCCAGTGTGGATTACTGTTTTAGAATTTTTCCTTCTAATAGTTCAAGATTGTTTTGAAGTTAACTCTGGATACTAATAGCAATATGTAGTTTAGTAGTATCTACAGATTTAATCAGTAATATCTCATACCTTTTGTTTCGGTTTTTAATTATACTATTGAATTAGAAGAACTCTACCAGGAAGTCCTCTGACTGCCTCTGAATATCAGTGTCCAGCTGGGAACTATTTAAGGATAACTGGCCATTGAGAAGAGTACATTGCACCACATTTTCTTAGCTTATAAATAATATGCCACATACACTACAGCAAAAGCATTTACTGAAATTAAAATAGATTATGTTTTTCAAGTGTTTATTATCTTTGCTGACCACCATTCTGTCATAAAAGAGAATTAAATTGTTCTGACATGATTTGTTTCCACAAAATCACTTAAAATCCTCCAAATATTTCTAAATTATAAACATCATTCATTTTACATTATTCTCAGACATTGATATTAATTATACAATTAATTTCTAAGGTATATATCAAATACACCCTAGTGGGGAAAGTTGTGTATAATGTCTCACAAAACTATTCTACTACTCTGCCTTGGAATTTTTTGGTATCTGTAAGTGTTGTTTGATGCAGATCGTTCACATGTACTAATTTTATTATACTCAGCTGTTCTGTGTAATTATTATCCTATTCAAGTTTGGGTTAGCCTTAATAAAAAGTAGAAATTTCTGCAGTCAAATCTAACTGATTCATAGGAAAATTAAATGTATTAGAACTTTTTCTTGGTCATATTCAACTGTTACTTTTCTTTTCTTGCTTATTTGAAGATAAAGTGTAATTTGAACATCCAGTTTTATCTAATAAGTTAAAACTTTCTTCTAATGAAATAAATTTTTTAAAATAGATTTTACCATTTTTTTAATGTCTGGGGATGCAGTTTAAACTTTATACCATTTTCCTACAAGCTATGTAGAATCTGACCAAACCCAATAAAAAAAGTCAAAAATCAATACATTTCTTTAATTCAGTAGTAACCAAGTAAAAAATGTATAGTTAAGAATTAGTTTATTTAAAATATGAACAGAAATGTAACAAACCTATAAATACATTTAACAAAAAATGTTCAAGATTATTTGATAAATAAATTTGCAGGGAGGCATTTTTCAATGAATTCACATAGCATGTTCCTACATGTGAATACTAAGCATAATAAAAGCACCAATTTGTTAATTAGTAGACTAAATGAAATTCCAACCAAATTTAAATTCTCGAGGTTTTTTGATAGGGTAATCCCTCTAAAGTTAATCTAGAAGAATACATGAGAAACAAAAGTGAACTGAATGTGGAAAAGAAAGGAATGGAAGCAAAAGGACAGGACAGAAGAAAAAGAGGAGAGGAGAGCAGGGGAGGGGAGGAGAGGGGAGGAGAGGAGAGGCGAAGAGAGGAGAGGAGAGAGGAAGAAAGGGGAGGAGAGGGGACGGGAGGGGAGAGAGGAGAAGAAGAGAGGGAAAG